>NC_134522.1:6630848-6978848 GCF_027942865.1 Odontesthes bonariensis
GAATGAGTAAATATGTTAGCTAAAGGTCTGTTTTTCCTTTATTAGTGACTCAGCGTATCCTGATGTTGGCTTTTCTTTTCTTTCATATGTCGGCCAACTGTAACCTTCAAGTTAACAGGCCTCGAGACGCAGGAAGTGAATTAATTATGGATCATTACAAATAGCTGAAAGTACAAGTGGCATGGTGAGGGAAAAAAAAGAAGTCCTTCATCGATCATCGTTTTAATCTCCTCACAGCTCTCTTAAACATATCGAATTGTGGGGGTCCATATGTTCCCACCTGTGATGAAAACCTTGATGTAATCGAGAAAAAAACAACACTCGCAGTGAAGACTTTTTCTCACCATAACCTTGCAGCAATATTGCTCAGTTGATTGCTAAATATTTTATGGCCTCACAGTGACACCTCTGGTGATATGAAACTGTACAACAGACATTAATGTATGAAGGACACCAACTCTGTGTTGTATTTAATCAACAAACGTGCCTCAGACCTGTAAATCAAAACTAAGAACAAAGTCATACAAGAGCCATCAGATTGATTTTTTTTCCTGTGCTTCTCCTATTTAAAGGCAACACCCCAGTGACACACTAATGGAAATGTTTGGTTTAAATTTATGATGGTTAAATAAATTAAAATAGTGTAATAGACTGCATCAATTTGTTCCGTTTGAAAACGCGTCGTCCCTCATAGGATCTCCACACCTCTTGAATGAGCTAATAAGGGAAAGTTACACACTATTTCTGTCTCCAAATGGTTTCATGTGACCATTTGACCATTTGTCTCAGACTATAATTAAGATGCATCTCAGTATAAACAATACGTTGTTTGAAAGATTCCATTTGTGCCAACGGGTTGTACTACAGTCACTGAGGTGGAACATGCCCCAGTCTAACGGTGAAGACATTTCTTTGTTGCTGCAGCACCTGCAGAAAAGTTCTTTTGAGAGGACCGTTTTGTTTGGTTTTATTGTTGCTTTTTTCCCCTCCGAGATGCTCGTTATTTTGCAGACTTCTGTTGCACTTTTTTGCATGCATTCAACCAGTGTCAGAAAATATATATGTGCATATATGAAGAGCTAATTCGCCTCGTTGTTTTCATCTTTAACTCAGCTAAAATAAGAAAATTCCATTCTCACACAGATTAAAAAGTTCTCCCTTTTGCATCAGGTTTTTAAGGGAGAACACGTTTCATTAGCCAACCAGCTCTAGCAACCCGAGTGAAAAGCTCTTATTTTCTATCATACTTCTGCAGCTTATTACCCGGACCTCCTCAAACGCTACACAGCCAAAGCAAGGACAGGATCATGTACCCATGCATACTCTCTGCAATTCGTTTCCTCATTCACAGCCACTCAACTTGAGACAAATTTCATCTGCATACAAACCGTCTCTATGACTCACACCTTGAAGGTCAGCAGGTCATTTTAACCACTGAGATGATAATGAGCAATCAGCACTGAAACAAATCACCACTGCTCCCAACCTGCCAGCCTCATTATGAAATGTGTGTGTGTGTGTGTGTGTGTGTGTGTGTGCGTGTGTGTGTGTGTGTGTGTGTGTGTGTGTGTGTGTGTGTGTGTGTGTGTGTGTGTTTGTGAGACTGTGAAAGAATGTGAGATCAGCAGTGATATGGCAACCTTGAGCTGTCCAGAATGATATCACACTGGATGAGGGGTCTCTTTGGGTCGTTGGCATAGTAACTGCTTTCAAGGTAAACCAGGTCTTATTGAAACTTATTTGATTTTATAGTGAATGCAAGAAGACCGTGGAAATGCCAGTAAATGTGTGCATCATTTCTTTACAAGCTAAAGATTTCCTCACTTACAGCCACACTTTTTGATGAGAAGCCACATTTTTAGAGCTCTTTTAGTTCAACTCCGATAATCTAAATTGATAAGACACATCTGGAAATTTCTTTGGAAGCTTTTCATTTATTTCTGCCTCATTTTCTCTTACCATGCGGACCACATAAATAATAAATGCCTCCTCTTACCCCATTCTCTCTTATTGCAGTGTGAACACATCACCTTCTGAAGTAATGCTGAAAAAGTATCTGTTCCACAGTTCTACAGGCAATGGAGAGCCAAAGAACAGGAGTTGAGCTGTGTTAACTATGCCAGTAAAATGACTGCCACTGCATCCTCTCATTGAATGGCTCGAGCATTCACCTGTCTGTGCCCTTTATTCTGGTTACTTTTAACCCCTTCAGAACTGCATATTTTTGGCTGAGCGAAAAAAAAATTTTCAAGCTGATTCTGACTCCTCTCCAAGGCAAGTTTATTCGTACAGCACCATTCAACAACAAGGTGATTCAAAGTGCTTTACAGATACATTAAAATAGGATAAATAAAAAGCATGATTTAAATTTTAAACACAAAAGAAAGAAATAAGAACAATAGATAAAATCAGTAGTTAAAATGTGATTAAGTTTTGAAACTCAAGCATCAGATTTGGACTCCAACATAAAAACAAAGTGCAAAAAACACATTTTTGGTAACTCGCGTTTTTAATGTCCATTCCAATGGACGCCATGAAAATGTCATAAAAACATAAGGAAAATAATGCTGAGTTTTTCCACATAGTAACCAATCAGGTATGACCTAAACATCTGGAACTGGATGTTTGCATGGTTTTGAGTCTGTGTACAGTTTTGAACATGCACATGAACTTGATGGTGTATCACAGCGTGGGCAGGGAACAGCAGTGAGGTCATCACCAAACCTGGAGCCTGCAAGAAGATAGAGAAATTATGCAATCTGAACATGCACATGATCACAATAGATGTCTGACCGTAGATAAGATTACTTGAAAAATCTGTTTTTTCTTTAGTAAACTGTATGAAAATGAAAAGCTTACAGGTATTTTGTTTCTTTATACACTGACACTAAACATGTGAGTGTTAGCTAAACTCCTGATGTCCATTGCAATGGACACCAGACTTTGGAAAAAATCCTATGAATTAATGATATGATACATGTTCAAAATAACTTGTAACAGTTACAATTATACTGAGAGCAGTATGTTGTTTGGCCAGCATGAACATAAATTGATATTTTTGATTGAAAATGGGCACTCACTCTTCCCTCTCTGCAGTCGCTCCGCCATGCTTGTCTTGTCTGATGTCTGTCACTCTCTCAGAGCTCAAAGTCATGAAATGATTGTGATTGGATAATCAGGATCCAATCAGTAATCCAATCAGAGTATTTATTGGTTTAGACACAGAAATATGTCATGTCCATTCCAATGGATGCAGGGTCTGAAGGGCCAAGGATCCACAACTCCAGGACCTCTAAAAGCTTTCAGCTAACTTGTGATCATTTCCTGCAAATTTCTCACATAAATGTACTGAATAATACCACTAAAACTGCAAATCTATCTGACCAATGGAAATTCTGCTTATCCTGAACAGAGAGGCAGAGGAAAGAGGGTCTTTTAAACCTCTTTCACAGCAGACAATTTAGTTTGAAATCCAGAAGTTGCTGCCATTAATAATGGTTCAATTGCATTTAGGCATTTCCATAAGTGCTCATTATCGGTGCATCATTTAGTCTGATGATTCTTCACAGAGCACAGCTTAACAACAAAAGAATGATAAAATCTTCACACAATAATTCTGTTGGACTACATTAAACATTGATAACTGTATGCATTTGCTGTGGCAGCATTTCAGTGAGCTCATAATGTGTCATAACATTTATTTTCAGTCCAGAGTTGCATTCATGTTTGCTGCGATCTCTCAGTGGGGTTAAGGCCTGGACTCAGTGATGGCCAACGTGTGAAAACTATGTCTCGAGCTCCCCAAAACACTCTCAGAGTGAGTCTGCTGAATCATTTTGGACAATGCCTGTTCCATCAGAGAAAAGAAGAACCTATTGTTGGATAAACCTGGCCATTCAGGATATTCACGAGGTCAGCTGACCTAATTCTTTGACGGTATTAACATCGTTGAACCTGACCCAGTGAAGCAGCCCCAGATCATAATTCTGCCCTGACAGATGTACAGTAGAGGATGGGAGCTGCAGTTTTCTCACTCCGATGTGCTCATCACTCCAGATCAGTGCAGATCTGGACTCATTAGACCATGTGACCTCTGCTGCACCACTCCAGTGTCCAAATTTTATGCTCCCTTAGTTTCATGCGACTGGAAGGCTTTAATTCATCAGTTATCCTCACTAATAAGCCATTTTCCAAAGGCTACACAGATATTATGATGTGACTTTCTTTGATTCTCCCGAATGTTTAACTGATCTGGGATCACTATCATCCAAGATTTTCTTCCGACCACACTTCTTCTGGGAGGGGGATGGCTGGGCAACAACTCCTACAGGTCATGATAATGCAGACAGTTCACAATGCAAATTCTGTGCTTTCAGCAATCTCTTTAGTTGTTTTGTTTGCTTGATGCAGACTTATAATGGCTTTATCTCTGCTGCTACATGTAAGCACCATAACTTTCATTTACCAGAGAAAATGCCTTGCATTTGCAAACACACACATAGCACTAAAGCTTTATCTATTCTATTCTATTATGATACTTAGACCCATTTAAACATTTTTTCTTGACCAAAGGATGTGTCTTCCAGCATGTTTGTTTAAGGAGTGAGAAGCGACAGCATCAGTTAGGCTTAAATGTCTTGTTGATGTCTGAAACATGTTTATCACTGTAGTAATTCTCCCGTTTGATTCCCAGCTCATTCATCCGTCAAAGCGTCCATTGGTGTGTGAATGTAGAGCATTTAGCAGTGCATTTACACAGAATAGGGATGGGAAACAAAACTGTAAAGCACTTTGTAGACCCTAAACAATGGTTTATTTCAGATATGTGTCTAGCAGAAAAGGACATTCAGTAGTGTGTATATATATATATATATATGTATATATATATATATATATATATATATATATATATGAATAAGATAAAGAGAGACACAGTAACAGCACAGTAGGTACAAAAAGATGTGGAAATGTATTTATTCTTGTTTCTCTCGTGGAAAAAACATCAATATATTTTTGTTTCCTTTAATTGCTGTTAACTGTCATTTCCTTTTTTTCTGTTTATCGGACTTCAGAGTTTGCGTTAGTCCTACATGCATCACAGCGGTTGCAAAAGTTTGATATTTGCGTCCTTAATTAACTGCAGCTTCTTTGCTGTTTACTCTACACGGTTATAATGGATTGCAAAATCATTTTTTTGAGTCAAATATAATTGACCACATACACTGACATTTACTCTTTTTTTTAAACTGTACATTTAAATTGTTTTTTAAAAGAAAGTTAAATTAGAAGAATTCACGTTAAAAAGTTTGTCTGGAGATTAAATCGTGTATTAAAACTTAAGCCTGAAAAACATGTAAAACACATGCTGTTTTCTTCAACGTGTCGCACACACACACACACACGCACACACATTTGGTTATACAGTCAGTGACCTTGTTACAGCCTCATTAACGGAATAATAATAATTGCTCACTGGCATAATCTCAGCATTCCACTGGGATTACTGGTTTTCATTTAGCTCTGATTCTCTAGCTCGTAATTGGGAGTCTGTGTAAAATAATGAGATATGGTGTAAGCCATTTTGGCTTGATTATTTAAATCTCACATGGGTTAACAGTCTGAGGTTATGTTGACATATACTGTGACTGACTGTGTAGTTAATGAGATCAGAGAATTCACAGCATAACAAACTAAACGTCTTAATTAGTCGTAATTCTTCAGGGATTTGTCATATCAGCTGTGTTGTAACATATACTGTTCGAACATAATTATCCACAGCTATCACACTGCGTTTCGGACTGACCACTTTTTTATTTCAGCAAATACAAATAAAGGAATGTGTACATGTTTGCAAGCATTAAGATGCTTTGACGACAAGGTGCAAAGCTTAATGTCTGCGGTAATTATCCCATCCTCAAAGGAAAGACATCCAAAAACTCAAATTTTTCCTCCCTCTACATCAATGCAACTCGTTGTCATTAGCTGCTGCTGTGCCTTGAAGAGCAGTGAGCAGAAAGTTAACATGCAAGCATGCAGTAAGAGGATAATATGGCCAATTAGGGAGTGGCGTAATGGTAATTTAAAGATGTGTTTAAGTGTGTGGACTTGCATGTCACTGCAGAGCTCTGCTATTTAAAGACCAGAGTGGTGGGAAGAGAGTTAAATGTACGAGTATATTTTCTAACACAAATATACAGAGACGAGCCCTGACATAAATTAAACGGATGCATTGTTTGTGATCATTGTGCTAAATCGGCACAGATGAACAACAACGCAAGAAGTGTGTCCATCCATCTAAAATTACATAAAAATCAAATCAAATTTATTTGTAAAGCACATTTCATGTACAAAATAATTCAAAGTGCTTCACATAAAATAAAAGCATTGCAGCAGGGAGTGTAAGAAGCATTAACAATACATAAAATAATATAAAGAGAAAAAAATAAAATAATTGAAATTAATTTAAAAACAAGCAACAGTCAAGATAAATTAAAAGATATCGTGCAGATTTCATGCATAGACACGTGAGAAAAGAAATGTTTTTAACCCGGATTTAAAAATATTTCCACTGGCAGTTTGTTCCACTTGTTTGCAGCATAACAGTTAAATGCTGCTTCTCCATGTTTAGTCTGGACTCTGGACTATATGATATGATGTGATATGGGAATCTAGTGGCAGTCAGAGATGTGTAAGGAAAGAAATGTTCAAAATCAGGCATGAATATTGGCCGGTGCTCCCATTATGACGAATGCTAATGGCTGCTTTACACAAAGACTACAGTTTGAGTTTAATTTCATTCCTTTTCTTTACTGTCAATGTTACAGTAATGCTGTAATGTGTACGAATGAATACTGTCAGTTAAGCTGAGCACCTGGGTCACGTTTTTATTGGTTGGCTGCTGCCATTTGCAACGTGTTTTACAATGATTGTAATATCTGCTGGAACATTGAATCATATTCATTCATTTAAGTGTTATCGAGTGATCCAGAATAGTTAGTAACTCATCATCAGGGATTGGAAATGTTTTTGGGAGACACAGACGAGCATCGGCTTCCTGAATATTGCACAAAAACACTTACATGAGTCAACATAAATACACAGGATGAAAATAAGAATAAACGGCTCTATTTCTGCAAATAGTTCTGGTTCATATCACAACAGAAAACAGTTATCTGTGTATCATTCGAACCCTACATTTGCTGAAAATGGCACCAAAGCAACATATTAGATTTTATAAACAGAAAACATTGTGAAACCTTTATTTCATACAAGAAATAACTTGATCATTTTCCAGCAATCTGTGGGTTGTTTATTTGTGCACAAATAATGTGAAGCATATTTCTGTGGATAAGTTGGACAAGACTAGAATCCCAAGCAACCCATTTCCCCAGGAGGACAAACCTTATCATAAAAGGCTTCGTAAGACTGTAATATTGATAAGCTTCCCCCTCGTGTATCATTGAACAGAAAGCATGATAAATAGAATTCATTTTGATGAATTCAATTCATTCAAAACTAAAGCTAGAGGACCTCTAACAATGCCTAACTCCCTGTATGGTGTTACTGAAGATATGACCTGAGTTTCTTCAGTTATTTTCTACATCGCTCTTTTTCCCTTTGTATCAAAGCAGAGAAAAGCCGTTTGATTGGTCCCAGAACTGACTCCGCTCCTCATCACTGATATATGGCCTTTCTTCTCTTCATCTTCATCTTTACACTACTTTTCGTGTCTCTTTCTGTCTCACATGTCCAGTCACAATACCATAAGCCTGTGAACTTGGCAGTCAGATCAGCTTTTAAGCTGATTTCATCTTTCTGTGACCATATATCCAAATGAACTGCCTCTGACAGCTTGGATACCAAAGTGAAAGGAAATTGTGTTAAAAAGGATTCAGAGGGAATGGAGTGTGATCTGCTGAAAAAAAAAGAAACTGAAAGCGCAGCAGACGGGTGAAGAGAAGGAGCTGCAAACTAAATGTCTGTCTGGTTACAGAGCTTTTTATATTTCTACAAGTGGTTTAATCTTACACGGCATACAGCACAAGCAGATTCTTATTAGATATCAGAGCTTGCTCACAGTGACATTTGCAGTGTTGAGAAATATAAACAATGTCGCCTGTTAAATACAACTGTATTCAAAATATATCATATTCATTGCATACAGCAGGGAAACGTGTTTTCTGCTGGATGTTAAACAGCCTGGGCTGGGCTAAAACAACATTAAGTGAAGATTTAACACGTTTCCATGACATTGGATAGAAACGACACAGCGTTGCTGGCACTTTTGGATTTAATTGAAAGTTTTTCATATTCTCGATTTAAATTAGGTGTCTGAAGTTACCAGCAAGTTTAAAACTTCCCAAAAACACAACCCTGGCTTTTTTATTATTACTATCATCATTAGTTCCCCTTTGTTAAAGTCATTGAACAAGCATATCCGGGTTACAGCTGCTGACCTCGCCAACAGGAAGTGGTTCATAGGAAGCACTGTTAAAAATAAAGGGTCGAAATAAGACAAAGTTTTTAAAAACATCATGTGGCTCGACTTGGCTTCAACGCTGGACATCGGATGGGTAACAGCTTTCTTTATTTTGATTACATGCATAATGAATATCAATCTGAACACAACATGGAGCTTATTTACAGTGTTATTCTCTTTGTTGTTTCTGCTGTGACCCCACGACGCTCAGGATCTAGATTATAAATAACCTGGAATACTCTTTGGTCAAATGAAACCCTTATCTACCTTAAAGGGATAGTTCACCTCTTTTGACATGAAGCTGTATGACTTCCCGTATTAGACGAGTTCCAGCTTCGTTTTGGCGTTGATGAAAGTAGTCCGGCTGGTTG
Organism: Odontesthes bonariensis; assembly: GCF_027942865.1. Taxonomy (NCBI): domain Eukaryota; kingdom Metazoa; phylum Chordata; class Actinopteri; order Atheriniformes; family Atherinopsidae; genus Odontesthes; species Odontesthes bonariensis. The sequence continues at coordinate 6,639,699 of NC_134522.1, forward strand.
GCTGGGGCCACAAAAATAAAGCGTTTTGATTCTCAAAATAATATGTGTTGAAAAGAGTAATACATTTGCATCACAAAATCGTTCATCCAGAAAAAGTCAGACCTGACAGTCGCTATTTTCTCTCTACCTTCATATCATCGTGCAGCCACCTGCCAAAAGCCGGACTACCTTCATCAACACCAAAAACCAGACTGGAACTTGGCTCACAGGACGCAGCAAACTATCCCTTTACGACAGGATGTAACAGGGCACATATAAATGTTCTGCCTGTGTTCAGGTAACCTTTTAATGATTTAATCATATGGCTTGATGGTCATCTGTTGAATCTGATGAAAATCAATGCAAAAATGCACAAAAAACATGCGTTTTTTGGGATTCTTCTCTACGTTCATCTTCAATCATATTTACATTCCCGTCTCCAGGAAATAGCCATTTTCTCTTTGACAATATAACAAAAGCTCACACCTTCTAGGCTTCTGTGTATTGCAAGCAGTGTGGATCATGTCCGACTGATATTTGTCATCCTCTTATGGCTTGTTATACCCGAATGTGCTCACTGTTGAGACCATTGTTGAATATTTCAGTGCTCATACCCCTAAACCTGCCCTGCTTCGGCTGATGGTGATACCAGCTCTCATAAACTCTTGCTGCCCTCGAGACTTTTCATATATGCTGATGTACAGCATGTGTTCCGGAGAGAATACTAAAAAGCCCAGGTGGTAGCCTCAAGGCTTGAATTCATGAGCTGTCTGTTTTATGTTGCCTACAGCCTAATAGTTTGAGAGGATAATGAAGCCCCTTCTGCTGCCTCCACTGGAATATACAGTTTAATGAGACCTGCACTCTTGCAGCCTTAAAGGTGCACGATAACCAGTATTCAAGAATACAAATTGTGCACTGATATCGATGAGACTAAATCAAAATCTCTGCTGCGGAGGCCTGAGGAAGCTTTGATAAGGCAGCTGAAGGGGGAAAACACCGGGGGGCTTGTGGACAAGCGGGTCGTGCAGTGTAAGACAAGTAAGCATCACCTTGGATTTCAGTTGAGGAGATTTTCATTTAAGCAATTTTGCACAAAAACGTTTAAATGAAGGAGTTTCATTGCTTTATCCAAAACATCATAATATCGATGTGAATATATACTTCAGAAAGATAACAGTTCCTTGGACTGGGGACTGATTTGTATCTGAATCTAACATCCTGAATGCATTTATTCTGTGTGTAAATATGGGAGGGTGAGGATGGAGTCATGTCCACAGACAGTGTTTGGTAGTTTTGTTGCGGACGAGTCCAAAGGGCGGTGAAACATGCTGCTCTGGGCAGGAAAGGAACTGAGAAGTATTTTCATATGAATTGAGAAAACAACAATTATTTTAGAGTTATGAAAATATGCCGTAGTTATCTCTCAGACTTCCCCCTAAGGCCAGCTGACAAGCCGCTCTTAGCCGTTCCAAATGTAACAGAGTTAAAAATGAACACTTTATTATTTATTTTTTATTTGGTTTCAGTTTGTGAATTTTATCTCAAGAAAACAGTTTTATTTTCATTCTACCTGCAAAAGAGCATTTTGTCTGGGCTTTGCTTTCTTTTTGCTCCTCCTGAGCTCCTGTAGTTCTCCAGACGTCTCTAGCCCCGCCCTTCTTCCCCCAACAATGCTGTTTTCTATGGCTAAAGGTGAGTTGGGCTAAAAAGGCTCTCCAATGTATTTTATTGTTTTCAGTGTAAATGACAGTTTAAACTGTAAAATGTGCGGAGATAAATGTATATGGAGAATGTAAACATGTTTATTAGCTGTTTTCAGTGGGTTCTTTCCGTGCTAAATAAGTTTTATAAACTGTTCCCTGTTCCTAATTTTGGCGCCATTTGGCAGTGACTCGTTTAGAGCTAAAGCCTGATTTATGCTTCAGACGCAAAGCCTCTGACGCTCGCACGCAGAGCCTCTGCGAGGGTCAAAATCTTGACCACTCCCCCACGTAGAGGCTCTGCGCGCGTTCTCGTGCACCTCAGAAAAATCCTGACTACGCGACAGACGCACGCAGACAAAAGCGGCTGTGATTGGTGCTCGGTGTGCTTTTCTGGGTTTAACAAGTGTAGCAAACTCCCCAGTCTCTTCCCTGGTCTGGTTCAACGGGCGTACAGACCACCTACGCTTCCTCCTTCGTCTTTTTGCCAACTCCAATAGCAGAATCCTTTCTTCTTCAAGGTCGAGCAACTCCATATCCATCTCCATAGTATCTTGCAGACGCGCCATTGTTGTTTTGACCAGGATCAGCGTGTCAGCGGAATATATACACTCCCCCCACCGAAGTTCTCGCGACTCGCGAGAGTCATTATGGTTGCAGAACCATAACATGAAAAGTGGTTCGCGACCAGAGCAAAGCAACGCGTCAAGATAGACGCAGAACTATAATCTGCCCTTAACGGTACTTACAGAGACTGTGGGTCTCTGCGTGTGTGTGTAATGAGTGTCATTCTGTATGTTTAGGGTGAGAAAGAGTAAAAAAAAAAAAGGACGGTTGACGACAAGTTGGTAACTGAAATGTTGCTCGCAGGTCTGTCCCGGCCAAATAAATGCTTGTAAAATCCAGAGATCGTCTCATCATTGTCTGCCAACTCAGACAATGTTAGGCAGGCTTGTTCGTCGTCTTCTTTTAAATCCTATTTAAAGACTCAACGTTTCTCCCTGCGTTCAACAGAGCAGGAGTTGTTGTTTTTGTGTGCAAGTTGTTGTGATTTCTACCAGTCTTTATTCTCTGAATACCTGAAACATTGTTGTTTTTAGATATACTTTATGAATACATTTGTATTGTATTGGGTTGGATTTTGAATATCATAACCCATATCTGCAAAAATATCCCCCTAAATGCAACACACAGGAACCTTAGTGTTAAAATGTCAGTGTTTGGCCTTTCTTTTAACATTTGTGAGATTGAAGCTGAGATAAAATAACCATCTGGATAGGCCATCAAAATGGTGTTCTCTCTAAACTCCACCACCCATCTGGCATGAGGTGAACTAAAAATGCTGCCATTCCATCAACAAATTACTGACAAACAAGGAGAGACTGACAGGCAACAGTTTACACCAGAGCAGCCACATGATGTGTTCTGTCCCATCTGGAAAATGAAAAAACTTTGTGGCACATCCAGGGCTTAATTTGTGCCGGAAGAGGATCCGGCACCTCTTGGTTTTGGCCTGCCCCGTGTTCCGGGACTTATTTGGGCTGATCCTCTCGTATAGAAAAAAAATAATATTAAAAAAAAGTTTAAAAAAATGTATAAAATAAAACAATATTCCAAACAAATCCCATGAATTTCATGTTTATCAAGATAAAACGACGTCATTTGATCTGTTGTTGATGCACTGAAAACTACTGGTCATCAAACCCAGTAGACGAAAACTCTGGGGAGCAAGCAGCAGAGAGGAACTAAGAGTTACCTTTTCAATGCAAACATGTCAAAAAAACAGTTTTATTTACTGTGTTTTTTTTCAAAAAGAAGGAAGAGTTACATGATGCTTCGAAACGAGTCAGAAAAGCCACGACAAGTGGCGACAATGGCAGTTGCAGCGGTCATGCTGTCGAACAAAACCAGCTGCAGCAGGAGACTAGCGTCGCAGCCGCTAGCCAACCGACAACTAGCCAAGCCAGGGCAGGAGGCCAGTACCGCGGCAGCAGCAGGTCAGGTTGCCCGCCAGCCTGTGCTGTGCAGTATAGCCTAAAATAATTGCAAATTATTGTCATAACAATTATACCTTGGACATTATTCTAAATTAAGGCTTGTAAGTCTCACAGCATTGTCAGTGGGCATTTATATGTTGTTTTCTGTATGCGTTCCGGGACCTGTGCCCGTCTCGTCTTCCCTTCATATGTTCTTTGCGTTCCGGCAACTTGTGATTTACAAATTAAGCACTAGGCACATCCATCCATTTTCTACACCCTAGGGTCATTGGGGTCAGCTGGAGCCTATCCCAGCTGTCATTGGGCGAGAGGCGGGGTTCACCCTGGACAGGTCGCCAGTCCATCACAGGGCCACACAGAGACCAACGAGACGCACAACCATCCACGCTCACACTCACTCCTAGGCTCAATTTAGAGTCACCAATCAACCTAACATGCATGTTTTTGGGGGGTGGGAGGAAGCCGGAGAACCCGGAGAGAACCCACGCATACACAGGGAGAACATGCAGACTCCACACAGAACGGCGCCAGCCGGGAATCGAACCCTGAACCCTCTCGCTGTGAGGCTACGGTCTTAACACATTGACTACCAAGTCACGTAAAACTACGTTTTTACTGCCCATGCGTTGGCTCCCACATGGTAAAAATACGTTTTTTACGTTTTTTTTATGGATTCTGAATCTATACATTCTAATACACATTCTGTGTGATTTCTGTAATTATGTGATGAACTGACATAGATGGCAGTCAAAAACTGGTGTCATCATCTGGACATTTTGATCATTACGCCAATGGCTTTGCGTCAACTCAAGAACAATTTTGATAACGCTGCAAGGATTGTTGTGCATTTCCGCATTTTGTCCAATCGCACGTGTCGGTTTCCAGAGGGTGACGGTAAAGTAACATAAACAAACAACAAGAAGGAGAAGAAGACACGCGACAAGTCTAAGGAGCCGGTCTTATGAACAGGTTAGCTTTGCCACATGCGACACGACGCAAATCCTCTGACCCGGATATGTAAGTATCTAAAGTGCGACAGGCTGAAAGAGCGCACGTTTCACAAAAGCCCCGATATCTCAGTTTGCTGTTGATTTTGGTGGATACCCGCCTTGGTTTAGCTAAGGATAGCTCGCTAATGGCGGCACCTAGAGACCCACAGTTTTGACCCACAAAGAGTTTAAAGTCTCAGCTTTCAAACGAGCCATAACATGTTTCAGTGGCCCTATCACATAATATGCTGTGACTGTACAAAAAACGTCAAAAAAATGGTTTAGAATGCTGGGATTCCACAACATAATCCTGTAAAAACCGCCGGTATTCAATGTGTTAATATTCATGTGGGAGGGCGATGCGCCTAAGTTGTCTGACAGTAAAGGGCAAAGATTATTCAACAACACTGAGCTCATGTTTGCTGTAAGCATGAAGATGACTTTTAATACGCTTCTCTTTTTGCATTCACCTTCAGCGAGGGAGGGGGGATGCCACACAGAGTCACCTCGAAGCTTCTTCATCATCCATCAGGCTTTGTTGTGAGACTTTATAAATGCTGACCAACACTTGGATGTTGCTTTCGAGCATTAGCGTTGTGTTCTGACGTGTTACATGAAATCTATTACTGTCAGTGGTGGCAAAAGTGACTCAATAAGCTTCCAACTGTCAATAGAAATGTCAACCTTGTAGTAGGAGATCATACTAAGATTGAACTGAAAAAGATGTTAAATCAGTGTGTTTATCATTCCTTCTTATACCAGTTTAACTATGGGATTCAATTCCTCGACCAGTCTCGGTGTTCAGTGACGTGCATCTGCTAAATGACTCAATGCAAATGTGCCAATTCATTTTCTTGGTTGGGTTTCTTGTTCTGTTCTGATACTAAATCTTCTCCTTGAAATGTAAAGTCAGCTGTAGATCATTGTCCACGCTTGAAGCTGCTTGCAAATGGTCACAAGCAACTGATAACCAGAAGTATAAGTTTAATCTCTAAGTTTTTTTTGTAATCAGGAACTTTTGAATAAGATCTCCATCTTTACTGATCTTCATCTTTTCCATTTTGCCATTAATCACAATCATTTCCATTTAGTTATTCAAAATACATGCTTGAATGTTGCCTCATATAAAACCTGGCAACATAAAACATTATGATGCTCTTTTTCTTTTGGAGCTGTGGACAAATGTAGCTTTTCCACAAGCTGGAGTGAATCTAAGGTGTGTAGTGGAACATTTATGTGTGTGATAACATGCAACTTCAGAAGAAATGGAAGCTCGGGCAGGAATATTACTGCTACTTTAACCTGGTCAGTGTGACTAAGCTCCCGGGAATAATATCAGTCAACACATCACAGACAGACATGGGATTTTGAGCCAAGTCATCTAATGACACAATGACGTTATTTAAACAAAACAATCAACATAATCATTTAGTGTGATCAGCACTGTGAGTCTTGGGATTGCTTCTGATGATTGATTTTGTTTCCACTTGGTTTCACTCTCAGTTCTTACTCAGCTTTGTGGAAGGAAACGGAGTGCACTTGGTCTGTCAGCTCTGACCAAAGTGCCTCGCATCCTTCAACAGAATTGATCTCTTGTTTTTAACAGGACTGGACATCACTTTAGTTTCTGCATCACTGTATCCTCCAATCCCTCTCGCTTCAGCTCACCTCTCAGGTTACAGGTCGATGGAGGCAGAGTCATTTTTTAGTTCAAGGAAGTAAAGATATTTCCTTGACATTCAAGAAAAAAATAAAGGTCTTAATGTCTGAAATATTTGTAAAACGTGTTAAAAAAATATTTTGTATTACAATGTAATACAAAAATGTTTTTTTTCACTGACTTGGTATATATAGGTTATGATAATCATATGGAGATGGTATGGAAATGAAAAATTACCCCTTTTTGTTAACAGAGTACTTCAGAATGCAACCCCAGCATTTTTACTATATGGAAATGAGTCTAACTGTGAATATCAGAGAGTAGGCTGAATATAAAAATGTCCCCTTTCTGACCTTAATTTCAGTATTTCTATTGACCTTGATTTAGTGGCCCCTCCCACCACTGTGGGTGAGATGTCACTACAGTAAATTTAATCGCATTAACGATGGAAATTATGTCATTTTCATTGTAACCCAACATTAGGATGATAGATATGTTCAAAGTTAATCTACAGTGCCGCCTCTGCATAAATGGCTTCACTATTACTGTGAAGCAGATAAATCATGATGTGTAGAGAGTGTGAACTGTAGCTGGGATGCTGTTAGATTTGAAACATTTTCCAGACAGATCAGTATGACAAGAGTAAACACAGAATGCTGATTTAGGCTTCACTGGCCTGCATGATAAATCTGTATTTTAAAAAGAGCCAAACTGATCTTAAACTAAATTCCGGACTACAGATTGCACCTGAATATAAGCCGCACCCTCTAATTTTAAAAAGAAAATCCATTTTTTGATTTGCATAGGCTGGATTACAGGATTATAATCTGCGGGTGTCCACATTGGAATATGAAATATTTACACAGAAAGATGTTACACGTGAGGATTTTTAAACTTTTAATTAAATGCCTATGGTAACATAAACAAATACAAACTGCAAATGCTTTTTTTCCCCCAACAGTGCCTGTAACACCGATGGTTTTAACTTAAATACCTATGGTAAATGTTTTATTTTTGAACAGTGCCTGTAACACGGCCAGTAGAAAAAAAGACAGTAGCCTCCACCGTCTCACCATCGATTCATTGATGACAACACCCAGCTCTGTTTCCTCCTTCAACAACAACATTGATCGCATTTCATTTAAAAGCTGCATCACATGCATTTCTTTTGTGTTCCATGTTGAGTACAAATGACCGACTTACAATCATTTAGATGTGTAAGTGTGTTTGATTTATCGTACAATTTCATCGGACCCCTGTGAACTATTCGTTCATTTCATTGGTCTAATGTTACGAAACATAATGTTTTTGGTGGCATGAAAAAAAAAACATTATCCGCACCGTATTATAAACCACGGTGCTCAAAGTCTGGAAGAAAAGTAGCGGCTTGTTGTCCGGAATTTACGGTATAAAATACTCCTGCTTTTCTGAAACTTTGTATGTCTGTGTGAAGGTAGGTCAAACGTTACTGTGAGTGCCTCACCTTCGCAATACAGCGGTGACATCACAGCCCTACAGAGTTGTAGATACAAATGAATAAGAAACAAACAAGAGCATCATTTGTCTTTGTAATGATTATCTACAAATACCTCCTTGATTTCTAGTGACAAGAAGATTTAGGTGCAATTGGAGGAAATTAGGGGAAAACTGAAATTTTATGTGGAGTTTTTATTTTTTTCTTGCTCTTGGAACTGCCCCTTCACTGAGATGACTCTGCTGTCTGTGACCAAACGTCTAAAAGGCAGCTGGAGCTGCAGCACAGTCCTCAGTTCTCATCTTGCTTGACCACTCTGCAGCTTTCGGCACTGCAAACCATGGCCTCCCACTATATTTAGTCTCTTAGATTGGCATCTAAGGCTTTTCACCCTCTTGTTCTGAATCTTATGTCATTGTGGTGTCACGGCGAGGACAAAATGTTCCATTGCCTCTCTTCTGGGGTGCCACAAGGCTTGGGACTGGAACTCTTTCCCTGAGGAATATGCCACTTCTTTGGGCCCAGCCATCCACTCAACCCCAATTTAAACCAAACCTGTCTAAGACTGATCTAATGATCATTCCAACCAACTAATAAGTCTATTCAACACATTGTCAACATGAAAACTGCTTCTCCAACATCTTCACAACAAAGGCTGGTTATGACTGATGCTTGGTTATCTTTCTGTGTCCATTTTGCAACTGCCTCTCAGTCATGTCACTTTGTTCTTGACAACATAAGAAAAATAAGGCAGTAGCTGACTGGGTATGCCATCCCATTTCCAGTACAAGCAAGTATTATCTCTGACTTCAACTGCTGCAATGCCCTTCAAGAAGATCAGTTGGCGTGCACAGTGAAACCCCTACAGATGGCCCAGAATTCAGCACAGTGTGTTGTGTTTGGTTAACCAAAAAGGGCACGTCAATCCACGACTCATTTAACTCTACTGGCTACCCAAAACCAATTCAAGTCACTAATGCTTGCTTATAGAGTGACTGCAGAGTCTGCACTCACTTATCTAAACTCAGTCATACAGGCTTGAGCTCTGTTAATCACTGCCTTTCTTTTAGGTTTGAATAAAACTGTCTGCTAAATTTTTTAAGTACAGAATCTGCAGAGAAAGTTAGTGGTACACAGAACAGTGAAGTTAATTACAATAAAGCAGAACCCTTTCGGCAGCACAACTCATACAGGAAGTGATGATGTCATCATCCATAAAAAGAAAGGAGAGAAGAACACGGTGAAAAGATAAGGACATCATTATTCACGCAGAAGGACGGGCAATTAGAAGGGAGATGGGACCAAAGCATCCTCCATGGAACAGGAGATGAGATAAAGACTTCATACACTCAGAAGGAAATAAGGAAGAAGGAGGGATTAAGGCATTCTTGCGAAGAAAAGGAGACCATAAGGGAGGAGAGACATCGTTCACTTAAACGTAGGGGTAACAAAAACATAATCTATGAAGCCGGAGAATCCATAAGGACAGGGACAAAGGGCGTGCTTATTTTCAACCATCATACCATGTTCACAACAATCAAAGTATAACACAATCCAACTCAAATGACAATCACCATTACTAGGAAATAAGTGATTTAATGCTAAAGTTTCACTTTGTGTCATCAGAGCAGGAGTGATTAAGTTCAACGGGTGAGCAAACAGACTCCGAGTCAGAAGTGAGAGTTAACACGGAGAATAGCAGAGCAATGTGGATTCTAAAACTCAAAGTGGGTTCAGTCCATATTTCAGGGTCAGACCGGCTGCTTCTATACTGAGTACTGAGCAGGAGTTACAATCCACAGAGAGGGATTTTGCTCTCTGGTCCTATCATTATTTTCACAGAGCATATTATTAATCATTAGATTTTAAAAGTCTTGAGTTTTTCCAAGATGAACCGTTTCCTCAAGTCGCCAGATCAATTGCTCACAGTTTACAAAAGAAATGGACTGAAATCAAAGCTCGGTCTCACTGAAAGGATATGAAATAATCATGAAGAAGAAAACTTTGCAGGCTGATGAACTCTGTTTTGGGTTTCTTTCTAAGCCACGCAACAGAATCTTCAAGGTTTTATATCAGTAGAACATGTTTTGTCCTGGATCTGAAATCCAGAAAAAGGGTTTTTTCATACGATACATTTTTCCAGTGTCTGTTTTAATGCAAGTCAGTTGTTATGAACAGAGTTGGGAGGTTACATTAACTTCTGATGAGTCTCCTCAGGCTTCAAGAAGAGGTTGAAATGGGGAAGAGGAGCTTGTGGAAAATCAATCTGGTGCAAGAATAACAGCAGAGGATTTTAAAGAATGAGAATCAGTTGTGGGGCCATTCCAACACCACTGGACCGCAGCAGTGACAGCAAAATAAAAAAATTAGATGAGTTGAACAGTGTGTGTAAATGGAGGTGACAAAGCATAGCAGGAATTGGGCAGATATGAGCGTACAGATATTCAATATTAAACTTATAATTCAAATTATAAACTAAAACTGCTGACAGTCGATTATGTAGCTCAACAAAACGTTGTGGCCTCTTAAATGTGAAGCAGCTGTTCATGAAACAAGTTTTTCCTCATCTTCAGTAGCGCAAATTAACGGCAAATATCACGTCTGTGGACATGGTAGATGCAGGGCCAGGAGGAAACTTAAACGGTTTATTTATCATAGAAATGAAAATCACAGTCAAACTGGAAAAAACAACAAACACCAGACTCTACATGACGTGCACAGTGATGTAAACAGCCGGGGAAAACCATGGATGGGGATCTGCCAAAGAATGAGGAGAACTGGGGGACTAAATGCTGTGATTAGTGAGAAGGTACAGCTGACGATAACGGACACAGGTGAAGGGAGTGGAGCTCAACTCAACTTTATTTATAAAGCTCTTTACAGCACTTTGTTTCAGCCACTGCTGTTTTAAGCCCAATTCGCACGGGATAAGTATTACATATGGACCCCCCGTAATTCGGAATAATTGCGGAGAATGTCTGAGTTCTTAGTCCTGTGCGAATGCACCATGTCCGTGATTTGTGGGGTAATAATTCCGCCACGAATTACCTACTGTATTTCGGCGAAACACAGACGTCCTGTGGTAATTTAAGTCCCCTCTGAACGCACACCTGTGTGTTCAACCTATGTGTATAACCAGGTACAACGGGGCAAAACAGGAAGTTATGACAATTACGGACTATCCGCTCATGATGTCTGTGATTTCAGTAAATTACAGACTTTTGCTTGTCCCATCCGAATGCGCCACAAAAAATTACAGAGGTGTGGGGGTAGTTGCGAATTACCAGTGATCCATAGGTAATACTTATCCCGTGCGAATTGGGCTTTAGATGAATAACAACACGAAGTATAAGGCATAAAACATAAGAACAATGTAAAAACAATAATAAACAATAACAGAAACAGAGTCTCATGCTGGGTTAAAAGCCAGGGAATAAAAATGGGTTTTAAGACCAGTTTTAAAAATGGGCAGTGAAGGGGCTTGTCTGATGTGAAATGGGAGATCGTTCCACAGTGTAGGACCAGCAGCAGAAAAGGCTCTGTCTCCTCTGAGCTTCCGTTTAGCCCCCTCGGTACCTCCAGGAGCAGCTGATCAGCTGACCTGAGGCACCGGGCGGGAGCATAAGGATGGAGCTGCTCAGAGAGGTAAGGCGGGGCCCAGAGTCCATTTAAAGATTTAAAAACAAATAAAAGAATCTTAAAATGGACTCTAAAATGCACAGGCACCCAGTGGAGGGAGGCTAAAATGGGAGTGATGTGTTCCAGTTAGGAGGCGAGCGGCAGCATTTTGGACTAACTGGAGACGTGCGAGGGAGGACTGGCTGACTCCAAGATAAAGAGCATTGCAGTAATCCAGCCGAGATGTGATGAAGGCGTGGATTACTGTTTCAAAGTGCGTGTGTGCGAGGAAGGGCCTCACCTTTGCCGGCTGCTTAAGATTTTAAAAAAAGCTGGACTTCACTGTTGCAACAATTTTCCGGTCCAATTTAAAATCACTGTCCATCTTAAAACCCAAGTTTGTGACTGTTGGCTTCCTGTATTGCATCAATGGGCCCAAGTCAACAGGAGGGGATTTACAAGAGCCACTGGGACCAAACACCATCACTTCTGTCTTATTTTCATTGAATTTTAAAAAGTTAGTCTTCAAGACATAACAGAAGTGGTTTCAGAGAGAAAGCATCCTTTTTCCTTAATGGCACATAGAAGTATGTATGTAGTTATATATTCATATATCTAAAAAACCCATCAAATTACCCATCTTGTCATCAGGTGATGATGTTTAATCATTGGAAACTATTGCCAGACATAATTGTTAATACCCGATGATGTTTAAAACACAATATTAAAAGAACCATTATCTGACATATACATGAAAAGAGTGACTTAACACCACTCTAAAAAAGTATGTGTAGTCACAAGTATGCAACGTTGCACTTATAACCAAAGTCAGAGGTGATTTAATAAGAAGTTGATGTGCATCGGTGCACCAGAGGTCCAAGATGAAGGTCAGCATACAACAGGTACTAAGTGTGTTGAAGGACAGTTTCAACACACATTTCACAGTACTCGTTACATTAGTATTAAACTTCGCAATCGCACATTAAACCAGGAATCTCTGAGTTGTTCAACATAGAGTTCATAGAGGTGCTTGGCTTCCAACTAACATGAGTGCTGCACCAGCAGCGGCTTGACATGTACGTTTGAGGTGAGACATGTAAGGAGGATTGAATGACGTCTGCTCAGAATCTTGTTGATTCTCCCTGCAATGAAAGAACTCCTGTCATCTTTTGATGTTCCTTGGCAGTGGTAAAAAATAGAAACTGACAGGCGCAGGAATAGATAAAGATTCAGATTTGACAGAAACACAGACAGGAGGCAAATAACAGCTTTTTCCGCCCATTTGAAGGATGGATTACATGGTGAGAAAAATTGGGGAGATACAGAATTGCTGTCATTATTAGTAAGGAAAAAGAGAGAGGAAGCAGGATGAGGGCCGATGTGGGGGAACGTGTTTTAGCATTAATTCGTAGGAATATTTGTGTCCTCAGCGCTGACAGACTGACAGATGAAAATATAGAGCTCAGTGGAAAAACTTTCTTTAACTTTCTAAACTTTGTCCTCAGTTTTGCAATCCCTGCATGGAAGGTAGCAATCCATACTCTCAGCTTTTGAAAACCTTGCTCTTGGATTTGTAAAACTGAAACTGCCCATGTGTTGTGACATATATTCAAGGATTTCCCCCTCAGGAATCATGATGGACTGACTTCAATGCATTTTTTTTTTTTTTTTAATCAGAAAACCAACACATCCAAATGACAAACAATCCCATCAGTAAAGCTTTGGCCCTTCTGTTTGATCCTGTGATCGAGGAAGACACTGAGGAGTCAAAATGCTTCACAAAAGCTTTCATGTTCTTCCCCAAATCCCCCTTAGTGTGGGTCTTCTTTAGGCAGCTAACTCCAACTTTGCATTAAAAGCTCATAAATTGGCGACCATGTCCCCCTCAATCCCTTTCTTTAGTTGGCAGTTAAAGCTTACAATGGTATGGCCTTCAGGTAGCTTCTGATTGGTGATCCCCACAGCAGGGGAACTTGTCTTGGGGAACTTTTTAAATCACTGATCTCCAGCTTTATGGAGATCCTACCTGGGGAAAGGTCTATAAAGCTGCTGGGTAACTGTATCTACAAACATGTTAAGAAAAAGTCCTGTTAGCAAGGTGAGTATAAATCCTTCCTTGTCTAGTTCCACCACTGGCATGTAAACAAAAGGGGAGAATATTCTGACATTAAATCAGGGAGATGGCGACACATAATCTGACATCTCAAGCCAAAAATCCTGGTTTTCCAGCTCACACAAATAGTCAGAGTTTTCCAAAAAGTTGGGTTCCAGTGCTCAAAACTGTGTTTGCCTGTTGATGTATGTACAGGGCTTTACTCCGTAATTTAGTACACTGGGATTCTCTGTCTTTTAACATCTTTTAAGCACTTACTTTCTAACATGGATACTGTTCTTCCATGCAAACCTCTGAACTTGGACTTTAATCATCTCACCTTTGAAACTCCTGCTGCTTTTTAATGATCTGATTTGGTGTGAGTCCCTTTTTAATTCACGTTTTTCCAAAACTTTATCATGTACCTGTGATTCACGACAAGCTGCCTTTTAATAAGAACAGCACCTCTCCAGCAGACTTCGGTCTTAAACTAATTTTCACCCAAGAATGATTTACACATCTGACATTTGGGTCTTTCATACTTTGATTCACTTTACTCTCTTTTTCATACACTCACATGGATTTTAATTAAAAAAAAAAGAGAGCCCATTTGTGTGTGAAGAGAAAGAAAAATGACTTTTCAATTAATGAAATATGGAAAAGAATGGGTAGAAATCTAGCATTGACTGCGGACATTGGAATATCTTTGAAAAATATAGGCTGAGAAGAAAAGGGAGAAGACAAAGATGGGGAGGAAAAAAGATAAATGCAGACAAAAAGTGTGCAGGATGAATAACTTTGAGTCGTGTAGGTGTTAACAAGAGAGGAAGCAGACCAGAGAAGGAGTGGGGAAAGAAGAGAAAAGGTATGCCCACCTATCTAAAAAGATCTCACAGCTGCAGCTTGTTGGATTGGAAATTGAAAATATGAACGTGGCACATGTGATTCTGTCAAACAGGCTGTCATGTCCTGTTAGTCCCTTACAAGTTTTCCATATTCAGTTAAATTCCATCCATCCATCCATTTTCTATACATCCATATTCAAAATTATTCTGAATCTTCACTTAGCACTTAGGTTAATGTACCTTTGGCAGCCTCTGTACTTTTTAGATACCCTAAAAGCTTGGCACACCTTTCCTTTGGAAGCTTCACCTATTCATCTCATCTTGACAGAAACATTGAAGCACAACCATTACACAGCCATTTGTGGGTCTCACCGAAGATGCTCTCTTGACTATGACTACAGTGTTTTCATGCTGATATGCATCAGTTTGTTTTTTCAAATAGAACATTTCACGCCAGGTTGAGATTTATTTAAAGGCACTATTGAGAAGGTTTTCACCAAGAGTTGCTCTAAACTTTGCTGAGCCAACTTTTCCATTCACCCAGGCTCGTTTTGCAGTCTCTGTCTTACAGAAATGTCATAAGACGTTTTCAGAGATGTCACGGTACGCCAACCAAATGGCAACTGGTGCAAAAACATACACACTCACACAATAAAAATATGTTTAAGGTGCATTAGATCTGTTAGGATTTCCTTTTTCCAAACAAAGTAGAAAGAATGGGACCAAACTATAGATTGTGTACCTATCATTCTGTTGAGAACTGCCACCAAACATTCTGATCATAGAACTTTGTTAAGTGCTGCCCTAATGTTCATCCTTCAATAAGGTATCACAGTGACAGCTGCCTTGTTGACCTTCTGTCTGATAAAAGACTTTAAGTCCTGATTACCCAGTTTGGCTCGACAGGAAGTCAGGAGATGGCTCCAAACCTCCACCTGTTTGTCATGAGAGAGGCTCGTGTTCTTTTGGGCACTTTACTTGCAGCAGAACTTTTCTTTTATCCTTCCATGACGAGGCGTGGCAAGTGGGAATCTGTAATAGGTCACCTGTCAGAGGTGTAGAAGAGCACAGAATGTCATTTCCCAGATGTTCTGATCCTGTCTCTCTGTCGAGGATCATTTATAAACATGGCTGATTAATGCAGCTAGCCTCCTCCAGCCCTGCAGCAGCTAGCCTTTTCCAGCCCAAAAAACGGATACCCTTCTTCCCAGCATCGTTGTGCCTCCGGTTCATATGAGCATGTTTTTTCACATGACATCTCCCTTACCTCAATGGCTCGCGTTTTCCATCATCTGCCTGCTCGCTGTGGCCCAGTTCCCTGGACATGCGGGTGGACATTTGCGCAGGTCAGCAACAGCCTTCAATGGTGGTGGCACGCTGGACACTAGGCTGTTGCCTAGAGACACTTCCACCTTTTGGATCACTACAAACACAGGACTTCCAAGTTTGTCTTTGTCATCCTCTACACTCTATTCTCTTATTTTGCTGCAACAATTTTCTTCCTCCTGCCTGCAGGTAGATCCTGACAAACCTGCTATGAGTCACATCACTACACCATCAAAAGCCTACGTTAGCCTTGCTGCCAGGCGCATTGTAATCATTCTCATGCTGTTCATCTCAGGTAACATCCATCCCAACCCAGGCCCAGTTAGTGCTATTCATGCAGTTCCTAATCTGACATTTAATGAATTCTGTGATCGCACGTGTTTGGGGTTCACGCATATCAACATTCGGAGCCTGTTGCCTAAACTTGACCTGTTGAAATCCTGGATTCACACTATTAATCCTGATGTTCTTGCTGTTTCTGAATCATGGCTTAAGAAAAGTATTGCCACTTCTGTTATCTCCATACCGGGTTTTAACATATTTCGCCAGGACAGAGCCACTAAAGGAGGTGGTGTCGTGTTGTATGTTAAAGACCACCTGCAATGTTCTGTTTCTCTGTCAAAATCTGTTCCTAAGCAGTTTGAACTGTTAGTGTTAAAGATCATCCTGTCTAAGAATTTTCTCTCTCTGTTGCTGTCTGCTACAGACCACCCTCAGCCCCACCTTGTTCTCTAACTGCACTTAGTGAGCTTCTGGCCCCACACATCTCCTCTGAGTTCTTTTGGGCGACCTCAACTGGGACATGCTTAACCCCCCAGATTTGGTCACTCAACAATTTGACACCCTAAACCTTTACCAATTTATTTCAGAGCCCACCAGACTCAATCTGAAATCTCCTTCGTCTGCCGCACTGATAGACGTTATACTCACTAACGCTCCCAATAATTATAAATGTGGTGTTTTCAGTCAAGATCTGAGTGATCATTGTGTTATTGCCTGCACTCGCTCCAGTTCATCAGTTAAACGCCCTCCTGTGATCGTTTCCAAACGTTCCCTGAAGAACTTCGACCTGGAAGCTTTTCTTCATGATACTGCCGCTGTGAACTGGGACATATTTAACACTTTCACTTCTATGGAGGCGGCCTGGTCTTCCTTCAAGTCGACCTTCAGCCAGATCATCAATAAACATGCTCCACTCATAAAATTACGGATCAAGGATCGTTTTAGTCCCTGGTTCTCCCATGATTTGGCTGTGCTAATCCACCAGAAAAAACACACTTTGGCGGATAGCTCGCTCTTCCCAGGCTCCTGCTGATTGGCTCGCTTTCCGGCATTGCAGAAATAAATGCACTCAGGCTGTCAGAAAGGCCAAAATCACTCACTTTTTGGACAAATTTGCTTCCTGCGGCTCAGATGCAAAGAAGTTCTGAAAAACGGTTAAATCTATGGAAAACAAGCTCACTCCTCCTCATCTTCCCAGTGCATTGACCTTTGGTGACTCTGTTATCACTGATAAGTCTCGTATGGTCTCACTTTTTAATCAGCACTTTGTTAGCTCAGCTCCTGTTTTCTCTGCCAAGCCTTCCAATGCTGCTCCGTCATCCTCACTATCAACTACATCCTCCAGCTCTGGCTCCTTCTCCTTCAGACCCATCACGACTGCTGAAGTCTTGAAGCATCTCTCCAGCCTGGACCCCAGTAAGACAGCTGGCTCTGACGGGATCGATCCCATGTTTTTAAAAGCTGCTGCCCCCGTTATCGCAGCTCCCATCTGTCAACTTTCTAACTTGTCTCTGGATCTGTCCATCTTTCCTTTTGATTGGAAATCGGCTCTTGTTTTCCCCCTTTTCAAAGGGGGCATCAGCTCTGACCCCAAATGCTATAGGCCTATTTCCATCCTGCCGTGCCTGGCTAAGGTTCTTGAAAAACTGATTCATGAGCAGCTTAGCCTCTTCTTATCCTCCAACAACATCCTGTCTGGCTTCCGGCCTGGTCATGAATGCACCACAGCCACTCTGAAGGTCCTGGATGACATTGTTTCCTCTCTGGACTCCAACCTGTCCTGTATCGCTGCCTTCATTGATCTCACTAAGGCCTTTGATTCCGTCGTCCATCGCATCCTCCTTCAGAGGCTCTTCAACATTGGTCTGTCGTTCCACTCATGCTGTTGGTTTGCCAGCTACCTAAGTCACAGAACCCAGCAAGTAAAAACTGAAAACATCGTGTCAGACCCTCTCACCATCACCAAAGGAGTACCTCAAGGTTCTATTTTAGGTCCATTGCTGTTCTCCATCTACATCAACGACATTACAAAAAGTGCTGGCAACTCCAAAATCCACCTATATGCTGACGACACCATTTTGTATTCAGTGGGCCCTTCTCTCCACTCAGCGGCAGCCACACTTCAACTTAGTCTCACCTCTGTTGAACAGCATTTCCATAGTCTCCACCTTCTCCTCAATACCACAAAAACCAAATGCATTATCTTCAACCGGAAACACACTTCCCCTTCTGCCCCAAAAATCCTCTGTGCTGGCGGCTCTGAGTTGGAGTTTGTGTCCTCTTATAAATACCTTGGCCTCTGGTTGGACTCCTCCCTCTCTTTCACCACCCACATCAAGCACCTACAGTCTAAAGTCAAAGCTCGCCTGAGCTTCCTTTACAGAAACAAGGCCTCATTCACCCGTGCAGCCAAACACAAACTTGTAAAAATGACCATTCTGCCCATCCTCGACTACGGTGACACCATCTATAGAGCAGCTTCCCACTCCACTCTTAGCAAACTGGACCCCCTCCATCACTCCGCCATCCGTTTTGCCACTGGAGCTCCATTCACAACTCACCACTGCGACTTATATAAGTTGGTTGATTGGACATCACTTCACACCAGACGGCTTCACCACTGGTTTATTCTCATCTACAAATCCATTCTTGGCATTACACCTCGCTACCTCTCGTCCCTTTTGCACATTTCCCAGCCTGCCCGTAACTTAAGATCCAATACCTTCCTCAATTTATCTATTCCCAAAGCCCGGACTGTCTTTGGACGTAGTGCCTTCCGTTTTGCTGCAGCATACGACTGGAACGCACTTCAACACACCCTGAAACTGTCTGTCCTCACCCCAATCTCTGTCTTCAAAACAAACCTGCTCCAAGCCACAGTTGATTCCTGCACTTGTTAATATGCCCTCCTGCCATACTGTTTACTGTTTGTCTGTATTTTGTTTTGTACTGTATTTATTTATTTTATTATTTTTATTGATTTCTTTTGTTGTGTATTTTATATAACCCCTATTCTTTTAACTGTTAGCTCCTCCTCCCCCTTCCCTTTATCGAGCCTCTGCTCGTTCAGGCTGCTATTGAAAATTAGAATTTCTGTTCTTAATTGCTTGCCTGGTTAAATAAAGGTAAATAAATAAATAATTCAGCACGCTTCTTTACTCTGACATGTTCCAGACAATATTAATTACAATAAAAGTCATTTCTATTTATAACAGACATGAGTTCAGCCCCATTCAGAGATAAAATAGTAACTATCACGGGCTCATTTTGTGGTCCACAAATGTTTATCATGTTCCCATTTATTTCGTTTCACTTTCTATGCATCCATTGCATATCATTTTTATGTTTCTTGTTGCTGGATAAATACAAACAACTTCCAATTCATCAGACTTTGAAGCTGGAGGCTGATCAAGAGGATCACCAGCTGGCCAGCTGACCTCCCCGACGCGTACAGTCAGCTAACCTTTCAGAGAGGATCATCAATCATGCCCAAACAACTCAATAAAGCAGCCTTTATAATGTGACAGCTCACACACTCTGCTAATCAGGCGTGCTGCACACTTCCTCCTCACCACTTTTACACGGGACGCTGGTTATTTCTGACTCTTTTGTGCTTTCCTTTAATGGCAAATTATTTATGTGTCACTGAAATGCTGGAAAACTGTATTTATGTAACACAAAAGCATCCAAATTAAACTGCATTTGTCCAATAAAATATCTAATTTCTCAGCTTATGGTAACTTTACTCCACTGTGGTGATTTTATGTGATATTTTACATATATTAAGTCAATGGCAATATAATATTCAATGCTTTTCTGCCATTTACAAGTATAATATGTGACTATACACTGTACAAATAAATCATAGAGGTCAATGAGGAAAAAGTAACCACTTCTAAGTAACTTATAGAAATTATGGAGTAGAGGAAGAACAGTGAAATTAATGAAGAAAATCCCTGTTCGTGAGTAAAATGGCTAAAGCTCCCACTACTCAAACAGCTACTGTTAGTGTAGTGAGGAAATTAGCCTCTGATATCCTGAGGGAGTTGCTCTGGAACTAGATGTTAATGTGTTTAACCTTTCCTCGCCATGTGGCCGCGGTCTGCAGGCCTCTGGGGAACGACCGCTCTGAATCACTGAAGGGTTCAAATTTCATGCAAACAACAACTTGGAATTTTGTTTTACTAATGGCTTTTTTCCACTTTTATTAGCTGTCGAGACATTTTTATGGAACGTAAACCTATTTCAGACATAAAATGTGAAGCGGTGCCACTTTTTTTTTTTATAACTGTGGATGGCTTTTCATTATCAGCCATTACATAAGCCGCTTTCGGACAGACAGTTCTAAGAAAGTAGTTATCAGAACTACCCTCCTCGAATTTCGTTCTGGTAACTATCCTTCCCCAGCGGAACTGTTTCAGTCTGCATTCGCACATGAGTCGGGACCTGATAGGGACTGATGCGCCGCGTGCAGCCATCTGCTTCAGTGACGTGTTAGCCGTTAGCCGTTTAGCGCTACATTCAAACACAAAACAAAACGGTAAAAGTAAGGAGAGTAGAAAAAACACCACCAAGAAGCTAATAAGGAGAGCGGGGAGGCCATTGTGTTTATGGTCAGCATGATGGTGATATTAATCATGGACGATCACATCAGGCGTCTAATATCGAGGCTGGAAAAGCTCACAGAGAGAGTCAGGAGATACTTTTTCATTTCATGAAGGAAGAAAGGAGAGCAGAGCGCTGCAGACAAATGAGACCAGTGTAAGTTTAACTTATTAAACACGCGCCTGTTCTGTCTGTGTTGTATGAGTAAACATTTCAGCCGTGATAGCATGACATGGGGCGTAGCTACCGACCACCACACACCTCCGTTAGATTCGTTCTATAAGAACTATGAAAAGACCCGACCTCGGAGAAGGAGCTAAATAGTTATAGGAACTAAGGGAGAAAGCCCCGAGTTCCTGTGTGTCCGAACACGGGAGAAAACGGCCCCGCGGATTAAAAGGTTATTAGAACTGCCAAAGGTTCCTACAGTCCGAAAGCGGCTATAAATGCTCATCTTGGCTTTATTTAGACATGACTAAAAGAGGCATTGAGTGGATTCACTTGTTATAGATCTAAAAGGTTGAGTTTAACAGCAGTTGTCCTATTAGCATGTTACTGAATACTAAACTAGCTCTACTTATATGTAATTGGTTGATCACCTGTTCACTGTTTAGTTAAATTCACTTAACACACTGGCACTTTAATAAAATCTTATTCCTAGTCATGGACAGGTTACAATATTATCCAGCTGTGGATTCAGATAAAAATTGATCAAAATCCTAATATTGCCATGATAGTAATGGGCTTAATTCATAAAAAGTTTTTTTTTTTTTTTTTTTTTTAATATAAGGACAGGGAATCGGCTACACTGATCACAGAAAAAGATGTACGAGTGGTTTTTAGACACATTTCTTTATCATTTTTGCTGATAACATAATCCTGTGTGTGTTATTGCATACTTTTGATGTCTTCTCTCCTTTTTTGTATTTCGGTAAATGATAAAAACAATGAAAAAGTGAATCCAAACTTTCATGAGCTGCAGATTATAGGTGTGAATGGTTACAAAGTGGTTGCACAGAAATCCCTATGATGACCACAACCTCTTTGACACCAAATTACATGCTTGCTGTATCATTTTAAATGATGTGCTGGTACCGCAGTAAAGATGCCAATAACAAAGCAAAAGGCACCTTTGCTGTGGTGGAGCCACAATTTTCATGTCATGTTGAACACATGAATTCCCAAAAGGAGATGATGATGGAGTGTTTCTCTCGTCTTTCTTCTGCTCTGCCCTGCTCTCAGCATGACTTCTATGCATGCAGTCATCCACCAATCAGAAGGTTAGTGGTTTCTAATGGAGTCCCTCCTTCTGTGTCTGAAACACTGAACCCCACATTGCTTCTGATGAGCTCATAGGTGTGTATATGATATATGATATGATATATATTCACCTGTGGCCGCTGCAGAAACATTTACAACTGTCTCTGAAACAGCAACAGAGCCACAAGTGAGTCCAAGCTTCAGGGGTGACAGAATCATTGACTGATGTCCTCTGCCTCATATCCTATGATAAAATCTCAGGTTTCATCATTAGCACTAATTCCTACTGTGTTACACAGAGAACCGGGGTGCCATTTATTAATTTTTTTCTTAAACATTCAGTGCTTGTGATTTAGTAAATGCATTTTCTGCTGGTGTTTAGTCTCTCTTGTAAGCAATCAGGAAAACACCACAGGGCAACATTAAATTTGTACAGTGGCAGCCTTTACATTATTGTAATAGCGTTCAACTCAGCTGCGTTCAGAATGCTTCAGAAGTGTTCCGACCTTAGTTTTTCCATTTGTTACTTTTACAAAACAGAAAAATGACCACGTTTACATAATGAGGTACACATCAGAGCGGCGTTCATATGAACAGGCCTTTTTTTTTATTTAATGTGTAAGGCTAAGCATCATTATTAGGATTCAAACATGGATTGCTTTGTGGTTTTGCTTATTCCACAGATTGTATTATTTCTTCTTACACAGTTCAGTTTTAATGCTGACTTAACAGTTATTTTTCAAGTCATACCTACACTCCACCAGCAGGAGAAATGAACACCTTTATGCAAAAGGAAACTTTCCCTTGCAAAGCAGCCTGTAGTTCTCTCACCACCTAGTGTTAGATCCTAGCCCTGGATAATATACAGAGTCAAAGTATAATTAACTTGAAAGGTCACAGGATCCACCTACTTTTCAATTAGGCTGTTACCCCCTGAGGAGGGATTCTTCTGTTTGACTTTTTTCTATGGGATGTAAGTCGCTTAGTTCAGCAAAACCGTCTTCCAGAACTGAGCCGTTCAAGAGACTCATCTATTCCTGAGGTTGAATATGGGGCAACTTTATGTAGAAGCCTCGCTCCACTGTCTGTTTCCTTGAATGACTTGCTGCTATCAGTTGTGTGTTTTGCCTTTAAGTGATATTTTAGACTGGAACTACTACGCTGAGAAGACAATTCAACTTGGCAGTGTTTACAGATGACTTTGGTTCTGTCGACTCTGCCGTCTGGAAGAACTTCAAAACGAAAATGGCCCAGTAAAAGTTCCGTACCCTTCTCCGTGTTTGGTGGATCCACCGATTACTTTCTTTTCCAGTTCGCCCAGCCCTAGTTTAAAGGTGATTGGAGATGCTGTTTAGCACATAAAAGCATGTGAACATTTTCTAGTAGATCCCCAGAATAAAATTGAGAACATGTAGTTGAATGTGGGCTCTTTACAATTCTGCTAAGTTGTTCATCAACTTTTATCAATTCCTGGAACTAAAAGATGTGGCAGGTTTTGGTGGAGTTGTGGCCTGCTACATCGCTATAAGTGAGGTAACAGTGGTTATCAGCTGACTTTTCACCCAGTAAATGAAACTTGGAGGAACCAAAGCATGGGGAAGAAAAAAACCTTTTTTTTTATTATTGATTCATTTAGTTTATTTGGGACAATGCACATTGAACATTAATGCATATCACATCAATGTAAATGTGCTGGACTTAGCAAAGATGCTAAATTCCATCCGTAGTCCCACGGCAGGCACAGACACAGTAAGACTCTAAAACCTCACAGCTACACATAATCCAGAGGACAATCACAAAGACAAAACATGGGCAGACAATATCAACACAACAACAGAGTTAAAAAGTTCAAATGTCAAAGAACCAAAAGCCCCTGGGAACAGGCATCAGATTAAGAAACATTATTTAGTTATAACCAATGTTTGAGGGATTTTTTTAAAAAGTGAGCAGTTGTCAAAGTTTCTTATGTATGATGGTAACATGTTCCAAGATTGTGTACCTCTTACAGATACCACCATGTGACTGAATTTAGTCTTTCTCCTCTGGTTTGAGCTCTAGTTCTTCGTCCATCGTTGCTTTTTTTCCTGGATGAAGTCACTCAGCGGTGGGGGGGCAAGACCGTTCAGAACTTTAAAAATAAGACAAACGTGTCTAAAAACTGTCCAGATCAAAAATATTGAACTTTTTTTTGGAATATTACAATGATGAAAATTAAAAGGTTTTAACTGCTTTCTTGAAGAAAGACTCGATGGGTTTCATGTGTCCATGTTGAGGAACAGTCATTTACATGTGAAAATATCATGGCATGCATATTAGGGCTGAGCATTTAATCGATACTGCGATATATATCGATATTTTATTTCCCGATAAAGTATCGATTTATCAGCCACAAGTATCAATATTTTTTTTTTTTTTTTTTTTTAAAGCCAAGTCAGATGTTACAATTAGTCAAAACACAGAACATTAATATAATACAATGCCAGGGGGTCACATTATACAAAACAGTGATAAATTAGTTCATAAAAATGTTATATAAAGTGCATATTTGTAATATGTTCGTTTGTTTTTGTTTGTCTGGCGGTGTTGTCCTTCCGGATCAAAGGACGGACCAGTCCAATCTGCGACGATTCATGTCAAATCACAATGTCCCTTTTTTTTCAGAAAATGATGTAAGTGTATTGAATTGAATTGTAAGATTTGTGTATCCCTACAGCCCTACTGCGTATAGATTTTAGCTGTCTTGGAGGTAAGGAAAGGTCTTATATGTAAGAAATTTCACAGGTTGAATTAAATGATATTTGTGATTTTTTTTTTAACATGAGGTTTAAATGATACATTTGTGTCAAATACCACTCCAAGATATTTAAACTCTTCTACTACATGAGTAGAATTAATTAGAAAGAAAAAAAAATTAAATCCAGGGAAGTTGATGAGCAAAGGTGGTAAGTTTTCTGTTAAGATGCTGTGAAACTGCTAAGTGGCATCGAGGGTGTGATGGAGTACAGTGTAAACATGTTAGCCATTTCAGTTCTCTTACAAAACAATCGTTTCACTGTGAGCACACACACAAACACGCCAGCGAAACAAAATAAAACAGATTTTACTGCTTAAACTTTCAGTTAGATTACAGAATGCTTTATTTTTTAATGGTTCAATTTGATAAACAAAACCTACGTTTATTGAACATAGTTAATTTCAGCATTCCTCAGCTGCAGCAGTAAATGTCTACATGAAAAATGAAACCTTTTTCCTTAGTTTACTTTTGGGGAAAGTAGATGCCTAATTTATTTCAGCTAGTCTGAAAAGCTGTTAGTCTCCTGCAAATCCCTCGGCCCATTTAACAAACAAATATGATTACAGCGCTGACGTTGGTTTCCAAAGTACACATCTGATTAATTATTTCACTACAAGCACGTTTATTGCAGCTCCTTTTGCAATTCATTGTCCCAAATAAATAAAATCTTAGCACTGGGAATAAAAATGGCATTTAGAGTTAAATGAGTTGGAAGTTAAATCGATGCCATGTTTCTGTCTGTCCAGCTTGCTGCCAGTGTTTCATAATTAACTGTCAAGTCATTGGCTAGTTGGATGGTTATATCGATTCGGATTGGCTTTTATCCCCCAGGGTCTACTCTAATAGCTCTTTTTCCAATCTGTCCTTGTCATCCAGTTGGCGTGGCTCTCCTTAACGCCACAGGCTCGTGGGTCATTTTGTCAGACAGCTGTCTCTGACGTTAAAGACGGTCTTTGTCATCGCTGGTGATTGCATATGTGAGTTTTTGTGTAATATTGCAAACTAAGACCAAGGCCCAATCATAGTAATTCCAACAGACATTGTGCTCTTACCCCCTGTGCATCTCTGCATATACACACAAATCATACAAACACAAGCATATCATTCAATTTAGCTCCAGGCCGATGGCAGACTGCAGCTGATGACAGCAAAGTTCAGTCACACAGCCTGAAATCCAAAGCCTATTCTACAATCATTTCACTGCCCAAAACACACAGGATGACAAATCTGTTTCGTTATACATGGAGCTGTAATAGACACAAAAAAAAACACCCCCCATGCTACAGAATGCATTCTCTGAGTCATCCCTGAGTCTGCCAACATGTTGCAGTTAACCTCAGATGCTCCTAAAATGCTTCACCAATCTAAACATATATTACCATAAAACAAAGTTAATTTCAACCTGCTGCTCATGCATCAATACAAAACTTATCCAGAAAAATGACCTACGTTAAATTCCTAAGACAACAATGACTAAAAATCACACCACATACTTTATACATTTATAAAGTATGTGGTGTGATTTTTAGTACATGAAAAGAACCCCAGTAGAAATATAAATAGAATCAACAGTCACTAAGTCCGTAATATACATGAATTTAAACGAGAAGAATAAGGAATAGATTAAATAAGCTCTGCTTACACAGTAAAAGCCAACATATTCTGTTCAACCGAGACTCAAAGCCAGCAAAAATCAAGGCTCTGGGCATCTCTTGTGTGAGCTTTGATCTCTCTAAGCCCAACTGCAATATGTCCATGGACCGCAGCGCTCCGGCTGTAATATGAAAGCATGGCACCAAACTGTAGAAGGGATTCTTGTCTGCAAACATTGCTGGATGCACATATATGTTCCTGAAATAGTTTAAATACTCTGCAACAGGGACTAACAGGGATTTAACCAAAGTTGCCACTTGTTTGTTCTATACTGCAATGTCCTACATCAATGACCATCAGTGGGAGGTCCTGAATTGATCCTGAATTTAAGGGCTGTCAGCTGAACAGAGTTACAATCAAGAGTTGGTCTGTTCATCTTCATCATCTCAGTTTTGTTCCTGCTGTGCTAATTTGGTGGATTTCAAACTCTTCAGATGAAGTCTCTTGCAGTCAGACCACAGTAATTATTATTCTTTGAATTTGGGTTGTTTCTTTTAATCCAGCTCTCATGAGTCCCCAAACTGAACTTTAAAAGTTCATATAAAGATACTGTTAGTGGCTTAAATGCATGACAGGCCAATATGTAAAGCATTGGTAAATAAGATGAAATAAAGGTGAGTTTTATCCATTACAGGAAGTTTACAGGAGTTAACTTGCACGAAGGAGCTTGTAACGACGGGCTCGCCGTTACCTCCGTATTCAATCGCGGATTAAAATTAACAATGACATACAGGAAAATACATTTATTAATGCAGTGTATTCAGGTGTGTTTCTGGTCTTGTGCATCATGTCAAGGTTGTAACTTTCAGTTTAATCGACAGTTCCTGTAAAAATAAATAAAAAAAAACCTGTAAAATAAACTACAAATAAACCTACTCGTGTGTGGGTTCTTCTGACACGGTTTTGTTGTTTGTTTGTTTTTAATCGCAAAGAGAATCAGTCTTTTTCCATCTTTTGTCATGTTCACTTTAGCCTGACAAACATCAGTCAACTAGCAAACACTGTTTTCCAACACACTGGCCCTCATTTATCAAGCCGTCGTAGAAAGCATCGTTGATATGAGCGGAGAACTCGTCGTACGCAGAGGCTCAAGTGAGATTTACAGAACATGCGTACCACACCAATCCCATCGTAAGACCGAGCGGCTGTTGATAAATCCGGCGGCTGAAATCCATCGTAATGATCCTAATCACGCCTTCTACAAAAGGGGGTTGAGAGGCCGCACCTCTAGAATTTGCGACATGGATAGACGAAAGGCGGCAAAGAAACGCTGTCAGCGCTGTTGACAGCTGGGACGGCTGGGGGAGCTCCGATCCAGGTTTGGATTTGAGTGCCTTGGAGGTGAGGGTGGCTGGCCTGATCGGAGCTATGTCTTTTTTCCTTGAATAACAGAATGCTTACCAAAAGTCAGAATAGCTGAATACGTTCCTCTCTCCTCCTGAGCGCTCTTGGCTGTGCAGGCTGGTGGTAGGGATCTCTGGGTACGGGGTCCTCTGGATGTACATCTGGAAATGGCACTCCATTTTTTTGGGCAATGTTATGGAGAACCAAGCATGCAATAATAATATTGCATACCTTTTTGGGCGTATATAGAAGGGTTCCCCCCGCAGCCGAGAGACAGATCCACCTGCCCTTTAGGTGCCCTAACCTCTCCACAGTGCGCAGTGTTAAAGCGCCTCTCCTGTTCGGTGTGAGGGTGCGCGGTTGAATTATGAGCCATCACTCTTCCAATTACGGAGTTGTACTTGTTTAATTTATTTAATTTGCGTTTATGTTTATATTTATGTTGAAGTCAAATAAAACATGGGCCTTCTTTGAAGTGATAGCCTAAGTCTGTAATTTTAACCAAGGGATTTGTTGCGACTCATGAGGCACGCACTAGTGACGCTGCTGTTTATGTATGCTATTGCAGTCACCGCAAGTCGAAATGGAAAAGTGCGTACACGCCCTCAGACCTGTCGTGGCGATTTCATCTTTCCTGCGCTCACGATGGATTTGATAAATGCCAACCTTTGCGCAGAAAAGAACGTACACACGACCTACGCACGTTTTTCGTCTTACGCAAGTTTGATAAATGAGGGCCATTGTGTGTATTTATCATTTTTATTGACGATATAAAAGGATGGAAGCTAGCTGATAGCAGGACACGAAAAATTATATAATAAGCTCTAGCATTTATATTAAATATCTTTAAATATTTCTCTATTATTCTGTGATGTATGAGGACATACCTCTTCTATTTTCAAAGGACAAAAAAAATGCTTTTAGGAACATCAAAGGGGAACACAATGTTTCAGCCTGAGGCTCACACCTTGTAATGTTTTGTTACCTCATGGGCAGGGATTAACTAATCATCTGGAGATTTAGGTCATTCAGTTATACCATCACAAACTACTCCTTGAGAATTTGAAAACATTTGCTCTTTATTTGCCAAAGTTACCAGGGGGGAACCAAATATTTCCACTGTCTGAAATAATCTGTTCCCCCCTACATAAATTTACCAGCAAGTCCTTAACTGTGTTTGTTCCTCTCATCATGGACAACAAATCATGTGAATTTGAAAACATTTGTAGCCCACAGAGAGCCATAGCTAGCACCCAGAGAGCTAAAGCTAGCGCCAGAGCCCACAGAGCAAGAGCGCATAGAACCACAGAATCACGTTCATGGGCTTTTCCCCATGTTTTTAGTTCTGTGTTTTATCATGTGTTAGGTTATTTCACGTCTTAGTTTTTAAGTTCATGTTTAGTTAAGTTTTGCCATAGTTTTTTCCTCACGTCATTAGTTTCATTCACTTCACCCCGTCACTGTCACAGTAAGTTGCCAAGTCCAGTAGAGTTAAAGTCAAGTCTTTTCTTTGCCATAGTCATGTTTTGTTTCGTCACAGTTTAGTTTTGGTATCCGGCTCAGCCGCGATTTATGTTTCCCGTCTCTTTGTGGAAATAAACCAAGTTTTGTTTTTGTAGTATCTGCATCCGCATCCTTCCACGCCTTGCACCCACCCTTACCTGACAACATGTGACTCTTGGGGAACTCTCTTTCTCTGGAAAGCTGGATATACTCACATTTTCAGTTTTTTTATTCGTTATGTTCTAAGGTTCGATTTTCCAACAATTCTGGACTGCCAATCAAATCAGAACATATTCCAAAAAAACTGAAACAATTATGGAGAGCTCGAAATTCAACAAGATTTTCCTTTTATGTACAGAAAAGACCTCTAAGCTCACTTTGCAGTGTAGACCATCTTTACCAGTGAAGGAAATGCCTTTTACTTAGAAAAGTTCAACATCAAACTAGGAATCATACACAGTTAATATGATTATGGGGCACTGCTGCTCAACTGGTTGGGCAGGTTTCCCGTGATGCCCTTTACTTCACATCATCCCCTTCCTCTGCTTGCTTTGCCATCTTCCCTTAAAAGGTCACTGTACCTGCAAGTCATTAAACATTGTACATAAAAAGCTACTCCGATATGTTTAATCTTTATTAATGGCAAAATATATCACAGACAAATACCAAGTTTGATAGGAATCAGTGTGGAGTGCTACCAAGAGGTTTAAAATACTTGGTTTTACTTCACAGTACTGAACGCTTTGTCATTAAAACTAAAACACTGCTTTAGTTATTATAGGCTAACAAGTAATTATTATAACCCATCATATTCTAAACCCAACCTTACCAATACTCATGTATATCCACCCATAACACGGTTATGTGTTTGTAATATACATACATGGCCTGTTGTTTAAGGCTCGGTGATATTTAAATGATTTCTACATCATTTCCTTTCTTATTTATTTACAGTTCTACTTTGATTTACAAAGATGTTACCACAACTTCTCTGTAATCAGTCTGAGGTTGCATTTATTATATCTTTTTTGGGTCACAGCGAACAAAAAAATGATACATTTACTCTGTCTGAACTGCAATCTTTATCGTGTAAATGATAGCAGCCATCGGCCGTCATCTCTCACCTCTGAAAAAGGCGTTACAAGGACAACATTGTGGTTGAATCTTAAATAGAAGCACACATTTTGTTATTCACTGATATTATAATAAACTCAACCTTCTTTTCTGTTATTCCTCTGTCATGTATGCAAATAATTTAGCTTATTAGCGCTTGTGGCTTGAGAATTGTGCATTGCTTGAGTTCAGATAGTGGTGCTCTGGGTTAATTAGAATAAATACTAGTGTTTTCTGCCCATAATGACTACATGTTGCATAAACCTTTTAGAAGTATTTTAAGGCTTGTTAGAGTTTATGTATTGTAATGGGGATGTTTTACCTGTAGAATGGATGGATGTTGTCATTTTCATGTGAATTAAAGAATTTAGAAATAAGTTGGAAAAAGAGTTAACATACCCAAATACTATAATATACTGCTTATATAGCCCGTATGTGGCTTCCATGCATGACTTTTGTTCATAATCATGTCTAGCCTTGTGTGTGCGAGACAGACAGGGAGAATGAGTGATTGAGCGACACAAACAGGGATAAGTGTGTTTGTGTGTTGAGCTTTCAGAGCTCAAAATGTCAACAGCATGGCATGAGGGCACAGACACCCAAAGCTGTTTCTCTAATGCCAGCGAGATAATGCCACACCACAGGCTGTGTGTGTGTGCATGTGGAAGAGGTAGAGCAGCTGTTTGAAAGGTCAGACAGACGAGGTATAAAAGGGGACAGATGAATGGGAGCATGCAGGAAGCAGGAAAGGTAGAGAGAGGGACATATATGTGAGTGAGTGAGAAAGGATAAAAGATTAACTTCCTCCCTTCCTTGGTTTATTGTTATGAAATAGATGCTGTTAGTGGTCCCCTTTGCTTTTTAGTGCTCTTTAAACATTTACATCCTGAAATCAGGAGAAGGCAGTACTACTCCAGGCTGCCTTTTGATTTAAAAAGACGACTTGCTTTGCTGTAAACCTTTTGAGCTCAGACATGTAAGTAACCATGATGGATGTACACATCACTTTCATCCCTGAACCGGAGCAGGACATGGTGCATCAGGTTCACCGTTTCAATGGTGTGCAGACTCCGCTCACCTGGTGCAGACCTGGTGCAGTAATGATGACTCACTGTCCCAATCTTGCATTAACTCAGTGTTTTCCTTCACTCAATTTTATAGAAGATGGTATTTTCAACCGCTGGGATAGGCTCCAGCCCCCCCGCGACCCGACCGACAGATTCAGCGGTATAGAAAATGGATGGATGGATGGATGGATGGATGGATGGATGGATGGTATTTTCAACCATCGACACCATTCCACTTGTATTTGAACATTGGGTTGAATTGGACTGATTTAGTTGGACTTGAATTAAACAACCGAACCTAAAAGTACCCTGAGATTACTTTTTTTTTTTTATGAAAGGTGAATAAATAAATAACTATGCATATATATGTATCGATTCAATTTTTAATTGGGTTCCAATTTATATCAGTATCAAGTAAACATTTACTTTTAAGACTGGAAAAAAAAAAAGAGGATTTGGATTTATTAAAAGGTCCACGGTGACTCCTTCCATGGAAATTTATGAGAATTTGGGCAGAAAAGCCAGAGTCAGAGATTTCTTTCAAGCTAAAATTATTACCCGATAGTGAGTATTTGGGATTTTTCTTTTATTGTTTCTCTGAAAAATCTAAATATTTATGAGTTATTGAGTGAAAGTTTAACATGGGCTCAGCTATTCTTTAAAAACTGAAATAACTGTTGATTCCAGTCTGACATCACTTCTATAATGAATTATTATGACCATGTCCTGGATTTTCTTTGTGCTTCAAGCATGGCACATTGAAGTCCCAGCTCAAGGGTCTCAAAAGATCTAACCCAGCTCATACTGTATTGTACTTGAATGGTGAAAATTAGAACGTAAACCCAACATTTTATGGAATATATCTGGGTCCTCTTGGGCCCTGTACAGTTAGGGTGGGCTGTAAAAGTCCCATTATACAAGTGGCTTTTCCCCCAGTCTTCATGCAAAGCTATGCTGGTTGCTGATTTACCACGAAGGCTAAAGAATAAGGTAATTTTACAAACTTCTAACATATATCGATTTTATATTCAATCTTAGTCTTATTTCGTCACCTTTTACCCTGAACTCATTGTATGCTGGAATTTGATGAAGGTGAAAACTTCTAATCATGAAACTATTCCTGTGTCAAAAATACTGAATTATTGAGCTGTGGAAGAGAACAACCCTCCAGATATAAAGCAGCTTTTTAATTCCCTCGGCTCTTTGCTAAGCCACTTGAGTTTCCTCAGTTACACCATATTATATGGCTGCCAACACTGCACCACTTCAGATATCATCTACCCTTTCTTAATCCCTCGGAGGGTGGACTGCCACTTTGGACTTAGCTGCATGATTTAAGGCCTAAACCAAGTGCATCTAAATGAGTTGCTTTCATATAAACTTTGCATGCGTCAGCATTAGTTTCTCTTTAATATACAATGGATATCCTGGCCATGTGTGTTAGCCCTGAACTCTTTAAAAAAACATTGAATAGAGACCTTCTGAAGGAAAGATGAGACACTGAGCAGTAGCATTTTTCACTTAGAAAGGTACAGTATCTGTGATCTCCTCGGCTGACATCAACTTTGGTTAAATACCACTTTTAGTACAACATTTCGAACTTGCATATTCATTGTTTACGTGTTCTTGTGTGAACAGTATGTGTTAATACCGTCTGCAGCTGCTTTCAGATCAAACAGCCTAAAACTACAGCCCTCCGTTTCTCAGGTTCTTTCAGATGTTCCTACAGTCTGAAAGCACCAGATGTGCTGCTCAGAGCTTTGACTCACTGTTGTCTTCGCTATCATCCACCACGGCACTCTTGACAAGACATTCATTCTTCTGCAGTGGTGGACGCCTTCGAGCTGGCAGGCAAGGCCGGATTAACCATATGGGCAATTGCCCAGGGGCCCTCGACCACTGTTTTATTCAAGTTGTTTAAAGCACCATCTTAAACACCAACATGTAAAGCTGCACTAATACAAACTGAAAGCTGACATCAGCACGCTGCAGGAAACTCGAGCTCTGATTCCAATATGAAATCTCATGACAGTTCTTTCTGTGCACAGCTAAACTCTAATCCCTAATGTCCTTTTGCATGCCGAACATTTCAGCACAATCAGCAGGTGTTCGTCATTATATTTTCATGATTATCGGCTCATTTATCTTGTTTTAATGTATTAGAGAAATGACCTCATAAACAGTCAATTAGACTAATGAGATTACATGAGCAGCTCCACTGTGGTCTCTGTGTTACCGTCAACAGAAAACCTCATCATTTAGATTCTGGTGTAACATGGCTGAAGCAGTTTATCATAGAGACTCATCTACGGGAACAACACACACAACTGCCAACGAAGTACACGAGCATGACGCTATACATTTTCCTTAGAATGACTCAAAACTTTAGCCAGAACAATCACTGGTCTTTCCAAAAGATTAAAACTAGCCAATAAAAAACTAAATTTAACCTCTCAATACCAACACACAGCAAGCAAAAGATGTTGTCACGTCTATGGGGTTTTCCCCATGTTTTGTGTTTTATCATGTTTTAGTTTATGCCATGTCTTAGTTTGACTTTATGTTGACCTTGATTTGAATAATAAATCAAGTCTTGTTTTTGAAAGTCCGCATCCGTGTCCTTCCACGCCACCACTGTGACAGATGTGTCAGCTGAGTAAGCAGAAAGTATCTGATCAGCTTTTTTGGATTTAGTGTAAAGTCTGTGAAAAAGCAATAAAGTAGTTAGTCATTTAAGCTAAATGTGCTAGAAACTGCATTATCACTCTTTGTGTCTCATTATTCTCTTCCAGTGGGATGAATGTGACATTTTAATAAGGTGATGTTATGACTATCGTGAAATCCCTCTTTTACCTGGAGCAGGTTCTTTCAATCCTATTAGTTTTTCTTTTGGGGCATTTTTATATCTAATTGGCATTGTAAGTGGTGTAAGGGGCTGAAGGGGATAGAATTATTAAGAGAAATAAGAGTTAATTAAGAATTAAAAGTCACAAATTTTATGGACCAGAAAGATTCTCTCTCAAGGAGTCAATGGATGCTGAAGTTCTCGATCGACAGCGTGTATCATGGTCTATAGTTTCTGATACGTTTTTAATCAAGCTCTTGTGGTTTAGTTTGGTTAGTTTCAGTTCACTTGTGCTTGTTCCTTTTGTAAAGTTCATATTCTGTGTCTAGTTGGCATTTGACTTATTCCTAAGTCCTGCATTTTTGTAAGTCTTGTGTCTATGTTTTCTCAGATTTTTATTCTTTGCTGAGGTTAGTTTTGCTTCCTGTCCTTGTTCCACACCTGGATTCATTTTCTCAACGCCATACCATCATCTAACTTCCAGTTTAGTTGTCTTTGGAGTTCCACTGTGAAGATTTTACTCTCCTAGAATTCCAGCTCTTCTGCCAGTAAGTTTCAACTGGGAAAGAACTGAAACGTAGGAGCACATCAGAAGCAGCGAGATAAAGAGCACAATTAGCCTTAATGAGATAGTAGCAGGATTACTACTGTAATAGGGCTGTCATGGTATCAGAAATACACAACCAGCTCAAAAGATTTCACACTACTTGTATTATAGTGAGTTTGAGTTACAAATTTAGATTGAGTTTGATATTATTTTCCCTTTTGATGGCTTTCTCCACTACTGTCTGTAACCACATCTCTACAAAACTATATTAAGAAGATATATATATATTAGTTTTGGTAGTTAGACACGTGTTACACATCTAAACCCTGCTGCAGACCAAAGACACACTCCAAGGCACTGACAGCGCTCGCCATCATGCTGCTAAAAACTGCTGCGGAACGCTCGAAGACACAAGTAAGAAGCTTGGCATTCAGGCTTTCCTCATTACAATCCAATTAATGTCGGAGCAATCCACAGAGGAAGCACACTGCAACCCCCAGGACCCAAAGGATCAGCTGCAATCCTGCTCATTAATCATAGAAAACATGTGGCTATCAGCATTTGTTGCTTTCAGTGATTACTGGTAACCATTGCGGGGCAATGTTCTGTCCCATTAGATGAACCTCTAACTCAAATAGTGTCATTCTGTTGACCCGTACAGTTCAACATACATAAGCTGAAGCATTTTACTTTCAGCTTTTTAAAAAGGATGTCTGTTGTGATGCCTGTTTTGTTAAATTTCTTTGAAGAACGGCCCCAATTCTCACACTCTGCTTCTGTTTTGCATCTAATTAATATCACTTGTGAACAAATGAATGATCCTTTGCAGTATATTGGATTTTCGTGGGTTTGGGCACCAGATTAAGAATCATTTGTTACAGATTTAGATTCACTGGGAAAAGGGGAACCAGTTTAATTAAGAGGATTTTATGAAAGCTTTGTTCAGTTCCACCAATTGTGACACACTGAGAAGAGGAAGAGCTGCTGTAGAAAACAGTCCTCTATTTGTCTGGGAATATTCTTTTTACCCTGTGAATATATTCACTGAGGAGAGCAATAACGAAATTAAGAGCTGAAGTGAATGGAAACTGAAACCTGGTTTGAAATTTAATTGAATCATAGTTTATGAATCTCTAAAAGGAAATTATACAAACTAGAGCAGAAACACGAGTGCAATAAAACAAAAAGAAAGAATGAAATTCAGCAGATGTTATGAAACGAAAACAGGGTTCTCAAGTCTCCTGCATTAAATGCTTGATATAAAAAGATGAGACAGATGTTGTCAACACTGTAATTCACCGTCTCACAAAATTGAATGCTCTCCTGCTGGAGTAAGACCTCTGTGCCATGTTCCTTCAAAAGGAAGCTCATGAAGCTTTGTTGTTTCTAACCTTTTGTCTGGATGATCATAGTACATGTAAATATAGTACCATCCCAGCTATCGTTGGGCGAGAGGCGGGTTACACCCTGGATGGGTCTCCAGCCCACATAGAGACAAATGAGACAAACCACCATCCACGCTCACACTCCCTCCTGGGGTCAGTTTCAGAGTCACCCCTTAAACTGACGTGCATGTTTTTGGGTGGTGGGAGGAAGCCGGAGTGAGGCAACAGAGCTCACCACCACACCACCGTGCGACCTTCCGATGATGCAGTGGTTTTAAAATCAGTATTTTATCCGAACAGAGCAACAATCTGGAAATGCTTGTACCTTAAAAGTCCCTTTTCAGTCACAATTTCAAACTTTTTTGACAGTTAAAACAGAAAATATGTGAATGAGAGCAGCTTTATTAGTAATTTGGCTGTAATAATATACAGTATAAGTGAGCACAGGGAGAAGGAGAGAAACAAATAGATGTAAACGGTTTGGCACAAAGCAGGCTAATGACCCGACCCCCTGTTGACTCAAGTGTCGAAGTGAAAACTGTGGAGTCCTGTGAAAATATGAAGCATAAAGGTAAAAAACCTGAACAAAACAAACCCCATAGACCATGGAACTTTCAATAATTGCAGAAAATAGCGAGGCTGGATTAGATAAGTGCAACTCAATTTTGAGTGAAATGCAAAGTAAAACAAACTAAAATGCTGAAGATGACAAAGTTAACATGTCCTGAAGGTATGAAGTGTAGGATTTTTGTTATCTTACATTTAAGAATTAGCAGTAAATGGAACAAATGGGATGGTTCTAATCAGTTTAGTGCCATGACTTGGGGACAACGAGTGTCAGTCCAACAGTTGCTGATATATTTTAGTATGAATCAATGTGGTAGACAGACAGATACCTGCATACTAATGGCTAAAAACAGGATGTCACTTCCCCCCTCCCTCTCAAAGGGAACCTCTTTCCTTTTTTTCCCCTTGTTTGTGTTGGTAAACGACATGAACAGCATATTTAATGTGACACACAGCAACAGAATTGTATTATACTTCAATAAGCAGTTTATCATCTACTAGCACTAAAATACTCCAAAGTTGCCTAATCCCATTTAAAGCCATAATGTGTAATATTTCACGTCGTTTATTAACAAATTTGAGTCTTATCATTCACAAGTATTACCTCAATCGTTATTAATTACCTCCATCACAAAAGTGCCGTGCTCTTATATTCTTTATATTCAGCATTCGAATGTACATAAGAGTGTTACACTCCAATGAATGTCTCCATGTTGCTCCGCCATTTTAAAACTACGGGATTTGTAGAAGGACATGTCATCAGCTTCGCATTTTCCGTTTACACATTGGAAACGGAAAATGCGAAGCTGATGACATGTCCTTCTACAAATCCCGTAGTTTTAAAATGGCGGAGCGACATGGAGACATTCATTGTCCGTGAAATATTACACATTATAGCTTTAAAGCATCAAAGCATCAAAGCAGATATTCCACCATTACCATTTCAAAGATATATTGCTAAATATTCATTACTCAGTGCATCAGTGTCCCTACCAATTGATTTTGGAAGTACATGTTGCACCTTTTATTCTCCCAGAGATGCTTCAAAGGAATCTGCATGGCCACTGAACCGTAGTGAGCTGGTGTGAATAATCCTTTACAGGACAGCTGGGCCCCGCCGTGTGCTTTCGTATCACATCAGAGATCTCCCGAGTGCTCCGATGGCATCAGACTGACAAGTGCTCGCAGGGCATTTGACGTTTCACTCGATGTTTCATGTCAGCTTGGAGACGGTGCGGTTCAAAGGTGCTGAATCAAAATGCAGCAGTCGCCTCAGGTGGAAAGCCTTTCGCCTTTTACAGTTCTCTAAAATGCCAGTGAAATGCCACCAAATGTTAAACGTGTTTATTCTTTGAGTGTTTGCAGAGTCGTTTTAAAGCATTTTTGGATGAACTGGTTGTAATCTGTGCTGATTTATTTGCTTACTGATCCATAAAGAAAGTCTCACTGATTGCACTGCAGCGCACACTCACACATGCACACACACTCGCAGGTCCCTGTATTCATTTCTAAATAAAACTCAAACACCTGATTAAATATAAATAAAGATAAACCAGGGCACTCTGACAGGCACACACTATCGTTTGCTTTAGGATGACACAGGCCTGCGGGGACAGTAATATGCCACTGGTTGCTATGACGTCATGCATGCAATAATGTATAAAACAAGGTTAATTTCTCTTTTCTGTTGTTGTTTTTCCTCTCTTATCCATTTCCGTCTTGCTCCTTCCATTTAGTTTCCATTCTTGCCTTCATCACCTACTTTTTTTCCTCTATAACCAGGCATGCAAACTTGCCACCTTTCGGCGAAATTCGCCGTTTTGAAATCAAAATGGGTCATTCTTCTGAATCGCGTAGATCCGAGGAGAAAAAAAAATGGGGGGGGGGGGTGAGCATGTCAACTAGCGAGTGGAACTGTGAACCTCAAAACTACACTAGACCTATGTGACAACAAATGACTGACAAGAGTGGCGTGTGAGAGAACCACTATCACCAATCAGAAGTGAGGAGGGCGAACCCCTATTCACACACCCCCCCCCCCCCCCCCCCCCCCGGACCACCCCCCTGCTACAATTTGACTGATGTCCTGAAATAGTCTTCATAACGAATTGTGTCGTTAGATCAATTAATGTGCTTTTAATAGTGTCTTTGATACAAGTGTCAGCTAAATGTCTTGATAACAGACTTGAAATAGTCAACAATTCCTCGATATTTCACCGCCTCACAGAACTCCGTTTGTGTTAGTGCTACTCGAGGTAACTGTAGAGTGGCTAACTAGCGCCTTCCACACAAGTTCAGGGCTTTGCTAATACTTTTAGCCAACGTCAATGGAGACCTTAATTGTCGCCGGACTTGGCTTTTTAACGAGGTATGCCCCTTCATAATACCCTCCGATAATCACGGAAAGGGAACATTTTGCCCATTTGAGGAGGTCGTTTCATTCGTCGTGAGTTTATCAATGCAGAGTCCGGAGAGCTCTGCCACAGGTCGTATTTGAGAGTGCGACCCCCATCCCCTCGCTGTTCGCCCACACCCCCGTTGATACCCCCGTTGATGATGACAGCCTACAGGTGCACTCGTGTTCATCCAGTATGATGCACCATCAATCGAAGTTAAAAGGGGGCACAATGTAGGATTACGTAGTGCTCGTGGCATGCATGTCTCAAAACTTACACTGTCATGAAAAAATGCCGTTTAACTAAGCTTGCCGCGAGAATGTTTTTCTGTTAGAGTGCCAGCTGTCGATACAAATTTGTCTCTGGCGGTACGTCAAGTGAATTGCTGATATAAGTTTTTCCCGTGGAGCTCGTTTGGCTCGGCATGCCAAACGTTCACTTTCGTGGTTTAATGACAGCGGACCGCGAAAGTGGTCGGGAGAGTCATCGTTCAGGCTATTACTAAGCATAGGCTGTCTTGGGGCAGTAATTAATTAAACGTTTAATCCTACATACTTGTAGTATCCCTTTAAGGACCATGGGACTAAATTTTTCGTTAAATTTAATGTAATTAAATGTATGATACTACAGTTAAATGCTTTTGAAGACCTGTGATGTTATATATCAAACACATAATAGTACAGTAAATGCAATTGATAGGCCTACTGTACCTATAAATTCATCTTTTATGCTGCACAGCTGTTCTCTACTTAATGCAAATGGGACATACTGTATATTTTATAATATATATTTTGTATAATTTACAACTTAATGCGTCTCATGTTTCCGCTTTTCCGCGCGTGCCGTGTGTCCGTGTACCCTTCTCACCTTTTTCACCCCTGACCAGTTTGCATGCCTGTATAACTTTACTTTATTCCCCATCGTCTTTATCTACCTCATTTTTTCTTTTCCCATTTCCATATTGCCCTCATCCTCTACTTTTTTAGCCTTTTTCCACCTTATCACCCCTCATTTTCATCCCTCCTTCTCCTCTTTTTGCTCCCCCTGTCCCCCAGCTTGTCCTCCTCCTATAATTATCATCACCCTCTCCTAACTCTTAACATCATTATGTATCTATCCAGTAACATTTTACTAGACGTTCCTGTGGGTTCTTTCTATGTGTCTGGTCATTTCTCCTGCCAACACATGCTTAAATAGCAGCTGGGTATTAATATTCAGGCCTTTCAGGAATTTAGTGTTTAGGATATTTGGTGAAATATTTTTTTTTTTTTTTTTTTAACTCTTCAGGGATTAAGCAGGAATTAATTTAACAGTAATATATACATCTCAATGCATTTTTAAGAGTTGTTCTCAGATATTGCTGCATATTATGGTCTTTTTTCTTCATTTGGGACAGTGCTCGTCTGGCATCTGGCTTTCTGGTCTTCACATAAATCATAAATAAATAAAAATAACAGTTGCAGTAGTAAATACAGCCTGTTGTTGCTGCTTTAGTTGCAAACAGTCTCTCTAGATAATAAAACACACATTATGTTTGCACTGATTATTTCTCTATGGTTAAAGATGTTATTTTGCAGAGTTAGAAAGATGATATCAGATCCATACTAGGTTTTTTTTCCAGACACAAATATCACCCACTTCTGATTTCAAAAAGGTTCCAAATGAACAAAAAAAGACGTCCAAGAAGACGTGATCTGCTGTAGAGTGGGAGCAAATGAATCATAGAATCTGGGAAAGCAACAATGAACGCTGACTCAGGCTGTGATCACACAGGTTGTATTTTTAGCAGCGTGGCATTTTTTTCATTATTTTCAGATCAACTGAAATGTTCTGTGTTGTGTTTCCAGCCCCAATAGTTGCAACAGTATTTATAACCATGTCAACTCTACCTCGGGTTACCGTAAACAAACCAAACCTGCTGAATCTGGTTTGTTACAAGCCCAGTCCAGCAAAATGTCCATGTGCTGCGTTTCATCCGTGCCTGCACCCTCTGGTCTCATGCAACAAAACAGAAAAAAGAAGCTCAGATACAAAAATCATTGCATTTGTTCCGTTGGACGCGAACTACCTTTTGCTGTTTCGCAGTGCACAAGATGTTTAAAGTAATGCATTTTAGATAGAGTTGTGCCAGCACTGAATGTAGATTATTCTGCAGATAGGCGGTACGTTTCCTGCAGTAATTCAGAGAAATTATATCTGAATCTACAATGTTTGGTCAAAGTTTCACACTCTTAGGAGCCAAACTCCCCACCGACTAGTTTAGAGCTGAAGAAGCCTTTGGATGACAGGTGAAAACTCTTAAAATATCAAGAAAAAGAAGTTCAGTTGCCCTTATCCACGCTCTTAGGATTTGGTCTTGGTCACGCTTTAATTGGATTCCAGGAATAGAAGTATTTTGTAAGGTTCAGGAGAAGATTTTTAGTCTGGGCTGCCTGACCTCAGCAGGACTCAAGTGCATGTTAACGCATAGACAATGGAGGAGAAGCTTCGCTTTCTGTTTATTCTGTACCAACACAGGTATTTGAACATTTCACACACTTCCCACTATATAAATTGGTGTCAAGAGGTCACGGTCATTTTGACATTTCTGTTAAAAAATGGCTTTTTTTTCATAAAGTTTGCCTTTAACAGCTGACCACTGACAGCTCCAAGTTTCAGACTGCTTTGCCCTATGATGGTCAAATCTGTGGTGGACATGTTGGACGTATTACATCGTCTTACTGACATTTAACAATTAAAGGTAAGGTTCAGATACTGCGACGACTATTTTAAAAAATATAACAGGTTTGCTTCACAGGTTACATGTGTTTATCTCAGAGGTCTTCAACAGGGGGTCCGCGACCCCCAGGGGGTCCGCGGAGGTACTGCAGGGGGGTCGCGAAATCGAAATTTTTTTTTTTTTCAAACAGTTTTTTCTCACAAATTGTGTGCAAACGTGTGCCATCCACAGATGCTTTGAGGATTCATTGTCCCATCTACATGCATGTTTAAAGTTAAAATCTGTGGATTATTTGACTAGCTCAGTGTTGTATGCAAGATGTTTATAAATGGCAGTGGCACGGCCACCCTGTACCTTGCACATGTTTAAAATAAAAACATGAATATATTAACCTGTGTATTATTTGAATAGCTTAGTATTGAATGTACAATAACAGAGGACCTATGTTTATACACGGCACTAAGCCCCGTTAAATATAAAACACAATTGTATGCCATATAAATAGTAGGGGGGTCCCTGCTCCAACTCTCCATCAGTTTGGGGGTCCCTGGCCTGAAAAACGTTGAAGACCCCTGGTTTATCTTATGACAGGATTGATGATGAAAGGATTTTCTGTTCTAATTATCTTGTGTATTTACTCTGATGATCATAAATAGTGCTTTGGATACATAATCTGGTGCACTGAAACTTGTTTGCTCACTGAAGGAAAGCGAATGTTTCAGTAGTAACGGCTACAAACTGGTGTCCACGTCTCTAATTTGCAGAGATGGGGACTCGAGTCACTGTGACTTGGACTCGAGTCGACTCGAGTCGCTGTTTTGATGACTTGTGACTTGACTTGACAAAAAAATAAGAGAGTTGAGACTCGACTCGGACTTGGAAGTTAAAGACTTGGCACTTGACTTGACTTAAGACACGATGACTTGAGTGTTATTCAGTTCATGTTTTCAGTTTGAATATAAAATTTAAAAAATAATATGGATTACCCGGTGGGAGCGCAGACTGAGAATGGCGTCATGATTGGATCCCTACCCTGTCAATCAGTCATGCCCTCGCTACATACCTTAGTGTTTATTGAAG
The DNA here is from genome assembly GCF_027942865.1 of Odontesthes bonariensis. Lineage (NCBI taxonomy): Eukaryota > Metazoa > Chordata > Actinopteri > Atheriniformes > Atherinopsidae > Odontesthes > Odontesthes bonariensis. Next base: position 6,682,542 of record NC_134522.1, read on the forward strand.
AGAATAAACTCATATCAGATATGCATCAACATGTCAGCGGGAGGGGGACCGAGAGTCGTTGTCTTCGGCTTTCGTAATTACCATTTTGACGGCAAAAGACGAACAGCTCAGTGCAAGACATGCGGCATCAACGTCTCAGACAGCCAGACGACAACTTCCAACTTTGTTCGTCATTTGAAGATCCATTCTGACCAGTAAGTGCTTGTCAAATTAGCTAATATTATCCTGTTAGCCTGGTTTGTAGTTAGCTAACGTTAGCTTGATATGATACGGGGTGGACAGGTTGGACACACTTGGTCCCATCTCTACCAATTTCTTTTGTTTAGGAATGTGTGATGTTTAATGGCATGTCATGGTAAGTACTGTTTTCAATTATGAGTATTTTATAATACAATACAAAAGCAGGCCGACCAGGGAAACGGATGGCATAACTGCGGCAGAGGATCAATTATAGATTGAGCAAAAACTGAACGACTGAGAGCAAGACTGGATTATAAATCTGCCTGTAGTTACTTTATACATCTGTCTGTCATCATGCCGCTGTTCCTCAGGAGCCTGGGTATTGCGTGATTGTTTCTCCAGTCCTTCCAGGTTTTGTGCCGCACCGAACATCATCACTGAAGCTGCTGACTAAAGTCACTGAGGACAAACTCAACATTAAACTTTCAGCAGAGGAGAGAAAACACCGAAACAGTGATTTAAATGAATGCTGTTCTATTCATTTTCTCCCTCCAGTCATATTCCAATAAAAAAAAAATTGTAATGTCACACACACACACACACACACTCAATGATTCATTGATTATATCACGTCTCCCGCAGTCATGTTTCAGTCAAATGTTCACTCTGTATTAGTGAAGCCTGGCCTACTTTTGCCCTGATTGAAACCTAATGAAATCTTTTAATGAACAGTCTCTCTGTGTGACAGCGTCAGAGGCTAAACTCACACCACGGCTTCAGTGCGCGTGCCCCCAGAAATGAATAGATCTGAGCATATGTGTGTTTAGTTGTATGAGCATCAAGTTTCTTTAAAAAGTCTTTTTTTTTTGGAGCCTGGAAAGGATTCTGGGCTGAGCCAGGAGACAGACAACACACCCAAGACCGGATTAGCTAAAAGTGAACAACCTCAAAATAATTAAACCGTTTTCTTTTTCTTATTTTAATCTGCTGCTTTCTATCAACCGTGCTCTCCCAGTCCTCCGCTCTGCTTTAAATTCCTCCTTCCCCTCTTCTCTTGCCTGCTTCCCTGCATGTAATTTTAGTTTTTTTAATGTTTTCTGCTTCCTTCCTGTGGATAGCAGGAGCACATAAGTAAAGAGGCTGCTATCCTCGAGTCGACGAGGAGATAAGAATAGAAATTACAAAAACATTCAACAGAGAGATGGATGGAGGGGGGGGGGCAGAAAGAAAGGGACAGAGATCCAGACAGGAGGGTGGGGAGAGGCTTTGCTGCTTTCGACTCCATTGTGAATTTACTGAATTTTTTGTTTTTCTGTTTCGATTTTTTTTTTTCCAGCCTCCTCACATTTAGAAGTTTATCGAAGCGTGACTGATAACAGGACATCGGAGACAATTCACTCGAGGCCAGAGCCCTTTTTCTTTCTTTCTTTCATTCTGATCTTCTAAGAACAAAATATACAAGATCTGATACAAACTTTCCCTCCAAAATTACCAAAAAACGTCATCAACAGAAACCAAAACAAGGCCAGTACAAGAACTTGTGCAGACCAAGAAAACATGAGGTGTGACGTTGGGATTACATTTATATTTACAAAGACATGTGTGTAACATATATTTATTTTTGTGATTATATATTTATATAGATATTTAGGAAGTGTATATATGGCATATATTTATATAGGTGTATTGTAGTTAGAATATTTACAAACTGAAGAGTAGTTAAAAAGGGGTGGGAAACTAAAAAAGTATTGTACTTTTTCCCATTCCTTTGTCGAACAATGTGTGGTGTTTTGTTATGTATTACCACTTTCTGTAATTGACTTTTTTTTTATCATTTCTTTCTTTTTACAAATAGTTACATAGGTTTTTGTTTTTTTTATACATATTTGAAAAATAAAAAAATCAATCTAATCAAATCTCATTAGATCTGATTGAAAACATTTTTCTTTTTTTTATTTCACTTTTTATTTCTTATGTATGTACAAATAGTTACATAGGTGTTTTTTTTTTTATATATACATGTTCGAAAATAAAAAATCAATCTAATCTAATCTGATCTGACAATGAGTGAATGACAACTGGGAGTTTAAATGCAGAGGAGGGTGATTACTTAGTGAAAGCAGCTGAGGGAAAAACACAAGTGAAGTGAGTGGAGCTGACGACTGGCAGAAGGGAACTGAGGAAAGGTGGGGAAATGGCAGAATTAAAAACACAAAACACAGACGTGACAAAAACACAAGACGCAGATGGTGACACTGAACTTACAGAGAATTGATGACTGATGCCTCCTGTGGTTTTTGTTCTGTTGATACCACAAAATAAAACAAATTTATATTTCTCTAACAAGAGGCTGAACTTTACACTACGTCTTTGTTTCCATGTCTAATAACTTTACTCAAGGAAAATGTCCACAACCATTAAATAGCCAACGGTGGGAGTGGAAATCAGGCTCATGCACATGTGTGATATTTCACTGAAACTTTTTTTAAAGGGAGGCCATACACACACACAGCATTATGAATCTAGAGCAAAAAATACTGGTGCAGTTTCGTGTCAGGAATCTACGTTGGCTTTTATGCATTTGGCCTCTGGCGCATACATCATCCATAATGCAACTCACCTTAAGTCCCTGGCTTGTTCAGATTTGAGTGTGATATGCTAGTTGTGACAAATGTTGCATTAGTTGCGTCTATCAGACTCTATAAGGTAATTAGCAGTTTACTTATTAGCATTTTGACAAAAACGTGCATTACTGAAGCTGTCTCTCAACCACTGTGGCTACATTTGATACGATAGGGCCAAAGCCTGCACACAGCACGTATTTAAAAAAGAAAGAAATGTTTTTAACCTGGATTTAAAAATGTCTACAATAACACTAAAGCCATTGGCCCTCTAAAAAATGTTGAGGTATTGAAGAGTCTTGTTGATCCTCAGATGTTCCATAGTAGATCATATATAAGATTGTGTGGACAATAAGAGCTGATGAATTTGTGAACAGATGCAATGCTTACATAACTGGAAACAGAGGTATGATTAGTGCCTTCCAGTATAATAGACAAATAGCATTACACCCCACTAGTTGGGGGTAAGAGAGTCTCGGGAGACTCGATTCCACAAAACAATTGCATTTTTTTCTTTGTTGCATAATTTTCTCATTCATTCCCTTTTTCCTAGTGGTTATATTCACTCATGCACTTGCTGTTTCATTAGGTTTGGTGAACACAGTTTCATAATTAGAGTTTGAGTTAGGGTCAGGCGACAGTTTGCCTTCTGCCATTGGACGGGAGGAGGGGTACACCCCAACCAGGCCACCGGTCATTCACAGAGCTGACACAGAAAGAAAGAAAACCATGCACACCCACACCCAAGGCTGCTTAAATAACTTAACAATGCTTGTCTTTATACTGTGGCACCAACATGCTGCCCTGGTATGATACACTGAAAAGCTATCATCTAATTCTGACAATATTAGAAGCGATATGAGCACCTCTTTAAAGAAGAAAAATCTCTCTGTAGAATATCTGAGCAGCCAGGATGCAACAAGGACTGTACAATGAAATAGATGGAGCCCATAAAAAGATGTGTTCGGGAGTAGATCAGTTTAGTGACCCTCCTACCATTACACACTGTAAATGCTTGTGTTTATATGCTGTGGGTGTAGATAATAACATTTTGTGTTCGTGTTCACTACAAATGGCCCTACGCACTGGGATTACTAATGTTATGCTGCACACATTCAGCTCCAGAATTATTGTTTACAACTCCTACATATGCTATCTGTATGCACGGATGTATAATAAAACACATAATGTCCCATATCCCCGGCTATAATATGGGTTAATTGTATTTGCTGCCTGTTAGGTGTCTCTTCGTGAAAACACTGCAGAAAATGGGAATAATGTCATTTTTTTTCTGTATGTGTTAAATTATTTTGGCTCATTCTCAGTCCCTGAAACTAGAAGCCAGCTGGTGCTCTGTGGAGTGCCAGAGAGATATTATAGCTGAAATAAAGCATGCTTAAATACACCAACTATAACCAGCCTGTTTTTGTGTGTAACGCTGACGAAAACATATCCATCTCCAAACTGTTTGACTTGAAACAGTTTTTGAACTGCAATCATATGTTGTAGTTTAATGTTTTGGCAAATTTTGTTGGAGCCATCTTAAAACTCTGTTTTTAGTGTTGTAGTTTTTTTGTATGTGCCTCAAACAACTCTGACATTGTGATAAAGCAGAATGAGACTCTGATGTGACTTAGTCAAAAGTCTGTTGATATATTTTTTATTTCAGCTGCTGACATATTGAATGTTTCAGGCCCATTATTGTGTCCTTTTTTACCAGTTTGTGTTTCACTCAGAGCAACTTGCAATAAGCTGTAAGATGTATATAAGACGTGTAATGTATGTAAGAAGTCAGACCAAATGGAAGGGATATGTCCCCGGACATGGATGTTTTATTCCAAACAAACAAAACCAAATTGTACAACAAATGTATCAGATAACAAAGTTTCTAGGCTCCTTTTTTCTGTGCTCAATTTATCCTCTGATTTATGTCCCTGTAAAAATGAATAACCAATTCACCTCGTCCATCTTTTCTCTTGTGCAAACCAGTCATTATATTAATTGTTAACATTATTATTAGATTAAACTTGAGTGTTTTGAATGCCAGAGCCATCTTTTCAATGCGTAAAGTTCCAAATGAATCAGGAATGGGAGGGAAAGTAGAGGAGGACAATGACAACATTGTGAAACCAGTGAGTTCTTGCACACTTATCCTCAAAGGTGAGCACATTCTGCCATCCCTTGCTTTTTCCTCATAAACGTTTGTGGCCGGGTAAACACTAGCTGGAAGATGTGGAAAGTGGACGTTATCACATAGGGTCACATGGTAGTGAACAACGTCTACGTAATGATGAGTGGAAGCTAAAGATGCATTTCTGTACGGAGCAGAGTGGTGAACATAACACCAACACTGTACCAACCAATGCTGTAAATGTGACGTTTATATTCACATAAGTCCTGATACATTTATACCACCATGTGCTTTGTTCTGCTCTTTATGGGCACCAGGGAGGCAACATTTTACACAGGTGCGTCGTATTTTTGGCTTCAAAAGATTTGTAGATTCCATCCAGTTTTACAATGTTCAGCACTCCAGTAGCCTTAAGATAAAGGGTAGATTAATGGCAACACGATTCTTGAGGCTATCAGAAAGCATCTGCTGACTTTTATTCGGGGAGAAGCCAATCCCAGGTCCCAAACATGGGGCAGGCATGGTTACAGTGCACAGCAGATTAAATCTATCATGACGGATTGCAGCCTGCATGCCAAACACATCGCTGTCTACAGCATTACATGAATGTGGACTGATCTACTCTGCTGGAATGGAGTTTTCCAAGTTATTTATGTACGAAAAAAAGAGACAAAGAAACAAAAAAAATGTTATTAATCCTGCAGCTTACTAGTTTTTGTGTAACAGAGGGCTGCATCCCCACCATCCACATAAATGTGGACATTTCCCTGCTCATCTCTCTGCTGTCTGATACTGAGGACGACATTTGGAGGGAACATCAAGACTTCTCTAAAGAAGACAAATCTCTCAACATAAAACTTTGAGCCACCTGGATGCCATTAGAACCGTACAATAAAACATATGCAGTACAGATCAGGTAAGTGACTTTCTCACCATCAAAAGCTATAAAACCTTGTTATAATGTTGCGCGTGGGTGTAGATCTTAACCAAAGGGCTTGTTTTCAGCTCATGGCTTACTAATACCACTGCTGTACACAGAATACACTAATACACAGAACTTCTCATATTACCCTCTATAAAGTGAGAAGTGAGTTAACTGACTCGACCCCAAACACAGATTATTATATATTCCATTTACATCAAATATGTTCCTTAATTATCAACACATAACTGTGTATATACCTTCAAAAGCATACATCAATTCCTGTTCACTCTTAGAGATTGGTCAGTTTAATTGTAAAAGTGTACACGTTGGCATGAAGAATCCTCTTATGTCTGAGCAGAGTGGAGCTGCACCTTTCAACATTTCTTTTACAGGTAAACTCAGAAGTACTGGATGTTTCCTCTTTCAGTGGAGATGTGAATGCTAAAAGACACATGAAAGTTAAGCCGTGATAAGGCTACAATGAAACCACAATCCCAGCGTGGCCGGCACCAAAGCTTATCACATTGTCACATGAAGTTTACACCCACTGTTTTAGGCCTTTGCAAACGGCAGCACTCACCAAAATCAACATCATATCACTGTCGGAAAGAGCGTGTGAGCAGCTCTGTCTCTACTAGAGACTAAATCTCTACTATTATTGAAGGCTTAACAGTAGAAAAGATCTTTTACATTTGGGTAATGCACATTGTACTTCTTCTGTCGTGTTTGCCTGCAGTGTGCAGGGCAATTTTCTCAGAGGCAACACCCGCTGTTTGGGATGAAGACTGTTTTATTATTTTCAAACCAGAGTCCAGTGGGCCTAAAGCACTCGTAGAAACTATAAAAGAGCTGTGTTAATGTCACAGTTTGCTTGCACAATAAATAGTGTGATGAGCACGAATGCAGCTCAACACACAGGGTTTCTTGAAGCATCGTTTTTAAAAATAAAATGACGGGCTCTTGGTAATCCTAATGAAATTGCTTTTGTGCCTGTACATCAGCAGACACCTTCTGATGCCTAAGCAGGGTGGTGTTTTGCAGGGTTTACATCGCTAAGTCATGGTGTGTTAATAACGCTGGTTGATTTAACATGTTCTGCTCCTCATTCTTTATTGAACAGAGCTTTGGTTGCACAACACACACTATTGCACAGTCACTAACTAGGACTCGTCATTATTTCATTACTTCCACGAAATGATGGATTATGATTACGTAACAAAATATTGCATAATATATAGTTTCAGCTCATCAGAGCATTGCTGGTTTCATGGGGAGTTCTTCACACTGAAAACACAAACATGGTAGTGTAAAAATTGGCTTTGTTCTTAGACATTATGAATGAAATAAGTCTCAGTACTTTTCCATTATGACCTAAAGTGATTCGGAGTAGAAAGACAAAACAATTAGGAAAGCCTGGGAAAGCAAGGGCAGATTCACACACACACATTGTTTTGGGCTGATCCAGAGAATATGACAAAGCATGTTGAACCTACTCATGTCTAATCATACTCGGTCAAATGTGAGTCCAACCTATGAGGCTATAAATACAAATTACAACCGGAAATCGGGGCTCAGTCTGACAGACTTCCTGCGGGAGCTCTTTTCCACTGAGCCCAGCGCTGATATGCTTTGACGTGTAACTACAAATAAAGACTTCGGTTTCACTTGAATTACTCCGGTCCGTTCTTGAGCTTCCAACTAAAAGAACTGAATCTAACAGTAGGTATAATGAGAGAATATAACACAGGATCAACAGAAGGAAAGACAGGTGAACAGGAACCAAAACAGGAACGATTTACACTGCTAAACCTAAAGATGCACCATCTCAATTCTTACTGTAAGCTAACTTGTTGTGTTTGAGTATTGGGAAACATTTCATTTTGGGAAACATTTCTCTTTTTTTGGACCCACAGTCCCTGAATTGTGCACAGAAAACACCAAGGAGGGAACTTTTTGTTTGCCGCCTCTGGTAAAATGTTTCAATATGATAATCTTTGCTGATTGGAACGAGAAATTACTCCATAGAAAAGCAGTATCTTTTTCTGCTATTTCATGAAAGTCATTTCATCTTATTACTGAAGTAGTTCCACTGAAATAACCACATCACTGTGTAAAAGTTTCCAGACACAAAACAGGCGCTGCTTTTGTGAGCGTGAGGTTTGTCAGTCGGCGCTGATGCAGAGTCTGAGTTGGAGGACTTTGTAGCGCGCTTCCTTCCAGTTCGTTTGAAACCAAACTCAATGTCACCACAGCAGAAACATGTAAATGGGGTGGGTGCATGTTGGCTGAATTTTAATTGGGCGCAGAGTTAGTTGCCACATCACAGAATGACCCCTGCTTCACACAATACATCAAACAGAATGCCCCACTGATCTAAGGGGTGTGGGTGCATCCTGGTTGAGGAGAGGCTTAAAAACCTGAAAAAAGGCTAAAGAATCTGTACTGTGAAGCAAGTTAAAGATATTTATGTTATATTTTGATTATCAGACTTGACAAACTCAGCTGCACACAGTTTGATTTGAGCCTTTATCTTGTGATGTGAAACACATCTGATGAACTTGGCTACACCATCGTGTTAGGATATTTGCAGACAATTCACGAAGGAAAGCTCGTTCATGAAAGCACGACTAAATGTCAGTATACTCACAATTTTGTCTTTTATTAAATCTATTTATTGCAGGTGTATTTTGAAACAGTTCAAAACGTTCTTTTCACCAGAAAGAACAAATTTATCAATAATTCCACGTATGGCGCCGAGCTGCAAATCTCTCACTTTTGCAGTAAGCTGAATAAATACGTGTACTCTGATACACGTACACCCAAACACAGAGAAAACTGAAAGGAAATCTTTAATGGTTTAGACATTTAAGACAAAAAAAATCTTTTAAAGTCATCAGATTTATAAGAAATCAGCTCTGTTTTAAGCACCTGAGCAGGTAAAGTTCCCAGGGAAAGTGATGATAGGGACATACCCCAGTAGGAGGTTAATCACCTTTGGGACAGCAAAAACTCAAAGCTAACCCAAAGTTACCTTTCTAGGATACTAATACTGTTTGAAAAGTGTTTAAAAGGGAGAAAAAAGAGCGAGATTCTGAGTTAAGGGCTTTTAGGATTATCGTTAAATCTTTCAAAGTAACTCGACCTACAGTTAAACTGCACTTTCCCGCGATAACCAGCTCTACCAGTTACTGTGATATAGCATCTGGAGGTGCAGTTCATGAAGCAAGCAATTCTACCAAAAGAAATCCCTCTGGGATACTCCTAGCTTTGGACGCATCTACAAAACACGAATTTCCTCCCGTAGATTTCCAGATACATCTGGTGAAAATCAATAATGTATTCTGGGTTGGAGAAATTATTGCTGTCACTTGGAAGATGAACAACTTGTGGAGGATCGAGCAGGAGAAGCCTGAGGCAGGGTTTGACTTTGTGTCTCCGGGGTCTGCTTCCTTTTCTCCAGCCTGCTCATGTCCTGCTTGCCCATCACCAGGAAACCAAGAGAAGTTATGACACTCGGCCCCCACGTAGATGCCCAGGGTCACATTTATTGACACTTCTGCACTTTGTTGCAGACACATTCTGCACCTCAAGGCGTGTGTGCATCACTAAGTGCCTGTCACTGTGTTATTGTGTAGACCCCTTTAACCTTTTCCACCGTGGAAGTCCCTGTACTGCTGCCTCGTGCAGGTGTGTTTGAAACATTTGCTGCTCTCCATCCCTGTTTAATCAAATTTGTTAGAGTTGCAGCTGAGAACTTTTAGAACAAGATCAATAACTTTGTTATTTAATCAATGTAAGGTTTTCACTATTTCTCTAATTAACGGTTATGATTAGGGGGCACTGGAATAAATCAAAGTCTTACCAAGTATATTTGTCTCATTTCTAGTCAAAATATCTCATTACATTTAATATAAGACACAACTGCCTCACAAGTACTATTTCAGCCAGATATAGGGACTTGTTTGAAGACAATACATCTGGAATATATCTGGAGTCGGATTTCATATAAAACAAGCTTTTTTTTTACATTTGAAGAGGTTTTTAAGCTAATATCAAGATTAATTTTATCTCAAAAGTCCCAAATATCAAATCTTATTTCAAGAAATCTTGATAAGCCGATTTTCACTAGTTCCGTTGGCAGATTTTTTTGCTTATTTCAAGCAAAAACGTCTCGTATTTGTTGTTTTTCTTACTTATTTTTACTAACTTTGGACAAAGCTGTGTGAGCTGTTGCCTCATCCTGTTTATTTGTAGGGTTTTTGGTTCAGAGCCACAGTCTAAAGTAGTTCCAGTTCTTTCTGTTTCAACCACCAGAGCTCAGGCTCCAGTTCTGAAAAACCAGCGCTATGCCAGCTTCAACAATTTGCTTGGCCAGACCAAAGAACCACTCAGGTTGGGGGCTTTGGCAGGATTATGCAGACCTGCTGATGAAGGTTTTATATAGAAAGTCGTATATGTGAAGACTGCTCAATGGGCTGCATAGAGCTGCATTCACAATTGCAGTTTGTAACTGATTTTTTAAAGAATTTGGAGCTACATTTATCAACATTGTCAGGTGTTTTCCTATCATAAGCTAGCGTTTATATAGATACTGCACATAGTGTATATAAATCCTGTTTGTTTAGCCATTTCCTAATAAAAGAAGACTTTGGAAAAATCTGTTGGTGTTGCAAACAACGTTCACAAACACCAAATTAAGTAAAAACAGCATTCAAGAACCACACTGGTGATATTTAGACGTAAATGTGTAGGAAAACGGGACAAACACTGTGATCTGCTGTTCTTTTTCTGAAAGTAAACTGGATTCCTGCACAAGTGAAATTCAGATCCCACCAGTGGGAGAGTCAACAACCATAGGAGGAGACATTTAAAGTGACGTAATGATGTAGCTCTGTTGTGGCTCACTGGATGTGGAAAACCAAAACAGCTCATAGCTACAACCAACTTAAAGCTGGCTCTAGCATCAGTCCTGAACCACCACCGGAACCACTTCGGTCAAAGAAAAAATATCTGTGGATCATTTTCAGTGTTGTCTTCATCGCGTATTCTTTTCCATTATGTAACTGTAGCGGTGGTAGTTTAGCTCTACAGTTAAGTTACCTGAATGAATGAACTTTTTGCCATGTCCTCACCTTTTTCCTCAGTTCCCTCTGGTCTGGTCATCAGTTACACTCTCTACACCTGTGCTCATTGGTGGTGAAGATGTCAACAGGAAGTGGCTCTATTAGCAACAGTTGGAATGGGTACAGCGCCACCTATCATACCGGGGTATGACACGCTTTGTGCCTCTGATTCGATTCATTCACCGCCATATAGCCAAGGATAATTACCCTTGCTCAAATAAGGAGCAACTCAGTCTTATTGTAATTTAGCCAATAATCTGATCCTTTCAGTGCCATGTGACCCCACTGAGTATTTAGTCTCCTGTTTTTTTCATGCCAGTTGTCAGATCCTCACCGTCACCCTTGTTAAGGCAGGTTTGTCGGCGTTCTGGTCATAGCATGTTCTTGTACTCCGGTCAAGTCAAGTTTGTTCTTCGGGTTTTGCTGTTTGGATTTCAGGCTTTTTCTCGCGTCTTTTGTTACAGTTCTTTGAATAAATCAAGTTTTTCATTTAGAATCTTTCATTTATAATCCTCTCTCCTCACCTCGTTGCTACGCCGACACATCGTGACAGAAAACAGGTGAGGACATGGCCAAACTAAAGACGAGACAGAAACACAACATGACAAAAACAATAAATGCAGAACATGGCAGTCAGTCTAATGTGATGCAGTCTCATTGCTTTTCTTTAACGACTATGGGAGGACAAATCACTTTATTTTTCTCAAAAAAAACAAAAGATCTCCCCTGTTAGAGCTCAGAGGCACAGCGGCTTTGGGCAGTAATGGATTGACAACAGAGCTAAAATGCTTTGACGGAGTCCTCCATCTCTCTTACTATACTCAGTGTAGGTACATTAGTGATTATCAAAATAAAGCAACATAATTAACTGCATCAACAATCCAAAACATCAATGTTCCCTCTGTCCCAGAACTGATGCATCTGCTTGTTTAGGCCTTGGAATAGCAGCTATTTCAAATGTGCTAAAGTCATAAACATAGAAATATTTTTAGTCGGTAGTAGAATATAAACAGTGGAGTACAGCTTTCAGTCTTGAGTGCTCTTAAAGCTCAAAAGCTGAAAGAATGTTTAATATAAGCACCAAATGCTCCACCTCAAATGAGGAAAGAACAGAAAAAAAAAACGCTTGAACTGAAAGATCACATCTATATTTTGGTCAAACCTTGTAAGCAGGTATGATTCAGCCACACTAACCCGTGCTCTGCTCACAAACTTACATCTACAGATGGATTTGTTAAAATGTAATCAGCTGCTGTGAGGACTTTGTACTTTTGAGTGTAGGCTCATTCTACAAAAAGTAATCTGTCAGTTATTGCTTTATCTGGCAGTAGTGATTCATCTCACAGCACATTACATTTTTCTATTTCACCACCAAAATGAAAAAAAGAAGAAGAAGAAGAAGGAGAAAGTTTGGGTTCTTCAGAAGGGATTTGCTGTCCTCAGTTGAACTTCTCAGATAAGCTTCTTCTCAGTTTGGAAACAAGTTCCACCATTATTCAACAGTCAGACCACATCAACAGAGGAGCAACATCCCAGTCAAACTTGAGGTTTTACTTTTAAGTCATTTGCTTTATTTCATTATGCTCAAATAAACAAATTGGTGGATTTGTTGCGTTTTGTAGCATATTTAACTTTTTGTCGCTGCAAAAGAGACTGTAAACAAATCTGACTCTTCTTCACAAGGTTGGAGAATAACATAATTACATTTCTGCACGTTTAATCTCCCGCAGCGTTTATGTGCATGTGACTAACAAACCAAACGTGTGCCATGTGAAAAACGGTGGAAATGTAAGTAGGTCTGACTTAGAGGCCAAGCATACTCCATCCAACGTGCTCATCAGATGGTTGAATAGCCTCAGAAACCCCCCTCCAACGCTTTCACATCTCAGATGAGGAGATCCACGTCTAAGCTTTTCTGCAACTTAGCCAAGCGGACTCCCACAACCACTTCGCTCTGTCATCTGCTCGCTGTGAGGGGGCGAGACTGTGCAGCGGTTTCAAACTTTCTCAGTCACTGCAGACTGTTAGTTGGCATATGTTTGTAGCTGCATGGCTCATGAAAAATGAGAATTCTTCTTGGCATGCGGGAACAGTTAAAGGGAAACGGATTCCTTTTGTTTGCACCTGTTTGTGTGTGTCGGTGGTCTTCGTAACGAAGTGATTGGAACATGATTTTGTGCGGGCTCTCAATCTCTCACTCTCAATCAAGAAAATCTAGGTGTCAACACCTAGGGCCGAGCTATGCAGAAAAAAAGGCAAAGTTTTTCAAATGCAGCCTAACAGTTATAGGTGAGAATAAACTTAAATGTTTGAGCGGCTTAGTAGCAGTGAAGGAAGCACCACCTGTGATACCACTTTCAGGGCAAAAGTATCCCCTAATTAGTGTTTATCTCCTTTAATTAATCAACAAAACCCTAGGGAGTATATTTCTTTTATCATTGATTGTATTAAATCAAGCAGTGGTAGCTTCTCAAAATTCCAGCTGCTGTTATTGGATTACTTTTCCTTTTATCCAGAAATTTATCAGGATGTGAGAACGGGACCAACACGGGGCACAATTTGTAAATGCTGATGATAAAAAAAGGTAAGAGCTCGACAGATGTCGTCAGACAGTAACACAAACACACTCTGTGAATGTCATTATCTTTAGTCACAGCATCCACACCTCGGTGTGTGACTGCAGATGACAAAAAGATGGAGTGTCTGTGTGTGTGTTAAAGGGAAGGAGAGGCAGAGTGTGCTTTTGTGAGTGAGATGGAGAATAGTAGAGAGGGTGAAATCATTAATTCCTGGCAGTGAGGTGAGGGAAGCTTGGACAGCAAGAGGAGTGATAACGACGCACAGAAACACGCACACACCGTCACACACACAAGTGGTTTATATAGGTCAACAGCGCCCCCTCTGTCCGACTCATGAAACTGTATGAGTGCAGTCAAACGGCTTTCCTACTGTTTCTGCATCCAGATCTATTAGGGTCCTCTTTACTTCATGTCCTTTAAGAATTTAGGACTAATGAAGCTGTCATTAATTGTTAAACTTGAATTAAAAAGCACTCAGAAACCCTGAAGAAGACATCAGCCTGTACTCTAAGGGAATGTTGAGATTACATTTGAACCCCGCCAACCGGGGAAGACGTTCAGATATGATAGGAGTGCCTTGTGCCATGGGAACGGGGAGTGTACAGAAATAGTTTGGATGCCACACTGATATGCAGGCTATGCTTTCCCCATGAAGACAACAAAATGTCTGGACCAATTTGCCATTTTCAGCCAGCAGCTTGTTCTCCAAATAACGACCCTCCTGAGATTAAGTGCACACACAAATAGTGCACCACAGTGAGATGGTTATTCTAGTGGGATTGACAGCTAAGGGAGTTTGAGCACCTGGGAAGTCTCCCTGCGGAGCAACTCTAAATCCCACATTGACTGCCACTGAAACGTCTTCTTCAGTTACTCACATTGTGATTGTTATCTCATTATAAATGAAACAATTGCTGACGACTGGGATTATGTCCCGTGGCAAAGGCGCTGCTATATTTATAACCTGCACATGAGCAAGTTTCTCACATGCACTTCAGCCGAAATGTTCCAGTGATGGTATGGAAGACTGTCAGGTGAGATGATGTGTGAACACAGCAGTTCCTACCAGAGGTGTTGACATCAGATTAAAAACAATTAAAAGGGAGCTTTATCCACCATTCTGGACCCATTTGGGGGATTTGCACCACATAAATACCGCCTCCAAGCAGACATTCCTCTGCCACCCCTTCTTGCTTTGAGAGCTGAATGTGTGAACAACAACTGTGGACCAATTTATCTGCACATTCTCATCAGCAAACACTGCTACAGAGGCATTGAGGACAGGAAAGGAATAGAGGGGATAAGGTGGAGCAGAGGGCCATGGTGCAAAATGAGCCCAGCCTGAGGATTAAGTGTCAATTCCCCAGGATTCACTTGTGCTTTCACTACTGAGCTACAGCACCCAAATATAATTTACACATGTCTTTATGTCCCCTACTACTTTGTTGAGGTATTTAGTTCATAAAAGAGTTTTATTTAACTCAGTCATCAGACTTATCAATCAGCAAACGATCCAAGCTTGAAGGTCGGAAATTAATCAGTTAATTAGGTTCAAGTACAGCATGAATTGTATTATTCATTTTGTGTTCCCTTTGATATCAATGTTTCCATCTTATAGTCTTATTCACTTTGTAAGGCTCAGGCACCAAAACTATTTCTGTAGGGTTTGGGAGAGAAATCATGCTTTGACTTTATTAGTAGCTGAAAACAACACTCCCACAGTGAAAATCAGAGCAGTTTCACAATAAAGGCTCAATGATGGCCTGCCTACATCAACCGTTTCATGACAGAAATGACAGTGAATTGTAAATTAACTACGTTTTTAAGGCTTCAGAAACCTTACATACCAATGTTTATCTTTGCAAATTGCATGTTTTGCATGAAGTGATCACAAAAGGGATATTACACAACTATAACCTGCACAAAAACACACAAGTTAAACCAAACGAACATGCAACTGATTCAAATTTGAGTCAAATCCAACCAACTATTGTCCCAAGCACTCGCCACCTTTCAACTCCACTGTTTAACTGCAAATGGTTAGTTTTAGGCATCGAAGACACATAGTTTTGTTTAAATATTAGTATACAGCGACAGGTAGGTATCACTTTACCCAACGGCTGCCCAATAGCAAAAAAAACAGATAACTATAGTGCACCTTTATTGTGTTACTTCTACATTTTCAACAAACATACAGTTATTACTATTACATGTTTTCTTGTGGAATACTTGATATCATACCTATCCATCATTTTTTTAGAAGAATAAAAGGGAGATGCTTTCCTCTATCGACAGTGTTGTAAAAGCATCATTTGGCACCAAAGGTAAAATTGTGTCGTTTCTTTTTTTAATCATTTAGATGATGTTGGTGCATTTTAACATGAGATTTCTAACAATTTCTCACTGCATGACCAAGACACAAGGATAGAGAATAAAAGGAAGATACTGCAACTTTGTCTCACTCAGCTTTATTTCAGGGCACCATTAAATATTCACATATCTGGCTGATGAATATAAATTCAATATTACATTGACCTCCTTGTGTATCCCAAACACGTCTGTGGGACATTAAAGTGAATTTAGCTTCTTTAGCAGTTAATCCATGACTGAGGGCATGCAGTAGTCTAAGTCTCTATTCTACACACACGCTGTATTCATGGTGTTCTTGTATTTGGACTAAATTAATTACCGAAAGCATAATCCTAAACTCGGTGCAGATCCCCAAACCAGTTTTGTTCAAAGTGAAGGTCAGTTTCTAGCTAAACCAATCACCGGAGTGACTATTTAATGCCTCTATTTCCATAGATAACTGGCTCTGAGTCACCCTTTACTCAGTGTGTGTGCATGCTGTGGTAAATCCAGCCGCTCTTACAAACAGGCCCAGCAATTTCTTGATAGGAGACGGCTGAGCGGCGGTAGGAACTGTTTCGACCTTTACGGGTGAGAAAGTGGAAGGAAAAGATGTAAGTTCGACCAATTAATGTGCAAGTTTTTGATGTAGTGTTATAAATCCCACAAGATTACAGAAGAAGTGCAGACTCTGGGCTCAAATCTGACTCTGAATGAGATTTTTGTAATTTCTAAGCTATCAAACATTATCTAAATTAAACTAAATATGATCCTAAACTGGAGACAAGCTGTGGATTAATCTTGTTCTAATCCTCATTAGATGTTGCTAAATAATTAATTTTGTCAGGGGAAACTGAAAAATAACATATTATCTATTTATCTTGTCTTAATAGCACATCACAACCAAAGATTTAATGAAATAAAACCTGAAATCTCTGATTACCAAAATATAGATAAATTAGACGCTAACATTCCTACAACAGAAAATAATATGAAAATGAAATAAATGTGAAAAATAAAAAGCTTGTTTCAGATTAAAACAATAAAAGAGAAAGTGAGGGAATGTCAGCTGAATCTAAAGGATTTAAAACACTACTCTACACTATAATGGAAAACAGGGTGGGATGTGCACCTATAACCTTTAATTATCAATTTGTCTTTGTTAAATTTTACATTCCAAGTATTGCACATTTTTACAACCATATTCACGAGTCTGACACAAAATTAAACAAAAACTAAACTAAACGAAAACCCTCAGGGCAACCTGCAGGAGGGAGAATTAATCAACTCTGACAGACCCTTACAAAATCAGATTAATCTGCTAAACATGCTGTAAACTCACCCCAAAAATTATCATTATTCCATTCCCTTATATGGCCATCTATACCAGTAAACCATCCACCATAATATGTTCTTAATAACACAAAGAACGATAGTAAAAATGACTAACTCATTAGATTCATGTAGCTTATATAGATATATGCTCATACTTTTGAATTCCAGTGTAAGTCAACCATGTTTTAAACCTTGCTTTTGTGAATTCTACAGTTTACTCATTTGCTTCTGATCGGTTCTTGCCTACGTTTGTGTGTGATCTTCTGTGGTCTCGATTACCTGCGCTCAATTCAAATCTCCTCTGTGTATCACTACCTGTTTTTCAGCTTTATATGAAATTAATAAGATCCTCAAACCAGTTACATAATGTAGGTTGAGCTTTTGTTTTGGCCTCTGGGCCACTGCTGGGCAGTGTCCTCTGAATCCATGTGAGATGTTGGGTGGCAGCTGGTAGGACGAGAGTGGAAAGCAGGTTGAGGACTGAACACAGGGCAGGGCTCACTCTAACCATCTTGCATTGGACTTGTAATCCTGCTGGATTCAAGTTATTATGTGTTGACAGTTTCTTTGGGAAAGCTAAACCCATTCAGCTTCATGGATGGAAGAGAAATCAATAAATAAAGAAGTGTAACTTGTGGGAAAACTGGCTCAGAAATTAGGAATTTGGAGGCTGTATTCAGTAAATATTACACTTGCAGAGATGGCGCCTCTTCTTCCTGAGGACACTGAAGAACCATCTGTCTCCAGCCATCCTGGTGAACTTTTACCACTGTGTGAGCATCCTAACCAACTGTGTCACAGTATGGTATGGGAGCTGCTCTGCAGAGAGCAAAGGACTGCAGCAGGTGGTGAAAACTGCCCAGTGCATTATAGGACTCCACTCCCCACCATGGAGCACGTCCAGAGGAAACGCTGTCTGCCTCGAGCTCGCAGCATCCTGAAAGACTTCTCCCACCCTGCACATAGACTGTTTTCCCTGTTTTGCCCTTGGGCAGGCGTTTCAGAACCCTTCGAACAAGAACCAGCAGACTAAGGAACAGCTTTTTCCCCAGAGCCGTCACCTTACTGAACTCCGCCCCCCGCTGACCGCTACACACCAGTTCATCCACACCTCTCGACTCCTCACTAACCTAAACCATCACTCCCTGTAATACTGGACTGTTTAATACTGCACACGCATACTTTAAACAAGCTGTTTGCACAGTACTGTGTACAGAATATTGCACTAGTTCAGTTGGAAGGTAACTACTGTTTATCATTTATGCACTATTTAATCCTCACCCCACCTAACTTATCATCAGCCTATTTCCTTTATTGTAAATCATGCTATAGTTCCTGTGAATAGTCTATCCATCTGTGTAACGTGTTTTCAACACCTCAATCCGTCATTGTGTATATTTGCTTAATCACCTGTACATAGATTTTCATCTGCAAATACTGTCCATATGTAAAAACAGCCTGTACATGCTTCTATATACCACACTATTTATGCTGCATGCACTCACTGCTTATGGCACTTCTGGTTAGATGTTTAACTGCATTTCGTTGATTTGTACCTGTGCATGTGTAATGACAATAAAGTTGAATCTAATCTAATCTAATCTAATATGAATTTATATCACATAGAGGGTTTTTTCCAGCAAACTTCACACAGACACATTCAGTATGTAGCAATAGCTGGCAGTTGAAGGTCAATCCCAAGGCTGAAAAAGCTTTGCTACAGTACACTCACTCTCAGTTGTCTTGATTAGTAGATATCTGAAGATGTGTTCATGTTTATGTTTATGCATGTAGCAGACGCTTTTATCCAAAGCGACTTACAATTGAAAAACAATATAACATTACAGCTAATATCAAAGCTAATAATAAGCTACATAGAAGGAAACCACAAGTCAGACTCTGTCAGAGGTGACAGTGTAGAGATAGAGTGCAGACATAGAGGGACGTACAGGGTAAGTGCTAGGATAGGAGATGCTCTCTGAAGAGTTGGGTCTTCAAGAGTTTCTTGAAGATATTCAGGGACGCTCCTGTTCTGGTAGCGCTCGGTAGGTCATTCCACCATCGGGGAACGACACATAAAAAGAGTCTGGATTGTCTTAAGCGTGGTGTAGGCACTGCTTGAAGACGACCGGAGTGACTGAGTTGTGACATAAGCTTTTGCAAGAGCATTCAAGTAGATGGGAGCTGTTCCATTAAGGACTTTGTAGGCTAACATCAGTGACTAAGGGTAGCCAGTGGAGCTCAATGAACAGATATGTTCATAATGCTGCTTGTAGATCATCCCATATGTGACTTGTCTCTCCTTAAAAAAGTGAGCATAATGTGGACTTACTTTGTGCTCACTGCAGCAGATCAAGGATGAAAAAAGCTCAAATTTGATAGATTTATTTGTAACATTTGGATACGGCAGGAAACAAGCCCTCATTTAGTTGATGAGGACTCCAGGCAGAGTTAGATATATATATTGTACTATATAACTGATGATGGAACTGGAATTTCAAAATTCTTAACAATTCCCACCCCTATGACTGAGTGCTACAAAGCTCAATGGAGGAAAAAAATTATCTGTAAATACATACTCACGATTAATTTACATGTATGTGTCCATTAGTCATGCACGCACTGTACGATCTGTGTGCACAAATGAAACATCTATAGTTCATGCTCTAAACTGTGTGCCGGCCTTGAAATGACTTCGCAGAACAAGGAAGTATGTTGATGTGAGTGCACTGCTGCAGAAATGTTGTTCACACCCACTGGAGATGGTTCCTTTGACTGATCAGCAGTCTGCAGTATTTACACATCACCATCAGTTATGTGGTAAAGAGTACCCTTTTGTCTTGGTCCTCTTGGTTTTCCTCCAGTGAATTAAAAACAAACTTACTCGGCAGACAGTATGTTCTGATAACGTCTTCCTCTGGTATTATCAAAGTGGAGAAATGTTTCTCCCTCCACCTCTCTGTTCCCTGCAACACCTCCTGTAGCTACATTATGGTCCTCTAAGTGCTTATTTTCCAAAAAAGACGGAATTTGAAGTAGATTGCATAGAGCAAACTTTAGTATTTCACCTTGTGTGACTCTATTGAGTACTGTCCTCCAAGAATGTTGCTCTGTTAAAGGGAAACTTATATAAATATGCAGCAGGACCAAGCATAAAGAACAGAGTCCAGAGCTTTCAGGTGCTAAATTGTTGCTGCAGCTCTTTAGCTTAAGTTCAATTTAACCTGAAGATAGTTTTAAAAGGCTGACAGTTCCCTTTGAAAACAGGCATGAAGTACAAATTTTAATCGTTCCAAATACACAATGAGACACATCATTCAAATGCTTGTTATGCTGCACGTGTCGGTAGAAAATGTGATTATAGCAGAATTTGTCCACTGACGACCTTAAATGTCTTGAATACATTCAATAATTGAGGAGATAAACTCCACACAGAAAGAAAGGCCCCTGTTGGGGCTCGAACCAGGAGAAATGCCCCCAAAGTTCTTAATGTGCTCTTTTTTTCAACTCAGGAAGCATCAAATCCTAAAAAAAACATTTATCTGTTGTTATCAGCATCCCAATGGCATCCCACAGGGCTCATTTCTCGGGCTGCTTTATTTCTTCGTTTTATGGTCTTTTGAAAAAAACTTAATGTTTTCTTCCATTCAATGATCCCAGCAGCTCAAATAAGCAGCATAAACTGTGTCAAACAGAGTAAATGTAGTTTGTTCTGTAATGTTCTTCAGCTAGACAATGACACCCTTCCTCGTGGGTTTAGAGCAGACCTGTTTGCATTTCAGTCCTTCGGGAACCTTCTCTGATGTCTTTTTTGACTGACAAGTAATAAAAGTGATTTTGTTTGCCTCGCCTGAACTGAATAATTTGAGTCAGGTGCTTATTCGTATTTCCTCATCAAATTAAGATTGCCAAGTTGAATACTTCAAGCAGGATCATGATTAAAAGTTGAGTTGATTAAAAGTTAGACACGGTTATTATCCTTAAAAGAGGAGAAATATGAGGCTTTGACCTGTGTGCTGAGTCCAGAGCTTTCAGATGCTAAATTGTTGCTGCAACTCTTTAGTTTAAAAAAAGTTCTATTTAACCTGAAGATAGTTTCAAAAGGCTGACTACAGTTCCCTTTGAAAACAGGCATGAAGTCCAAATTTTAATCGTTCCAAATACACAATGAGACACATCATTCAAATGCTTGTTATGCTGCAGAAAGTGGAGAATGTGATTATTGCAGAATTTGTCCTCTAAGGACCTTGAATGTCTTGAATACATTCAATAATTGAGGAGATATTTCAGAGTAGACCAAAGCGATGAACTTACAAACAGACCAAATTCCCCTGATAATCACACACCTCAGGGCCAGCCTTCCCTAAAGGCAGAACAGGGACCTCATGATGCAACAGGAGCTTCATTTTATGCATAAATGCAGCTACGCACTCTGCAGTGAGACCGGTGCAAGCAGCAGTGAGGCCCCCGAGCTATCACTCGCATTAGCTGCATATGCCAAGTC
Source organism: Odontesthes bonariensis (assembly GCF_027942865.1). Taxonomy (NCBI): domain Eukaryota; kingdom Metazoa; phylum Chordata; class Actinopteri; order Atheriniformes; family Atherinopsidae; genus Odontesthes; species Odontesthes bonariensis. Next base: position 6,704,289 of record NC_134522.1, read on the forward strand.
GTATCAGTAAAGTGAGTTTGAGAGGAGAGAGGTCTGAGGTCTGTCATCTACCACACCACACATATTGCTTCAAGGACTGACACCCGACATCAGACCAATCACAGCTCAGGGCAGGACGCTTCTTCAGGTGAAGAGATGACGACTAAAAGACATTTTTGATCTGAGCAAATCAAAAGGAAAAAAGTAAGCCAACACGAAGCTGCTTGAGCCCCAGTGGCTCACAGGTGAGTTAGCTGTCAGTGCAGAAATGTAAAAATGTATCCACATTTTCCTTTTCAGCTGCAGTTCACTACATTAAGTCGAGTCTCCGCAGACAGGCCAAACTGGAGATTGAGTTCGTTTCAGCAGCAGGAGACGGAGATTAAATGTTTGATTATTGCTCAGTGGAAATGTGCTCGGTTATTAAACTGTTGGCAGAGGAAATTTTGGAATATGATCCAGAATGGCATGTTTTATATAGACTGTATTTATTTGGATTGTTTAGATAATATAAAACAGTAACAATTATAGATGGTGGTAATATTACGATTATTAGTGGTAGTTTCATTTGCATTAATTATATTTTAATCTTTCTGAGGGAGACAGTTTATCTGAAGTCTGCTTGTGTGGTTAGTTTCTATTCTCTATTTCCTGAATAACCAGCGCTGAAATGTGTAACCATGGCAACAGCCAGGACGTCGACGCGCAGTTCAGATACAAACATGGCAGCAGCCTTTAAGTTGCTTTATTTTTTATTATTCTTTTAATTGATAATCTCTTATATGAATCTGTATTTAGTGACCTAGGAAGTTTTTTTTTTTTGGGGGGGGGGGGATCTTTTAAGGAAGGAAAGTAAATGAATGTAGGACTGAGTGCATGATGGGAGATGGTCATATGACTTGTTCAGTCTCCCGCCTCAGAGTCTGTTAGGGTTTTGTTGTGATCACTGGAACTAAGGAGGATCAAACACTGACCTTTGTGTGTTAAAAGTGGAAAACAAAATAAGATATATGGATCATTTTATTATGAATGATTTGTGTGACGATGATACCCTCTGTCAGTGTTGAGAATTGTAATATGCAGGTTTCATATGTGTACAGATCATGTTAAAATAGCGCTTTTTGTACTACTTTGTATGCAAACCAGCTGTGGTGCACTTACAGTAAAGCAAAAATAAAAGGTTATAGGTGGCATTTAACAATACATGTAGAATCTTACTTAGGTCACAAGTTAAAGTCACAGTTTTGTAGGAATAATGTTCCTACTTTTCAGTCTGTATTGAGGAACTTTACGTATAGATTTATAGGGTGATTGTTTGATTTTAAAAATGCAATTGTAATGGCCTTAACTGATCTGACATTAAGTGTCGGGAGATTTTTGTTTTGCGTCTGGATGCACTGGAACAAGTGCGTATATTGACTCTAACACTGCAGATTTTATGTATCTTTACAAAAACAGTTTGTGATGTTTTACTTGTTCTTTGCTGTGCTGATGAGAATCATTAAGTCAAACAGCATTTGCACATGCCTGTTAAAGACAAAGACAAACTGCACAGAATTAAAACTTTTTCACCCAACTGAAGCCTTTTGAATCCTCTCCCGTTGTTTGAGTTATTAAAGTGTTTCTAAGCTGACCTTGATTTTCAGTGTGCTTGTATGAAAGGCAGAATGAATGGGAGAGCAGATAATATTCGTCTGAATCAAAGCATCCGTTCTTCCATTAGCTTCTTTGCTTGACTTAGGGGTGAAGGACCCTTCTTTTGCAGAGCATTTTTCAATCTTTTCGACTAGGAGTTCATTTTAGGAAAATAACTGACCTTGAATTGGTAAATGCACTTTGAATTAGACTTGATTCTCTGCTACATCCGTGCTGCTTTGCCTCACATCTGCTGTTCCCTGAGTTTCTCAAGGACAAAATGTGTTTTTTTCTCTGCACTGGGAGAGAAGGGAGCAGATTAAACTGTTTTGTTGGCTTCTTTCAGCGCGAAAGACAAGATAATCACATTATCTCTGTATAAAACTGAAAACATGTCGCCCCATTTTCTCAATGGCTATCATATTTTGCAGTAAACTCAGGAACCTGTTAGGGAAACTCATAACACAAATGCTTAATTACATTTGATGAATCACACTATTCATAACTGTTAGAAGCTCTCGCTTTTATTTGTCTTGACAATTTCCATTTACCGTCTTTGTCTGGAAGAAGATCGATGACTGAATTCAGAAGAAAATTACAATCTCACAGGACAGTGAGACAATCACAAACCTAATAGATTATTTAACGAGACTTTATTTCCTGTCCTTTCAGATATTGCCTTACCCAGAGCAAACTGAAATGGAAACATGGAAAGATTTCTATCATCAAGGCCTGCAGCATAATCAAAACTGCAGCTGATTTAATCTAAATGTGCTCTCTGTATTCCTTGGTCTGTTTGTCAGAGATGATGGAAGCAGAATGGAACACCAGAAAAATGAAATAGGAGATGCTTTACAAATAATCCTCAAATCAAACAGAGGCATTTCAAAATAGTCAACATTTTATATGAAGGATTCCCATGTTGAACCGCCCACCTGAACCTTACAGTCCGAGTGTTGACACCCTCTAATTCACCAAAGACGTTTACTTATTTTTGTGTTCCCACTTCATGAATGTCAGGAATATATTTCGCTTTTCTCCCTCCATTTTCTACACCCGCTTAATCCAAGTCAGAGTGGCGTGAAAGAGGTGGGGAGAGCCCCTTAAAAGGACTCCAGTCCATCACAGGGTTACACAGAGACAAAGCATCATGCACGCTCACACTCACTCCTCAGGTCAATTAAGGATATCACTAATGAACCAAACAGACATGTTTTTGGAAGGTGGGTCACACATTTACGGGGAGAACATCTAAACTCACAGAAAGGCCTGTTGGGACGTTTTTTCAACTTGAGGAAGCATCAAATCCTTAAAAAAACATTTATCTGTTGTTATCAACGTCCCAATGGCATCCCACAGGGCTCATTTCTCGGGCTGCTTTATTTCTTCGTTTTATGGTCTTTTAAAAAAACTTAATGTTTTCTTCCATTCAAAGATCCCAGCAGCTCAAATAAGCAGCATAAACTGTGTCAAACAGAGTAAATGTAGTTTGTTCTGTAATGTTCTTCAGCTAGATTACAATGACACCCTTCCTCGTGGGTTTAGAGCAGACCTGATTGCATTTCAGTCCTTCAGGAACCTTCTCTGATGTCTTCTTTGACCGACAAGTAATAAAAGTGATTTTGTTTGCCTCGCCTGAACTGAATAATTTGAGTCAGGTGCTTATTCGTATTTCCTCATCAAATTAAGATTGCCAAGTTGAATACTTCAAACAGGATCATGATTAAAAGTTGAGTTGATTAAAAGTTAGACACGGTTATTATCCTTACAAGGGGAAAAATATGAGGGTTTGACCTGTGTGCAAGTGTGTGTTCTCAGGGAAAAGGGAGCAGAGGGCAGTAACAGCTATTTCTAATCGGCGTCTGGAGTTTGTCTCAGGGGAACACAAACACAGAGACACACAAAGAGTCATTATTGCTCTGCCACCACTCTCCAGGTATTTCTTAACCTTTGCTTCCACCTTGGTAGGAAAGACTGAAGAGAGAAAGGCATGCAAAGGGAGAGAAAAATAGACAAGAATAGAAAATAAAAGAACAAAAAACAGATCTCTAGAGATGGATGCTTGTCTCAGTGGGCTTCAAGCTGAAGGACTCAGCTGGCAGTTGCCAGCTGCTGGGTATTTTCACAGTTTTCCGAGTAACAGCCTGGATGTATACATGGATGACGCAAAGATTGGGCGATTGATAAGTTACTTTTACACATTTACTCCGACCAAATCTCTGGAGTGTCACCAGCAAAGATACACAAAGACCAGGCAGATGTCTCTTTGAAGGAGACATATGTCCTTTTTTTTTTTACAAGCAGACAACATTTCCTGTAGTCTCAGTAGTACTTTAGGGCATTGTTTCTGCCGTTGTCATGGTTACATGTAAATACAACATATTACTTAGGCAGTAACATCACTTGGTTATGGTTAGAAAACAACCATGTTTAGAGTTAAAAGAAAAAACTTTAAAAACACAGTCCCCATCATGGACATAATTTTACCTTTTGTATGCAGTCGTTCTCTCGATCACTAAAGGCCACATATTCTTTGAACATTATGACTGGCCATATATTTGTGAACAAATGCCACACGGGCATGTTTTGATGGGGTGGACAGTTCCTTTATTACCATATATAAGAGCATAAAGTAATAGCCTGAGACCTCAAACTACCAAAAAACAGACTGCTCGAAATGTATCAGGTTGAAATCAGATCTATCAATCCAGTTCCCCTCATCTGCACTTCAGCCACAGACAAGTGGGAAAAAAGGCACTGCAACACAGATAGGAAATCTAAAGCAATGTAACAGTCAGCTCCTTAAACCCTGAGCTTTCCTGTTTGTGCATTCATCTGTGTTTTACGTTTACAGAAGCTAACATTAAGAACTTTCGCTTCTGTGGGCAAAGTGTCACCAATATTAGAAGTTTATTTTTTGTAACGACTGCTCTGATGTAGTGCTGCATTCAGTGATAAATGAGAAATCGAAACTTCCAACTTCTAATGGTGAAAAAAATGTAAACAGCCATAATACTTGATTGAATAGTTTAACTATCTGTTAACAGGTACCGAGTAATAATGTGTTAGTACCACCACAAGGGGGCAGTAATGCAAACAAGCAGTTTGTGTAGTGGAACGCTTCTCTGAGGCTCTGAGGTTAAAATGCTAATGATTTTCAAATAAGACTGCATTTTACAGTGCTTTGGTACAAAAAAACACAAATCCAACATGCATGGATCACCTGTCTGGGTGATGACCAGCCCGATTACCTCGTGAACTGATGACTGAAACCATTTTTTTGGGTGTGACAGTGACAGTTAAGACCGTTTAGGTATAACCAGCCCCCTTTAAGTCTGTTCAAGAAGCTACTGTTTGTGTTTATGAGCCAAGTCATTTCACTGCAGCAGCACATATTTCACATATACATGAAATGCATAAAAAGCTGCACTGAAAAGTGTGGGTTTTGAAGAAAAAATTCTGACCTAAATGGTGTGAAACAAGGAGGTAGGATTGCTCTACATCTCATTAGTCCCACTGTTTCTGGTGGTGTCAGCAAGGCTGCTGTATTGCTGACACCACTAATTCAAACCAGTTTAAACCCAGCTGCTAATGGACAAGAACTATTTGATTGCTGAAAGGTTTTCTTGGAAAGTCATGACAAAAAAGTATGTGTCTAGTATCTAGAACACGCCTGAGGATGCAGGACATGATATATTAATTCATTATTGTTAATTAGCAAAACTTCCCGTGGCTTTCTAACCACTGAACCACCCAAGTTTGGAGCAGATCTGAGCTGTATTATGAAGAAAAGGAGGGCAGCAGTAGTGCAAAGCTGGGCCTCTTGGTGGGCTTATTCATTTATTAAACACATGGAAAATGACACCCATGAAAAACAAACCAACCAAGTCAGTTTGCTGGTTCTGTGCCGAGAGGGTAAAAATCTGATGCAGTTTACTGTGTAAAAAAATGTCTTTTACTCTTACAACATGCTGCAGCTCTTGAGAAACAATGACAAAATTCTGCCTTTTTACTATCACGGGGATTAGATTTGATTAACAGCAATTCTGTTGATGTAATAATCTTTGTTTAAACGCTGTGACTATAATTCAATGCACTCAATTAGTCAGTTAATGATTGATACATTCATTAGAATCGGTTTGTCAGTCCTAATCTGTTCACTGTGATCAGTGTCAGCAGATATTTTGGGATCGAATAAGAAAAGAGAAAAGCAACACTGCAACCAACCAGTTAGTATTTCACATAGAATTAGCTCTATACCTCTGTTGCCTGATGATGTTTTTTGCTCGATTCCGCCAGAGCCTCCAGCTGTGATAATTACACCATTTGCTTCAAGCAATGAACAAATCTAACACAGTAGATGGGGTGTCATCAATTAGGAAAAGATGCTATTTTGGGAACCAATAGAAATTTGCAATTTTCCTACAAGATTGAAGCAATAAAAACTATTAATGTTCTAATTCTCTGTTAGCATGCATAACATGCTGATTTTGCAACAGCACAAGCGTGAGACTGTGGGGAGTCATATTAATGTTGTAATCTCAGTTTCAAGCTTGAGTGTAGATTCCTGCAGGATCTCCTGTCACACTCTGATAAATCACTTTAGCTCCTGTTTCTGCTGCCACTTTTTGACTTTCACTGCTTGCTCAGTACCTTCAAGCCAGTTATTTGCATTCTCACAGCCCTAAAACCAGCTCTTAACCAGGAGAAACAACCCTTTACTCGATTAGATCGAAGAGCTGTTGTACGTCAAGTGCAGAGGTGGGATTATGGTAACACAATCTCATGGCTGATGGTAAAATATGATCGTTGGTCCAAGGAAAAATATCAGAAATTGTACAATGCTTTTTACTTCCACAGCTCTGTGCTGTGATTCAGCTCCAGCTTGTTCACGTCTGCAAATGCCACTGACTAGGACAAAAAAATGTAATTATAGGAATGCTGGGGTGGTTAGGAGGCACCAAGTGACAGATTGTTGGCTCAAACCCTTTCCTCCACAGCGTTTATCTCAATCCGTTTGTTTTTCTACTTCCATGATTGCCATCTTTGCTCCCAAGTGATAATAATTAGAGTTAAGAATTAAAAGTACATGGTTAGTGTTGGAATTACATGTTAAAAATAATATGTGCTTTGGGTTAGAAAAATACACAATGTCAGGGGACATTTTACAGCCACTGGTCACGGTTTCTGTCACGTGGCATGACCCGGCACAAAAATACTGCCTTAAAAAATACCTTGTCAGCTCACAATTTTGAAGCCTGGATTGTGAAACTACCATGTATTGGATGTGTGGACTAACATTCAAGTTTCACAATTTCTGGTGAGACTGAGCTGATTAAGGGACCAAGGAGACCATCTAAAGCCAGGAAGTTTACAACTAGTTCAATTAGGTACAGTTTAATATAATCTAATTATACTCCAATTCAATGCATTCCAATCCAGTATAATAGTATTTCTAAAATGCCAGTTTATAAAAGTAGCCATGCAAAGGTAAGCAACAGATCACATTAGATCTTTAATTGCAGTCCATCATACTGAGCATGCACAGGCCAGCGAGTGACAGTGGGAAAAACTCCTTTTTAACACACAAAACCTGTTTAGTTCTGCTGTAAAGCTGGACAGTTTATCATGAAGATGTTGACTGCCTCAAGTGGCACTTTGAACAACTGCAGGTTTTGTCGCTTCTGATTTGACTTTCTAGATAGATAGATAGATAGATAGATAGATAGATAGATAGATAGATAGATAGATAGATAGATAGATAGATAGATACTTTATTAATCCCAATTTGGGAAATTGTTTTGTTACAGCAGCATACAGTAAAGATATGAAAACAATTAAAGTAGTAAAAACAAGTAGGCTTAAGCCTTTGAGGTTTTCAGCTAACAGCAGCGCTTCAGGGATGTGGTGCACCTGCAAACTTAAAGGAAATCCTTCTTTTCTATGCTCTATAGTTATTTCAGATTACAAACTGTGATATTCAGCGGAGGATCTCATGACCAGCTTGGCTAGCTCGGCAAACACAACTCTTAAACTTCTTGTGGCTATTCTTGGTTTGTGAGGCTTCCCTTAGCTGGTGGGGAAACTTGACGCTTTGGTTATGAGCAACTGACAGTAACACTTGAATTTTATAATGGAGCAAGTAGCACCTATATTTATGTGTATTTGTCATGGTTCATGTTGAGCTTGAGGTAAAGGAGCGAAATGCAGGACTACCAAAAGGAGGAGAAGAGAAGCGGTGGATGAACAAAAGTTTAAAAGATTCATTCAGTGATGCAAGAAGACAAAGATAGAAAGCAACAGAAAACCAGAGGATGAACAGACTGACTGACTACAGAACCACAGGATGACAATGATCTGACACATGTGTGAGATGACCAGAGAGCTGTAGACACTGGGAGGGTTGATGAGTTGTGTGACAAAATACCAAACATGAGCAAAACACAGAAATTAAACCAAAGCACCAAGAAGCAACTGAACAAGAGCAAAGACGAAGAAACCAAAAGCCACAACACCAATAAACAAAAAAATAAATGGATCGTGACATGTAAATATATGAATGACAACAATTCTGAGAAAAGTGTAAAAAAGTTTGTGAGAAGGGAGAAAAACGTGAGTGAAAAACTATCATGAAATGATTTGAATATCCCAGACTGATGGAATCAGACAGCAGATCTCTTGAGTCTGTGGATCTTTCCTTTATTTTCCTGGTCTGTAAAGCAGGTGGAGTTATTTTGTCTGGATACATGTCTGACTTAAATAAACTTGAAAGCTAACACAGGAGCTTTATTGATGCGTGTCATACTGATAGCACTGGCAGCAGCTTCTCTTCTCTAAGCTGAGAGGAGAAAATATTTCCTGACACAGATGCGTCACGTTGAACAGCAGATGCTTCACTTCAAAGCGCTGACAGTTTCACATCATTCCTGTTTAACTGGCAGGTGTCAGTTTTCTCTGTGTTTCATCCTTCACTTTACACCCAACTCCTTCTAGCTTCTGTTAAGTTTTCTTTCCTTTTCTCTTCTCCTTGCACTCCTCAATTGCAAAACTTTGCTCCACTTGACAGTTGGATGAAAAATAGCCCCTGTAACTGCTGCAAATGTTACAATAGCAGTAAAAAAAAAAAAAAGAAAAATATTACATTGTTATTGCTCGTGCATCTCGAATTCAGTTCAGTTTATTTCTACAGTGTCAGGCATTTTAAAGAGACAGGACATAAGTTTAATACAACTGCAGTCAAATATAGTTTATTTCAATCCACTTCATCGTGATCCAGCTCAGTCTCATTCATTATCATCTTCACATAATGCCGATTCATAAAAAGTATCCAAGTTAAGGAAACAAACAGAATGCATTCAGTGCTTAGTTTGATACCGACCCCCCCCCCCGGTTTGTGTAACGGAACCAGACAGCCATCTGCCTCGTGCAGTTGGAGGATAAGAAGACGAGCAGAGATACAAACGAGCACAGCAACACCAAGCCAAGGATGCCAGATACGGGAAAGAAGATAGAAAGATAAACATATAGTCATCAACAGTTATGGTCATAGCGACATATACACACGTGAAAAGTAAGTTGCTACCACATAAGCAGCATTTCAATCATCCCAACCAGCTGAGTAAGATCATACAAAACACTTGCCAGCTCCAGAACAGCTGCCATAGATTATATACATTATAATAATTATTATTACAATGAATTGAACTCCAATTGGCTTGAATTGGACTATACAATTGAAGTGCCTTGAGATGATGTTTGTTGTAATTTGGCGCTATACACATAAACTGAATTGAATTGAATAGAGAGCGTCGTTTTTAAATGTTCCAAAACCCACCAGAACATATCACATGTGCCTCTTGTTGAATGTGTCCTACACTTAGCTGCGATTGTGGGAGAGAAATGTCATTACATCCTAATTACATCGTGTGCCTTGTTGACTGGTTCATATGAATATTGTTGATAGTTAGAATGAGCTTGTTTATGATTACGGCGAAAGCTAGGCGCCTCCAGAGAGGGCCACGTACGCTTGTTATGATCCAAGACGGTATAAAAGGGTGTCGCAAAATGAACTCGACGGACATTTTGTGGACATTCTGTATGCATATTCGCTGTGACGGTATGTTCAATAAATTCCCCAATGGACGGCTGACCGACGCGTGTTCGACTCCTTTTCTCCACAACACGATCCAGCTCCATCAATTATACACTTTTACCAAGTTAATTTGTAGTGTTCAAGAAGCGGGAAGCTCGTTGAGAAAGAGAGACGCAATTAGAGGCTGTTTTAACTGAGTGGACACAGCCTGTTTAGAATGAATTATCATATCAGTAATGTATAATAATGCACAATGTTATTGAACATATGCAGCCAGTTGACTCTCCCAGTCAAATACCTGCCAGTTTCCAGCCAGTGGAGGTTTCCCCTTCTTTTCCTGGGGTGTGCCCATTCACGCAGTTGCAGGATGTTAAAGGGACAGTTCGCCTCTTTTGACATGAAGCTGTATAACATCCCATATTAGCAATATCATTTATGAACATTTTCTTACCCCCTGCTGCGTCCTGTGAGCAGAGTTCCAGCCTCGTTTTGGAGTTAACGAAAGTAGTCCGGCTAATTGGCTGGGGTTGCAAAAATAAAGCGTTTTGCTTCTCAAAACAATATGCGTTCAAAAGAGTAATACATTTGCATCACAAAATCGTTCATCCAGAAAAAAGTCAGACCTCACAATCGCTTGGCGCTATTTTCTCTCCCTTCGTATCACTGCGTGCTGCCGCCTGCTGACAGCCGCGCCTATTACGGTGTTTCCTGCTCTGTCTGCACTTCGGTCTGCACGGTCTACACAGCACGCAGTGATATGAAGGGAGAGAAAATAGTGCCAAGCGATTGTGAGGTCTGACTCCCTTTAAAAGATGAGACTTCCTTCACGAAAAAACATTCATACACCTTATGGCAAACAGTTCAGACAGTGGTTTGCTTGCATTGAGGCCTCAGTATCACGTGTTTTCAACAGCTGTCTTAAGACATTCATTAAATATTCACGTCTATTCTAGTTGTGACTGGAAAGGTCTTTAAGACGAGTCAGGACATAACCACAGGTCAAACTCAGGATCATCAGCATTTCTTACAACCTGATGAGCCTGAGAACAAAGTGCTTTGTTAACCTTGAGACCTCCAGGAAATGACATCACTTTGTCTGTTTGAGCTTCCATAATCACTGCTTCTCTCTGTGGTCAGAAAAATGCATTTTAGTGGCTCATCCACGGACCAGCTGGCTATTCTACAGCCCTGCATCTATATTATTGACACATTCAGTGTGAATATATTCATCACTTGCTAAATATGTTCATGTTTCTTTCGAAATATTTGTTGCTGTATTGTTTGATATGTTACAACTACTGCAAAGTCAAGTGCTTTCTGTATTTCTGTATTCGAGTGCTCCACTTGTATCGTATTGAGTTAAAACATTTGTAGAGGTCTCGTGTAAAAAAGCTTTAAATGTGAGTGCGGTGGTTCTGTTTCACATGACTGAATGTTATTTGGTTTTAAAGCAGCATCAGCAGAATAGGGCCAGTTTCACTGCTGAAATTGATGCAGGGTATAAGTGTGATGTTCACCTAGATGAACCGCCGAGCAGTGGCCGTTACATCACTTGTTGCAGTGCAAACAGGTGGGAGGATACGCTGCTGTGGATCACAAATGGTGTCTGCGTGGGATGGGAGTTCTGACACTATTAACGCCATAAAATATGTTGCAGTCACTGGCATGGAAATAGCGGTTTGTCTGCCAGTTCCACCAGCAGAGTTTTGGAGAACTATGCTGTTTTCCTTGGAGTAAACAGCCTTTTTTTGACCATCTTCTCAATGGGCAAACTTCATGGCTGTAGGGAGAATAACCAGGGGGTCGCCACCCCAGGAAAAACTCTTGAATTTTGGCTTGATCTAAATCAGGCACACAGCCTAGTACTGAATATGCTCATTCCCAACCAATTAAATCAACCTGGGCTGGAGCTACTAAGGAAAATAGTATTTGTAATCCTGGTTTTTGAGATTTTATGTAGATTTAACATGACTTTTGTTTAAAAGTGTCTTCTGTGTTGCTTTCAGTGATGCTGAATAGCTTTTCTCCTGAGGAATTACTGGGTCATTTAGTGCAATAACTGATCACTTCTTTATGTTTTCCTTCATACTCTCTTTGTAATCCACAATGATACATTTAACCTTTGAATAGAGGATAATAATATAGTATTTTCTGATGATGAAGGCTGAGTTGCTGCATGCTGAAGGAAAGTAACACAAAAATCCTGTGAAGCACAAGTTGAAATTAAGTGTGAGATTAATTTTGTCAAGCTGTTTCCCCTCAACGGATGCATTTTTTGCATTCATCATTGTATCATGTTGTGCTTTTATTAGCTTTTTCTTTACCGTTTAACGAATCAGGTTCAGGATTTATCATTTTTAAGTATTTGCCTGAGGTTTGGTATTTAAAAACTAGATCGTTGAGGTTAAGAAATCATCATGGCCTGCATTAAAAAAGGCTCTGTGATGGTGTCTCACATCAAAATATCCTTTTCCTGGATCACAGGCTGCTGAGTCGTGCTCCTTCCACTGAACATAGAAAACAAGTTGAACACAAAAACCACACATCCTGATGAAATAGTACTTTGAAAGTCGAGCTGGATGGCACATTAATCTGCATCATACTTACTTTTAATTTAGTAGCACTGTGTATTTGCACAGTGTTGTATCAATATATTAAATATAATGAAACTGGGCTGACAGAGTGATATTTCACGACCAACATAAACAGCGCTTGCCAGGAGTGAGGTCACATCGACCTTGAACTCTCACTTTGAATGACCCAGCACTAATTCAGAGTGGCTGCCACTGTGCAACACTGTGTGCAAGAAATAATTTTCCATGTTTGTGATTTTTACTTCTTCATCTGCTTCAGGGATCGAGCCACTGCTGCCGGGGTAGGTAGATTTTTGCTGCTCCAATTGGCCAGGATATGTTTTGGGTAAAATAATTGGGATTTTATTTAGGGCTGGGCGAGTTAACTCGTTATTATCACGTTAACTCGCTAATTATTTAACGCCGACAAATATTTTATCGCACATTAACGCAGGTTTTATTTTAAAAAAAATTTAATTTTTAAAATGTTGAAAAATAAATAATTTTTAAAAACATTTCAATTTAAAAAAAACCATTTTTTTTACAAAAAATTGAAAAAAAAAATTTAAAATAATAATTTGGCAGAGAGAGGGAACAACAGGCTTCCGATACGGGACTCGAACCGGGCCCAGCTGCAGCGAGGATTATAGCCTCTTGTACATGGGGCGCCTGCTCAACCCACTACGCCACGGACCACCCTTGTTTTATTATTCATTTTATTATTGTAAAAGTCTGTTGCTCACAGGCTTTTATTTTGTAAAAGTCTGTTGCTGTCTGCTGCGGAACCGGAAAAGAAAGTAATCGGCGGATCCACCAAACATGGAGAAGGGTACGGAACTTTTACTCGGCCATTTTCATTTTAAAGTTCTTCCAGACGGCGGAGTCGACAGAACCAAAGTCATCTGTAAACACTGCCAAGTTGAATTGTCTTCTCAGCGTAGTAGTTCCAGTCTAAAATATCACTTAAAGGCAAAACACACAACTGATAGCAGCAAGTCATTCAAGGAAACAGACAGTGGAGCGAGGCTTCTACATAAAAACTACAGAAAGATGCTGATGTTAAAAGTGTGTTTGCACAACAAATGTTATGGCACTTTCATTCATATGGCAGCACATTTAAAATAAAACTAAATGCTAAAAGCTATACACTACTTTTGAATTCATTTTTGGATTCTGCGTAAAAATGCGATTAATTGTGATTAATCAGGGAAATCATGTGATTAATTAGATTAAACATTTTAATCATTGTCCAGGCCTAATTTTACGTTTGATCGCTTCCATTGATACTGGTGAGGCTTTCTATAAATATGATGGGGATACCTTTACATTATCAAGAGGGATTTATCAGCAAATGAGTAATTTTTCTTTTGCATTTTAAAAAACATGAACACTTGAATGAAGAGTTGGGGATGATGGTGCGGCAGCAAGCTCACACTCCTGCACACGCTCACTGAATTTATGACCCCTTCAAACCACAAAGCTCAATTTCATATTGATAACAAGAGCCTTTTTGGCATACATGTCACATAGATATGTGGTATTTTATGCATGAGAGTTTGAATATATTACTTGTTTCATCTTTTATATCCTTCACTTGTCCTCCTTTCTTCAAAGTCACAGTTTCTCTGACAGTGTCTCATCTCATTCTCTTTGTCTCCAGCTCACTTCATCCGCTAGATTACTTTGTCCACATCTGTGGAATCCCTTTGGATTTTTCAGATAACTATTTCTCTTCTTCTTCTTCTTCTTCTTCTTTTCCTTCCTTTTTCCCCGACACCTTATGTAATTATTAAAGTGTTTCACCTGCCAAATTACGACAGCAGAAGTGAGGCTCAGCATTGTAGACAATAAAGGGGATACTTGCGACCCATTACGGAGCCCTTAAAAACAAATAGAAAATTCCTCCTCTTCACCACGAGTTTTTCATCAAGAGAAAAAGCTGCCACAGTAACAGTCCTCAGATCCTTAGGCTTATCTCATTTCTCCAATTTGTGCCTCCCTGTCTCCTCTGTCCTCTATCATCCCGCCTGACCCGGAAAACAATTTCGGCAAAACAAACCGAGGGATGTCTCAATTCTTAAAATCGGTGTATGCGGGAGGAAGCTTGCTGGAGGAGGTATGACCGAGGATGCACAAGTGTCTTCTTTAGAGAAGTCACAAGGTATATGTGGGATATGACACACTGTTCCTCTTCTCAAATAGCATTAAAAGTAAAATATAACCAAACACAAAACTGAAACAGAGCAATGAATAGATGACGCAGCTTTGTCCTATTAAATAACAGCTGTTTAAAATGGAGTTTCTAAGAAAAGGATGTCCAACTGTTGACTTGATTCCTCACATTTTCTCTTCCTTGATTCCTCCACTTCAATCTCAAACATTCTTTTCTCCACCTCTGACTATTTTGACTCTTTTATAATCTTCTGTACTGTCTTTTTAAGTGCTTTGAAAATAGTCTTTACCTGTTTGAATGGGGGGAAATAAGCGGGGCATTTAAGTTGATTTTTCCAAATGTAAATTTGGAAAATTTTACTTCCAAATACAAATGGAGCACACACCAACTCATGAAGGCAACACGGTTCTCGCTCAGGTTTAACAGGCATTTGGTTCCTGCTGTGAGTCCAACTTTTAGGCTCCTAACTAACTCTTTGGGGGGTTAAATGCTCACAGCCTTATTAGCAGAACATATTCCAACATTATGTTCTGCTGATCAAAAATCCCAGAGACCCAGAGCTCCCCATAATGCCTTAACCAGAATTTAAGTTACTTTTTATTCTGGGACGGTGAACCCAGGTTTCAAAACACTAAGTTTTAATAAAAACCTGCTTTCTTAAGAAGAGGTTTAAGGTTTAGGTTTAAGCTTTAAAATTGCTTGGTACAACTTGAAGAGACTCTGGAAAGGTTTATTGAAGAAGAAGAAGAAAAAGGTTCTTGCTCAGACTCAAACATCTCTTTGAGAATGAGAGGAGATGTAATAGACTGGCTGAACACTTAGAGAGATTGGATGAATGAGAACAAAAGGAAAGCAGGAGGAGAGGCTGAACTAGGAGAGGACAGCATAAAGAACAGGCTCAGTGTCATCTTCAAACCCCATTCAACTTTCACTTTGAGCTTTGACGACACCGGGCCTTGCTTTACAAGCTGTGAGTCCCATCCTGTCTGCAAAAGACAGAAAACATGATCCAGGCACAAATGAAACCTCCGGCTGAAATAAATCGCTGACAGCTGGGCTATATAAAAGCCGAAATCTCCAAAAAAGTTGGGACGCTGTGTAAAATGTCAGTTCGATTTGATGTCTCAAAAAAGTTGGGACGGGTGTGTGTGTAGCATCCGCTCTTCTTTTAACCAGACCAGACCGGTTGTTGGACCTATGGGAGAGGAATGGTGCCCCATTCCTGTCTGATGAAGGATTCCAGCCGCTCAGCAGTCCTGGGTCTTCCTTGTATTATTGAAATGTTTTCAGGTGCTGAAAGGTCAGGGCGGCAGGCAGGTCAGTCCGGCAGCCGGACTCTTCTATCACGGAGCCGTGCTGTTGGAATAGATGCAGGATGTGGTTTAAACTTTTGTTGTGAATAAAGTATTGTATGCAGTTTATGAGATTTTGTTATTTACATCTTACACAGTATCACAACTTTTTGGAATACGAGTCATTTTATTTTTTTATGTGTGTCACAAGTATTTCTTTTTTTTATTCAGGACGCATCCTAAGTGCACCAGCTCAATAACATGATCTCATCCCTCTTATTTAAAGCACCACTCTGCTTCTGGGAAGCAAATTCCCACCTGTATTCCAAATCATATCACTTCAGCAACACTATGCTGCCATGAGTGTTTAAAGCACTTTTACAAATCACTCCTGACAGATGATGCACTTAACACAGATAGACTCTGTAGACCCTCTCAGCATTTGTCACTTCAATTCTGAGGAATTCTCAGCTGCGTTGTGAAGTCATAGATTCATTTTAAAGCCACTTATCCACTAGAAGAAGAAATAGCTCTGCAGGGGTGTTTGATTTATGCATTTATTCTGATCAACTCATTAATTGTTAGGCCTTGTGACACATCGAAAATGGCAGGGTCGCCTAGTTCAAGGTCCAGTGTAAAACACAGAAGTTGCCTAAATAAAATCAAAAGAAATGTGTCAAAATCACACTGGAGGCAAATGCCAACTAATTACTCATTTTTACTTCAAAAACCCCGAATGATTCAGATTCTTGCAGCAGCAGACTTGTCCAGTGGCTTCGGTTCTTCCACAAAGAGATGAAGAGGCATTTTAACTTGTGCAGCTAACAAACTCACCAGAGAGCTTATTGTGCTCTTTTTGCATATCACAAAGGTTTTATGAGTTATTGTCCCCTTCAAAAGAGTTCAAAGACTTAAAGTTCTATTGAAAACTGACAGTTAAATGGTCATATTGACAGAGTGTTTTGTCCTGCATGTCTACGTTCTATTTAAATGTAATTTTAAGAATAAATCAGTCAAACCATCTTGACCATAAAGAAACCAAGACTGAGATCATTTTGAGAAAACATCTATGGAATAATAGCAACTGTAATGAACCCTGACAGATGTCAGATCAACTGTACACACAAGAGAAACTCAGTAATGCTTTAAAGTTATCAGAGGACGCCTGTTTTTAAATCTACTTCTTTATATTGAGATATTCTCCTTGTTTCTGCATCCAGATACGGTAGATGCACCCCCACACGGTCTATTGTGGATTCCTTGTGTGCCTCATAAATACAGAATATCCTCTGGTATTTCTTTTAGTTTTAAGACAGATACATTTATTTTTTCTGAGCACAAATCCAAAGATAGATTTTTTTGTTCCAGCTCTGCACGTTATTGACTCCAGCAATAATTCAGTCCTCTGCAGGAAAGAAGCTATACTGCTGCTGCTACATATACTGTGCTGTGCATGTCGCTCCATGCACCAGGCTGTCTCTATTCATATCATTTCATATCAGTGAGACAGAAGCATGTCCCTGCAAATCTGTCACAACATGCAGAGCATCATGCCCAGCAACTAATCTGTTGTGTTCTCACATATGTCTCTTCTTGATAAACATTTTTCCATCTGTATAAATCTGTATTTGGAGAAACCACGGACCACATAACTGGCCTCTGGTTTAGGTAGTTTCACCCCCTCCCATAGTTTGGCCATCAGCTGCACAGCAGTTCAGATCTCATCCCGGCTTCCAGCCACAGAAGAGCTTCAACAACACACTCAGCATGAAAGCCAGCTGCCTGTCAAACGCCTCCATCTCATCCTCCATCTCTGATTTCTGCAGCCACCACAGTGAAGTAGATGGCACTTTGCTAGTTTTTCTTCTATAGACTGATCATCTCCCTTTCTACGTCTTCACAGCCTCTGTTGGCAACTCCTTGGTGTCATTGAAGGTCTCTCCCCCAGCCTCTACATTCTCCGTGACCCTTGTTGTGGAAATTTAGTAAGGCACAGAGTCAGTTATTTCCTTCTGAGGAGATAAGAGGCTTTTGTAATAATATCTTTGCAAGAGAGAACAACACAGAACAAAACACAGAGCTGCTCTGACCACCGAGGCAGAGACACTTCGGTTATATTGCCCATTGTCACGTCATCGCTCCTTGGGTATAGTTGATCGTTCTTCTACCTTTCCTCCCCAACCCAGACACAGTCGTAAATATCAGCTTCATCCCTGCTGCCCCCCCCCCTAAAGTGTAGATAAATCATTATAACAAGTACACCATTGGGGAGAGGGATTTGAGAAAACAGGACAGGATGGTATCTTGCAGCGAGGTCATTTGCAGGTTATAGACAGTTACACTCAATACGATGCATAGAAGAATTCATTTTCCATTTCAGCCTCCTGAGCTGCAGCTCTACACCACCACCTGATGATTTGTAATAATTTATGATGTAAAATCATTTTATTTTGCTAGTAAACATTAAGTGCAGCCCTTAAAAGTTCTCGTTTGTTTTGAGCAGGGTAACAAAGTGATAATAAAAGACAAATGGTGGCACAACTGGTGCAGTTATTGGATGTTTGACCGCTCTATGTCTGTGTAACTGTCCCGGGGACATGAAGGTGTCATGGTCCATGTTTTTGTGTTTTGGTTTATTAGTTTCTATGTCATGTTGTGTTTTGTATTCTAGTTTCTTTCTGTCAGTTATTTATCCCCATGGTGTCTCAGTTTCCTTGCATCCTGTTTTATTTAGTAGAGCTTTCCCCTCCATGTATTCTGTTCAGCTTACTTCCGCTCTTGTTTTTCAGCAGGTCTTAATTTGCAGATTGCCACACCTGATCCTTGTTTGTTATTTCCTCCCCTCGGTATCCATCCTCTCGGTTTTCCGTTCTTCAGTGCCAGATCATTATAGGTTGTTTTTGCTCTCCCAGTGTTATGCCGTCCTCCGTGTTTTTCTCCTCCTTAGTTCTGTTTTAGTTTAGTTGGTAATTCTTGTTCCTGCCTTGTCAGCATCCTTAATTTAGTTTTTTAACAAAGCCACCTGTTTTTCTACACCAACACGTTTCTTTAGTTGCATCTCTGAAAAACAGCAAAGATAACACAGTCTGACAGACAGAAAACAGGATTTCTGCAGCAACAAGGTGATTCCCAAAGAGCTGTTAGCTGAAAACTTGGCATATCTCAGCATGGTGTGCAGTGTGTCTTTGGAGGACAAAAGAAGAAGTGTCAGGTCTAAAGAACTATCTACAGCAGATGAACAGGATCTGAAAGTTATGTCCTTAAGAAAGAGGAAAACATCCAGCAAAGACCTGACACAGGAGCTGAGAGATGCATCTGGACCTTCAGCTGATCCATCTGCTGTTGGACCAAGCCTCATCAGAAATGGGCTCCATGGAAGGGTGGCTGTCAGGAAGCCGTTCTTAAGGAAGGGAAACAGGGAGAAAAGGCTGAGCTGTGCCAAAGGACACAAGAAGTGGGTTGTCCTTCAAGAAGCCTGGAGAACTATTCCTGAGGACTCCTTAAGATAAAATAAATTTTATTGACCCCGCAGTGGGGAAAGTTCCCTGTTACAGCAGCTCAAAGAGAAAGGGGTTATAAGGGCAGAAAGCTTGTCTGAGGGGTTATGTTGAAGAAGCTAATCTTGACCTTCAAATTGCCTAAAACACTGTAATACACGGTATCTTCACTGATTTTTCTACACATCTCAGTAAATTTTTGTTTCCTTTTAGTGTATGTTGAAAATGAGGGATGGCTCTGGTCTTCTTTTCCACACTGAAAAGATTAATCATAGATTTATGTAACGCTGTTTGTTTGTCCCTGAAATATTATTGTTTCCAGAAGCTGGTCTCTGGCAACTTCTGTCTTGTGACATCCCAAAAGTAGTAAACACCACCCAAACACCTTGAGTACAAAACCATACACAGCATAGAACGTTGTGAAGTAATGTAGCCAGGCTCTGTTTACACATCATTTACGCTTGGATTATTGCTTAGGTTTATTTATTTCCAATATCATTCCCTATTCTTTCATTTTATTCCCTCAATGTGGCTGTGACTGCATGGTATAAGAGACGTGGAGCTCTACCACCATCCAGTGTTGTATAGATGACCTGCAGAGAGAAGAAATACTGCAGGTAAATCAGAACTAAACTTGTCTGTTTACCTGCAGTGCTGAGGTTCTCAGTAACTGTTTGGTTTCCATGGAAACTCAGAGTCAAATGGCTGTAATATAGTCCTTACAGCTCAATAGTTTTTGTAAAAGAAAACCCACTGTAAATTCAAAGGTTTCTCAAAGATTTATCTTACATGGCCATAAAAAAGGAAACATACATTTAAAAAAACATTTAAAAAAAAAAACATTTACACATACATTGTATTTATCTCAAAGAAAATAAGTGCAAATTTACGTCTGCCTTCGCTACTACCATAGGATATATAACCAGTGTCCAGGCATCAATCAAATTCACCAGATTAATTCATCATAATCAAGTGTGAGCACCTCTAGAGGTTTGGTCAGTTTGCTGGTGTGCAGCATTCAGGTGTGTGTTAACACAATGCCAAGGAGGAAAGACATCAGCCATGATCTTAGAGAAGCAGCTGTCGCTGCCCATCAATCTGGGAAGGGTTATAAGGCCATTTCCAAACTATCTGGAGTCCATCATTCTACAGAGAGACAGATTATTCACAAGTGGAAAACATTCAAGAGAGAAAATGCTCAAACTTTAAAAAACCCAAGAGCTACATCTCAGACTCTACAGGCATCAGTTAGCATGTTAAATGTTAAAGTTCATGACCGCACATGTCACGAACATGTTTTTTTTTTGCCATGTTTTAGTTTTTGCCATTATTTTCCCCAAAGGAGATAACAAAGCAGTATATGTGTTCCATAACAGATGCCTACGCAGAGTACTCCGTATACATTGGCAAGACCACGTCAGAACTGAAGACCTGCTAGAAAGAGCTGAGATGAAGGCATTGAGTGAAGAGGTGAAGCTACGTAGATGGAAAATGATTGGACACATATTACGGCAGGACCACAACAACGACTGCAATATAGCAATGACCTGGGCACCAGAAGGGAAAAGAAGAAAAGGAAGACCAAAGACCACCTGGAGACGAACTGTGGAGAAAGAAAGAAAGAAAGAAAGAAAGAAAGAAAGAAAGAAAGAAAGAAAGAAAGAAAGAAAGAAAGAAAGAAAGAAAGAAAGAAAGAAAAAGAAAAGAGCTAGGATGGACATCATAGGCTGAAGCGAGGACTGCAGCAGCTGACCGGTAGAAGTGGAAGTGCTCTGTGAAGGCCTTATGTGCCACAAGGCACAAGCTGGATAGGTAAAGTCAGGTAAGATTGTTTTCCCCACATTTTCTGTTTCCTCAGTCCCCATGATCAGGTAATTAGTTAATTTACCTCACCTGTAAGTTCTCATCAGCTGCACTTATTCACTCATCAGTTTCCACAGTATTTAGGCTCCCTGTTTTCTCACAGTCTTTGTGAGATCCTTCACCATTCACGCCACGCCGGTTGTGTTTGCCATAGTCATGTTTTGCTTTATCACAGTTTAGTCTTGCTCAGCCGTACCTCATGTTAACCTTGTTCGGTTTTTGAAAATAAACGAAGTTTAAACCATGTGGTGGAGGGCTGATGATCTGGGCTCGTTCTGCAGCCACAGGACTTGGGCACCTCGCAGTCACTGAGTCTGGATACCAAAGTGTTCTAGAGTCAGATGTGAGGCCGTCTGTCTGACAGCTGAAGCTGGGCTGAAACTGGCTCATCAACAGGACAAAGATCCCAAACACAGCAGCAGATCTACAGCAGAATGTGTGAAGAAGAGAAGAATCAAGTTGTTGCAATGGTCCAGTCAGAGTCCAGACCTCAGCCTGACTGAGATGCTGTGGTAGGATCTTCAGAGAGCTGTGCAGAAACCAGAGCTGCAAACCTCAATGAGCTGAAGCAACGCTGGAAAGAAGAGTGGAACTAAATTCCTCTATATGGAGGATGTATGGAGAAACTCATCCATGCATTCATCTCCAGTAGACTCGATTACTGTAATGCTCTTTTAACTGGACTTCCCAAAAAGAGCATTAAACATCTGCAGCTCATCCAGAACGCTGCTGCTGGAGTTTTAACCCGGACTAAGAGATCTGAACACATCACAGCAGCTTTAAAATCTTTACTCTGGCTTCCAGTCAGTCACAGAATAGATTTTAAAAGCCTGCTGGTGGTTTACAATCTCTGATATGTTCAGAGAATATAAAGCCAGCAGAGCTCTTAGATCCAAGGACTCAGGTCAGCTGGTCCAGTCCAGAGTCCAGACTAAACATGGAGAAGCAGCATTTAGCTGTTATGCTGCAAACAAGTGGAACAAACTGCCAGTGGAGATTAAACTTTCACCAAATGGAGACATTTTTAAATCCAGGTTAAAAACATTTCTGTTCTCATGTGTCTATGCATGAAATATCTTTTAACTTATCTAGACTGTTGCTTGTTTTTAAATTCAATTAAATTATTTTATTTGTTTCTCTTTATATTCTTTTATGTATTTTTAATGCTTCTTACACTCCCTGCTGCAATGCTTTTATTTTATGTGAAGCACTTTGAATTGTTTGTACATGAAATGTGCTATATAAATAAATTTGATTTGATTTGATATAACCATCTGAGAGACTGATAACATCACACAGAAACCCATTACTTCAACTCATTGCTGCTGAAGCTGCTTTTACAAGCTGCTGGATCAGGGGGTTCAGTTTGTTTTACACACACTGCATCTGTGTTTTGAGTTTTTTTTTTTTGTTTTGTTTAACAATGTTTAACCCTCCCCGTGAGCTGTCACCTTATCGTGGTGGGGGGGTTTGCGTGCCCCAATGAGTCTGGGAGCTATGTTGTCTGGGGCTTTAAGCCCCTGGTAGAGTCACCCATGGCAAACAGATCCTAGATGATGGACCAGACAAAGAACAGCTCACAAAACCCCTATGATGAATAAAATAATTGGACACCGTGTTCCTTCGCCCGGACGCGGGTCACCGGGGCCCCCCCCTGGAGCCAGGCCCAGGGGTGGGGCCCGCCGGCGAGCGCCTGGTGGCCGGGTCTGTGCCCGTGGGGCTCGGTTGGGCACAGCCCGAAGAAACAGCACGGGTCCCCCTTCCCACGGGCTCACCACCCGTGGGAGGGGCCATGGGGGTCGGGTGCAGTGTGAGCTGGGCGGCAGCCGAAGGCAGGGACCTTGGCGGTCTGATCCTCGGCTACTGAAGCTGGCTCTTGGGACGTGGAACGTCACCTCTCTGCTGGGGAAGGAGCCTGAGCTGGTGCGTGAGGCTGAGCGGTTCCGGCTCGATATAGTTGGACTCACCTCGACACATGGCTTGGGCTCCGAACCAGCCTCCTCGAGAGGGGTTGGACTCTCTTCCACTCTGGAGTTGCCTGTGGTGAGAGGCGTAGAGCAGGTGGGCATACTTATTGCCCCCCGGCTGTGCGCCTGTACATTGGGGTTCACCCCGGTAGACGAGAGGGTAGCCTCCCTCCGCCTTAGGGTGGGGGGACGGGTCCTGACTGTTGTTTGTGCTTATGCACCGAACGGCAGTTCAGAGTACCCACCCTTTTTGGAGTCCCTGGAGGAGGCACTGGAGAGTGCTCCTCCGGGAGACTCCCTCGTCCTGCTGGGAGACTTCAATGCTCACGTGGGCAATGACAGTGAGACCTGGAGGGGCGTGATTGGGAGGAACGGCCCCCCCGATCTGAATCAGAGTGGTGTTTTGTTGTTGGACTTCTGTGCTCGTCACGGACTGTCCATAACGAACACCATGTTCAGGCATAAGGGTGTCCATATGTGCACCTGGCACCAGGACACCCTAGGCCTCAGCTCGATGATCGACTTTGTGGTTGTGTCGTCGGACTTGCGGCCGTATGTCCTGGACACTCGGGTGAAGAGAGGGGCGGAGCTGTCAACTGATCACCACCTGGTGGTGAGTTGGCTCCGCTGGTGGGGGAGGAAGCGGCAGGCCCAAACGTATTGTGAGGGTCTGTTGGGAACGGCTGGCGGAATCCCCTGTAAGGAGGAGTTTCAATTCCCACCTCCGGCAGAGCTTCAACCATGTCCCGAGGGAGGTGGGGGACATTGAGCCCGAATGGGCCATGTTCCGTGCCTCCATTGTTGAGGCGGCCGACCGGAGCTGTGGCCGTAAGGTGGTTGGTGCCTGTCGTGGCGGCAATCCCCGAACCCGCTGGTGGACACCAGTGGTGAGGGAGGCCGTCAAGCTGAAGAAGGAGTCCTATCGGGCCTTTTTGGCCAGTGGGACTCTGGAAGCAGCTGATGGGTACCGACGGGCCAAGCGGAACGCAGCCTTGGCGGTTGCTGAGGCAAAAACTCGGGCTTGGGAAGAGTTCGGGGAGGCCATGGAGAACGACTTCCGGACGGCCTCGAGGAGATTCTGGTCCGCCATCCGGCGGCTCGGGGGGGGGGAGCGGTGCACCATCAACACCGTGTATGGTGAGGGCGGGGCTCAGCTGACTTCTACAAGGGACGTCGTGAGTCGGTGGGGGGAATACTTCGAGGGCCTCCTCAATCCTACCGACACGCCTTCCGATGAGGAAGCAGAGTTGGGGAGCTCGGACGTGGGACCTCCCATCTCTGGGGCTGAGGTCGCCGAGGTGGTCAAAAAACTCCTCGGTGGCAAGGCCCCGGGGGTGGATGAGGTCCGTCCTGAGTTCCTCAAGGCTCTGGATGTTGTGGGGCTGTCTTGGTTGACACGCCTCTGCAGCATCGCGTGGACATCGGGGGCAGTGCCTCTGGACTGGCAGATTGGGGTGGTGGTCCCCCTCTTTAAAAAGGGGGACCGGAGGGTGTGTTCCAACTATAGGGGGATCACACTCCTCAGCCTCCCTGGTAAGGTCTATTCGGGGGTACTGGAGAGGAGGATCCGACGGATAGTCGAATCTCGGATTCAGGAGGTGCAGTGTGGTTTTCGTCCTGGCCGTGGAACAGTGGACCAGCTCTATACCCTCCGCAGGGTCCTGGAGGGTGCATGGGAGTTCGCCCAACCGGTCTACATGTGTTTTGTGGACTTGGAGAAGGCGTTCGACCGTGTCCCTCGGGGACTCTTGTGGGGGGTGCTCCGGGAGTATGGAGTGCCGGACTCTTTGATACAGGCTGTTCGGTCCCTGTATGACCGGTGTCAGAGTTTGGTCCGCATTGCCGGCAGTAAGTCGGACATGTTTCCTGTGAGGGTTTGACTCCGTCAGGGCTGCCCTTTGTCACCGATTCTGTTCATAATTTTTATGGACAGAATTTCTAGGCGCAGCCAGGACGTTGAGGGGGTCCGGTTTGGCGACCTCAGAATCGGGTCTCTGCTCTTTGCGGACGATGTGGTTCTGTTGGCGTCCTCAGGCCGTGACCTTCAGCTCTCACTGGAGCGGTTCGCAGCCGAATGTGAAGCGGCTGGGATGAGAATCAGCACCTCCAAATCCGAGACCATGGTCTTCGGCCGGAAAAGGGTGGAATGCCCTCTCCGGGTCGGGAATGAGATCCTTCCCCAAGTGGAGCAGTTCAAGTATCTCGGGGTCTTGTTCACGAGTGAGGGACGAATGGAGCAGGAGATTGACAGACGGATCGGTGCGGCGTCTGCAGTGATGCGGGCTCTGCACCGGCCCGTCGTGGTGAAGAAGGAGCTGAGCCAGAAGGCGAAGCTCTCGATTTACCGGTCAATCTATGTTCCTACCCTCACCTATGGTCACGAGCTGTGGGTAGTGACCGAAAGAACGAGATCGCGAATACAAGCGGCCGAAATGAGTTTCCTCCGCAGGGTGTCTGGGCTCTCCCTTAGAGATAGGGTGAGAAGCTCGGTCATCCGGGAGAGGCTCGGAGTAGAACCGCTGCTCCTCCGCATCGAGAGGAGTCAGATGAGGTGGCTCGGGCATCTAGTGAGAATGCCTCCTGGACGCCTCCCCGGTGAGGTGTTCCGGGCCCGTCCCACTGGGAGGAGGCCCCGGGGAAGACCCAGGACACGTTGGAGAGACTATGTCTCTCGGCTGGCCTGGGAACGCCTCGGGGTCCCCCCAGAAGAGCTGGAGGAAGTGGCCGGGGACAGGGACGTCTGGGTCTCTTTGCTCAAGCTGCTGCCCCCGCGACCCGATCCCCGGACCAGCGGAAGATGATGGATGGATGGATGGATGGATGGATGGTTTTGTTTAACAATGACACAGTGCAAAATGTCATGTGTTGTTGTTCATCTGTAAGAGCCAGACAATGTTTCATTGTTTATAAGACCTTAAAATTCAAATTGGTTATTTTTTCAGATGACCGAAATTATATATGCTATATTATATAATGCTCTGGTTTCTGTGTTGGCAGGATGTTCGTTTGGTAGAATAAAAGGTGAAGCTGTTGGTGAAGTCGGGCTGCATGCAGACAGATAAATGTATGGTGAAAGCCTTACACCTGATGAGCATTCAGGGGAGGCACTAACAGCCTGCAAGCAATCAGAGCGTCAAGATAGAGTTTGTTAGAAAGTCACCAAATAGCAGGTTGCAACAAAGGAGGCAGATTGGAGACGACTCTTCTGAATTCCTGTACTTCCCAGTTCAATAAATAGTTTTGTTTTGTTGTCTCTGCCATCACTTAATTTTTGCAACTTGCACTTGGCTGCAATCAACTTTCCTTTGTCTTCTCCCTTTTGTTTTTACAGATACACTCAATTCCACAGAGCAATCTGTGAAGCGTCACCATGGTATCAACATGAGAGTCACTTTGTACATGTGTATAAAACAGAGTTTCACACTTTTGGCACGTCCCTCCTTCACATTGGTATTCAAAAACATTAAGCCTCAGTGGAAGTGATGAGCTTTAATTTCTGATGAGGATGAAAGTGTGTTTTTGCCTCTGGTTGGGGTGCTCCTTCAGCTAACAGGTGGGATTAACTGTCTTGCTCGAGGACACTTCAGCAGGACACCAAACCTGTTAACAAGATGATCGAACTATGATATGTGAGTCAAACAATTAACATCTGGGCAGCATGTTTTAACCAGAGTTAATTCACAGTCATCTGTTTTGTTAAATAGAAAATAATCCCTTGAAAATGTATAAAGTTAATACTGTGGATTATCAATTTAGATAATTTACACTGGAAATAAATACTGAAAACAAAAGATGAATATTTTCTTTATTATTATTTGCGATGCTATGATTATAAATTGAATCAAATTTACTAAATGTTCGCAAAGAAACCCGATCAACATGGAAGGATAGATAGATGTTTCCGATCTTTACAAATCATTTGACAGCATCTATTTGTGTTATAACTCCGTTTTCTGCATTATGGTTCATTTAAATGAATAAAGTTACAGCTATTGTGCTACATCAGCTTGTATCAGTGTTGGCAAAACTTGCATCACATTCAGTTTTAGGTGGAAACCTTTTTATCTCTGGTGGAGCTTAATGGCAGGAGCTCAAATGCTGCCATCTAGTGGATGAAGTTGGACACTGCAAGAAAATATCAGCACGCATGTACATTTCCTTTGAGAAATACAGACCAGTGAAAATTGCAAGATGGTTTTGGGAAAGAGGATGTTCCACTTCTTCTTTCACAGCTTGTTTCTTTGTAAATCCATATGTGACAGATTTAGAAACCATAAATAAGGCAAATCTTTTTAAATATTTGACCCGAGTCATTCCACAAAGGACTTTTCTGTGTTTCTCAGTCACACGACTGGTGCAAAATAAGTTCTGAAATTGTGAAGAATCAGATCTGCAACCATGTTTTTAGTGGTTGAAGATTTATCACCTGGGTCTAATCACAAAGATGACCGAGTGCCTGAGAACTCTGTCAAAAACACCTGAAAGAAATCCTCATTCATTTAGTTGGAAACACCTCCAGAGTTTTAAGTTTAAATCCCTGAGCTTTGTTGATGAAGACGCTCAGGGAAAATCTGAAATATGGTTTTCTGCTGTATCTCCTTGTCCTTACCACCAGGCTACAGTGTTTTCAAAGCATTAACTGTAAAATTATGGTATAAGACTCTCAATTTTAAAGCTTTAATAAGGAAAAACGAAAAAGATCTATAATAATACAGCTTCTTCAAATTTCATTTTAAATCCAAAGACCCTGAGAAGACTGCAACGATGACAAAAGAGTTCCTTAAACAGAAGAGCAGCAGTCTGAGACCTTGAGCTGGAACAAGAAAAACTCTCCTCCGAACCAAAACATGGAGCTTTTTGCAGCTCAAATACTTCTGATGTCAACGAGCTAAACGAACAGAAGAATAAGGAACCGGAAGAGGACAAAGAGGCGATGTAACTGGATGATAAAAGACGAGAAACTGCCGACATCAAAAGAGAAAAATTATTTAAAAATCAGAGGAAAAAGACTTTCAAAGACGTCTGGAACAAGGGAAGAAACAATGGAATTAGGAGAAAATAGTGGAAACAAAGAAAGAACTAGAAAAGGATATGAAATCACTTCAATAGGCAACGAGGGAAGAAAACACCTGAAAGGGGGGAAGAGAATTGGATGGGGAGAAAAAGAGAAAATCATGATGCAAGAGGGATATTGGAAAGAAAAGAGACAATTGGGCCATGATATAAATAAACTGGTGAAAGAAATGAATTAGATGGAGAGATAAGATACAGAAAAATGGAGGAGGAGAAGCAAATGTTAGAAGAAAAGGGAAAGAAGCTCAATATAAAAAAGAAAATTTGATTTTTCTCTTTTTTATGAAGAGACTGATGTGAAAAAGGATGAGTGAGGAAGAAAAAAGACTAATTAAATTATAAAAAAAAGAATGTAAAAAAGAGGAAACAGCTGAAACAGAAAGAAAAACGAGAGGAAATAAAAGAGGAGAGAAGAAAGGGATACCAAGGAGGTCAAGAAAAATCTGCAAACACAAGACAGCTGCTGAATATCAGAAGCTTCCTACACTTCTCTACTTTCTTTTCACCTCTCACTTTATCACCAGTTTCCTTTTCTTTTTCTATCTTCCCCCCTTTTACCTCACTGCTGTTCCTGAGCGATGAACACCACAGCCTCAGAAATATCTCCATCTTCACCTCCGGCGTCCTCTTACAACCCAAAAACTCCAACTATAGACAAACTGGAAAATCTAAATAACCCCAAACAAAATATAAATTGAAACTTGGTCGCTAAACATCTAATAAACAGTTACCATCAATCAATAAAAATCAGTTTATCCCACGTTTGTATCATCTACTTTCTGGCTGAACAAATACTCTTGTTCTGATTTTAAAAGCTCTTTGGTACATTATAACCGGACAGGATCAATACTGTACATTATTTTAGGCTTTAACACTTTACAACCAACCAAATACTCTCCAAGACAACAGATTTGCCATGAATTTCATATGTACTGATGCTTGTGGATGAACTTGTAGATCACACAGTTTGGAGTGTGCAGTGATATTGTATCAGACACAAACTGTTATGTAAATGTAATGTGGAAAGTTAACATAATCTTCATTTGAGAAGAAGGCAGCTCCATAAAAGTGGGTACAAAACTCCATTATTGTTTCTTTGATTGAGGGTTTATTTTTAGATATGACCTTAGTGTTTCACATTGATGTGCAAACTAAATTCCGCTGCAGCCGCCATTGAGCACTAAGGCAGTGAAAGTAGTGAGCATTTGTGAGCATTTTGTAAAGCCTTTTTGTTCTCCCAGTGGATTTTGCAGAGGGAGTATGGACTTTTGGGGGTGTGTCGCGCTGGAATCTAACACCAAAATAAAGATCACGTGCTCGGTCCAGGTTTTTACTGCCGAGAATTACCGCCCCCTTGTGGACAACAGTGGTGTAGCAAAAATAACAGAGCCTCTGGACGTAACCATTCAGCTACCAATGCAGCGGTGTATACACTGACAACCCAAAATCGTGGAAAAGTACCACTAAAGTCGTAACATTGCTGGTCTTAACTGTCAACTTCCGAAAACACTGAATATTACAGGGATCCCGTCGCGGGTATTTTCTTAATACTCGTTTTGTCCCCCGTGTTTTGACACGGAATGGTGCGGTCCAATACTATTGAAGGCAAAGCTGAAAAAACGATTTGTTTTCACCGAGAGGAAGAAGCGTCTCGGAGGCTAACCGCCGCAGCATCTTTTAAAAAACAACGGTTGTAACATTTATAACCTCTCGGTTTTCGGACAGCCTCTCTCTCTCTTTTTTTTTTTTTTTTTTAGCTCGCCATGGCTCTGTGCGGGGGTGTCGGAGCCATGGCTTTGCCCAGCGAGCTTATCGTCCACATATTCTCCTTTCTGTCCGACCGAGACAAGCTCCGGGCCTCGGCCGTGTGTTCCCGGTGGAGGGAGTGCCTCTTCTACCCGGCGCTGTGGACCGAGCTCAGGCTGCGGATAGGCGGCGAAACCCCGAAGCTGGAGTTCCTCATGCGGAAGTTTGGGTCTTTCGTACGCGAGCTGCAGCTGGAGCTCGCGCCGGTGGAAGGCAACCTCAGCCCTTTGAACAATGACCCGTCGTCCGCCAGGATGGACCAGCCTCCCGGTCCCGATGGTGACCCGCAGCTGTCGGAGCGATGGAGAGACGCCATGGCCACCTACTTGGACCAGGCGTTGTGCGTGTTCTCCAGCATCCGAAACAATAGGTACCGTTAAATTCGTCTCGTGCTGTCTTTTGGGGGGTATTTCTGCATACAATTTTAGGATTTTTCCTAACACACTGGCCTGTTGTTATTATATATATATATATATATATATATATATATATATATATATATATATATATATATATATATATATATATATATATATGGTGCATTTGATTGCCTGTTGCGAGTTACCAGCTTGCTAGCTTAGTTGGCTATAAACAAACCCTGGCGTTAGGAGTTACGTAATCGTGTCTTTGCGGTGGAGCTGACTGAGAGTGTTATGTATTGCCCAGACATTGTTAATTCAGCGGCGTGTCTCCGCTTAGTTTGGCATCTGCTGTAAGGAAACATCTATGTTTCTCTATATATAGAAACATAGATGTTTCCTTACGTGCTTGTTTTGTTTCCATTTATATGTTAGACTGCTCTCTGTACGCCAGCAGACAATGCAGCACTGGTGGCGGCTAGAAAAAAAAAGCTTTGTTGACCGTGACTTGCTGATATCAGCACCAGCACACATACACTTTATGTGTGGACATATTTAGCTCAGGCACGCTGTTTAAAATCAGTGAGCAGCCTATATAAATCGCACCTACTTGGATTAATTCTGCAGTGGAAATTTCCATTCTGCAAAAGTTTCCTCTTTTATGTTAAGACTTTGGATTTCAGTGCAGCACCTCTACCAGACCTTCTCCAACATTCTCTATTACTCTCCACAGTGCTTTGTGGTATTGAAATGGCACCCATTCAGGGGTTTCCACTTCTTGTCTTAGTTCTGCTGAGGGTGCTGAAACCTTTTCTCTCGTGTTGAATGGTTTCTGCTTACAAATGTACTGATAAACCCAATCTGTGTGCACTGATTCTAATGTAGTTTTGAGATTAGGCTAGATTAGCTGCAGCTACTCTGGATGTTGAATATGCTTACATTGACAGAGGGGGGGTGAAAAGTTGTATTATTATTATTATTATTATTAGATAATGGATGGTGCTGCTCAGATTTGAAGGGGGGAAAAAGTCAAATGTGGAAGTAGTTCTGCTCAAATTTCAGCAATTAAATACGTTTGTGGTTGTTTGTGTACGACTTCTATCATTTCCTGTCAATACAAATCTCGGGTATTTTCAGAATGCTATGCCATGTTTTACCACTAATCATCAGGACAAATCATCCCACAGCTGCCGTACCCAACTTTCTGGCCTGATAGTTTTGAATAAATTAAAAAAAATCTGCCTTTCTTTCTATTTCTATCAGTACTGGTGTGTGTACTTTCCCAGAGGCACTAAGTAAGTGCGCATGAGGCGACGATGCTTAGCAGCCAGCTGTTACACAGGAAGTGGGTGCATCGAGCATAATGTAGACTACGTCTTACGGGTAGATCTGTTATTTGTGGCACCGTTTCTCTAAGAGGTGTAAACATACTGTTTAGGAGGATGTAATTGAGTGCATTGTGACCTTTACTGCATCAGCCTTCGAAAGCATTAAATTATATGGCATATAGCCTGCCGCTGCTTCATCTATTTTGGGCACTGAGATATAAAGGACTCTCGACAGCAATGCAGCAAAGTGCAGGGCAGCCAAAAGTCTTTGCGTGATAGAAGGCTGCTCAGCAATTATGGAGAGGCACGGCCAAATTAGATTCCTCAAAATGGCTGCAGTTTCCCTAATATGTGAACTCCTTTCCAAGCTTGTTTGTTGAAAACCTTAGCTTGGAGTCCAGTTGTTTCTTCTTTTGAAATTAAACATCCCCCTCGGTCTGTTTGGGATAGAACTCGATTTTACTGCTGTAATAACAAACAAATGTTGACCGAGCAAACACACAACAGTGAAAGCACCGTCTACAGATGATTGCCTGGTGTAAAGACTACTGTGTCGCGCTGATGTTTGTCTATCGGCAGGATGTGTTGTCACTATTGATCTTTCACTGAGTTCCTTTTTTCTTTTTTTTTCTTCTCCTTGTCTAGAAACCTGCAGAAACTGAGTCTATATGGGGACACCTTTATTCTCCAGCAAGAAGGACTCTTGGACAGCTCCAACCTTCACCAAATTCACCAGGGGGATAAAAAGATCAATGAGTAAGGAAGCACGAAAGCTACTCCCATGTGAAATGGTTTGATTTTCTTTTATCATTGGTGAACTTTCATCTTGTATAGGACTGAAAATCTGTATTAAATTAACAGATGAGCTACAAATCATAATTGCCAATAGGTAATCATGTTTGATGGTCTTTGTGTGGGTGAAATGGCACTGAAGGCACCCATTTTGGGTAGAAAGTGAGCTGTTATGTGTCCCAGAGTAGTGATTCATTTACTAAATTAAAGAGGACAGTTTGCTACCATCCAGTTAGAGAGCACACAGCTCACAATAATGTTGTCTTGGCAGCGCAGGTACAGACATCCTCTGAAGAATGTGTGTGATTGTGGAGAGAAGGAGCACTTTTAAATGCTGATGTTGAGAAATAAGCCAATATGTTAAGAGTCAGTATGCTAATTAGGACATTCTGGTGCTAATTTAACCTCTGAGAATCTGAAAATAGTTCCATACCAGTGTTTTTAGTACAGGCATTTGTTTCCCAACATGTGCTTCTTACCCAACATTTCACATTGTGCCATTTGTACTTGCATAAATATGTGAAGATTTTCATTTTTACAGCAACTTACAGAAAACACAGACAGTTGCCTTTTCAGGATATTGTAAAGATCCTTGCCAGTTCTTATGGACTTCATCTCACTTTTAGCCCTTATCTCAGTGTGCCAGTTTGTACATCCTCGACCCCTTTGCGTCTTAGTCCCTCCCAGCAGAGATGTGAATTAAGGAGGCAAGGTCAGACACAAGGAAAGAGTAGATAACGGGCAGTTAGATTAGACATGTGACATAACTGCGTTGTCCAGCTGTTGTTTTGTAGCGGCCTACCGCTGTATTTTACCAGTTTGGGAGGTTTTGCATTAAGGGTGTAACGTATGAGACACAAAAATATTTCCCTCAAGGATGAATTCGTACATCCTCCCTTCCGGCAAGTCTCCTCTCTCTTCCAGGTTTTTCTTTTTATTCGGGGCTTCCTTCAAAATGTTTTTATGAGATCAATTTTCAGGCCACGGAGTGGAGAACGGAGCAGAGAGGAAGCCGAAATTAAGCAAATTAGATCAGTCTGTTGTAACTAGTGTAGGTTTGTTCATATTAAAGAAGAGTTCAAACTTGTAATTGAGAGAATAATCTTCCAATGATTAAGTTAAATAGAGAAGTTGGGACGATGTTCTAGACTTTTTTTTTATAGAATCTGACATCAGATTGATCGCAGGTTTAAGGCACATTTTTTTAACTGAGAGGCTGCGTCTGTCAATGTTCTTTGTATTTGAAATAAAATGTGAGAGCTTAAACTCAATTCTCCAGCAAAAAATGTTTTTTTTGGCCCTTTTATGTTTGCTGTATAATACCAAAAAATGTGTCGACATATAAGCAGACAAGTATATCCTGCAATAGGAGTATGTGTCAAACATTTTTTGATTCACATTTAAATAATATGGGTTAAATGTGGTAGGGAATTTTCCACAGAGGATTTTTCTAATAATCTTACATCCTGATATAAATCCTTTTTAATTCTGACTCCAAATATTTGTTTCCAGGGTGATATTCATCTTAGTTTTGGGTCTAATGTTCACTTGGAGGGATTCTGGTGCGGGGAAGTGAGGCTAATTCTCCATCTTCTCTGCTCACAACAGAATCCAGCAGTTGTTCATGGAGTTGCTGTCTAACAGCAGGCAGCTGCGGCGGTTGTCCTGTAGCTTCATGCTGGGTCTGGTGACTCCTTGTTCCTTAGCCTGCCTGTCAAATCCTTCCGCTGAGAGTCTGCGGCACCTCAGTTTACTTGACCACCAGCTGGGTATGTATTTACCTGGAGCATCAGCCAGTGTGTGCCGGCTGCATGAATGTGGAGCAGCAGCAGCTGTAGGTCTGTCCGAATTAACTGTGGCTATGATTCCTTTAGGTCCGCTCATCTCACCATCAGAGTTGGACCGTCTCTCTAACCTTCATTCTCTGGCTCTGGATTTTTCTGACTTGACATCTGAGCTTTGTGGTTTGCTGGCATCTCCTCAGCGAACTCCCCTCCATCGCCTCTCCTTGCTGCTCAACGGCGCTGCCCTGGAGTTCAAACCGTTAGAAGGGACGGCTACGGACGACGACTGGAAGGCACTGGTAATGCAGCAGTGTTGCAGCCTCTGTTTGATGCCGCATTATCCTGACGTATACTTAACTTAGTTTAAACTAAATGAATTTCACATAGCAGAGAGCCTCTGTGTCCATATCAGTGAAGTTAATCGATCCTTCACAGATTCGTGTGAGTGCCAATCTGCGAGTGTACATCATGGCTCTGGAGGTGGACAGCTCTGAGCTCCTCAGGGTCCTAAAGCCCAGCCTTCCCCTGGAGCGTCTTCACCTCGACAGTTACAGCACGCTGGTGACCGACGCCACTTTGGAGCTCATCTCTCAGCAGTACAACAAAACTCTGACTCACTTCTTGCTCCTCAAGGATGGTCCCGACTTCCCAGACCTCAGCGTCAATCGCAATGAAGACCCCCTCGTCCTCTTGGCCTGGAGATGTACTCAGCTTGCTGTGCTGGTGATACACGGTGAGTCCAGAGCGTGATGTACGGTCTGAATGCATGTTGGTCTGGAGAATTGGGCACTTTATGAGACTGCGTGGTTGATTTGTGTTATTATGGAGGCATCATTGTGATGCTCTCTGAGGCTGGATAGAAGCAAGGCTCACAGTTAGCAGGCTGGCCTCTGCCATCTGCAGCAAGCTTTAAACACAATGCTGTGAACTGCATGGCTGAATGTCAGTTTAAGCCATAGAAGTATTTGCACCCCTGGATTGCACTAAAATATACAACACAGATATCAAAAGTGTGCTGGGCACAAACCATAAAACGAATTAATTACTAGTTAATTTTTCATTCACTGCATATCGTGGGTAAAGTGAATTATTTCTGGTGGCTTTTTCACAATAACTGCTTTTTATTCATACCTTTTCATCCAATGCAGCATCTCCCACACAGTGTTAATTTCTGAGTGAGCCACCAAAGTATTAAAGACTGAATGATTTATGTTTTATTAATTATTTTATTGCTGTAGAACTGCATGCAGTGCATCTATTGACGCCCTCTTTCTATGTCTCCCAGCCATAATATCAGCTCCTCCCCTCTTAGTGTTGACCTGAGGTGATATATGTGTTGTTTTGCCTTTCCTGGAGCCATGCCCGTGTCACGTATATGTGTCTGAATAGAATAGCAAAGTCAGGGATTTACTATAAAAGCGGAAGGTTTAACCTCTCAAAGGGTTTTTATTTCATCTCTAGTTTCTTCAAAGGTTTAAAAAAAAGGTTTTATGGGGACATTTTTGGGTTTTTCCTGAAAACCTTAAATTTTAAAATGCTCTTTTCTTTTTTTCTTTCTTTTTCACAAAAGCACCTAATCAGTACATGACTGTGTGCAGAAGGAAGCTTTGTTTTGTTACTGTTTGTCTCCACACTCACTGCCTTTTCAGACCCTTTTAGCAGCTTCAGCACTCTGTAAAACAGAAACGTTAAACAACCTGTGCAGAGAAGGACGAGCACTGATCCATTTCCTTAATGGTGTGAATACAGGCTCACTCTGAATATTGACAAATGAGTTCTATGATAGAAGTTGGAACAGAGCTGCCCACAGTCTCCTTTCAGGCTTTTCCTTGCTGGTTCAGAGCTGGAGTCGGTTCTAGTTGAGATCTAGTCGTCGTCTGACTTTCTGTAGAGAGACGGTTCACTAAAACTAACGGATTACAGTGTTTGCCTTGTTTTTGATATCCAAATAACACCAATCTAGCTTTTAAACTGTTTTGGGGTTTGTGAGCGGCTCCATAACTCCGCCCCCAGCTCCTGACATAAGCAGTTCTTTGCTTTGGGACAACAAAGAGTGGGTAAAAAATAGAGCTGAAAGCTGTGTTTGTAAAGTTGCCACAAGTCTGCTCTGATTGGAGCTTTGTTGGAGCTTTGTCCACCTCCCTGAACCTCTCTCTGTCTGCAGGTTACACTGTGTGGTCCCATAACCTGGTGGCCATCTCCAGACTGCGGGGCTCCAGTCTTCGTGTCCTGACGGTCTCAGAGGAGAGCATTGACTTCGACCCGGACCAGTCCTTGTACATGGAGGGAGACCCGGTCCATAACTTGGTGAAAGAGGTTTCACTGGGCCTCGGCCGTGTCTGGCACCCCTGCCTGGATTCCAGCGTGGTTTTGTCTGAACCCACCCAACACTTCCACCGCGAGCTGCACGCCTTCAGCGTGGGCATGTAGGCAAGAGATGGCAAAGCCAACGCATCACCACAGCAAATGTGCAAGACCAGGCCAGCCCAGTCCAGCCACATCCAGGTCCTTTAAGGCCTGTGGACCAAACCAAAAGCAGGCTCCAGTCAAACAAATCTAAAAATTACAATTACATGAACCGATGTGTTTTTATTTTCATTTTTATTCTTTGAGTTTGTTTCCCCACAAGCTTTTATACAATCCCGTCTGAACACTTCCCAGGAGATGTGCCGTTTTCCTCCTGATCATCTAGTTATCCGCAGCCACAAACTCATGACAAACAGATTCAACTTTTTGATGTTTTAAATAGATCTCGCAACCCAAATTATTCTTTCGAAAAACCGATATCCTGATTTAAAAACTGACATTCATTCAGTTGGAAGGACTGTCACTCTGATCCGACAACTGGCCAGACTCAGATTTTAATTTGTCTGCCTAAACGACTCCTCCTGCTGCTTCAAACACTCGCTCGGCTCGGTCTGGTCTGGTCTGGTCTTGCTCTGCATTCTCTCCATCACCTTGATAACCTTCAGAGCCTCTGTATAGTGTAACTTTAGTTTGTTCTTTGTTCTCCTTTGCTTTGCTTTTTTTTTTTTCCTGACTGTTTTCCATGTCTCCCTGCTCTGTGTATTATCTAGTTTTTCCTGTGTGGCGGTTCCCTTGCCTGTGTAGCCTTTGTGTGTATTTAAATACAGATATATTAGTATCCTGCTCACAGCTGGAACAGGACAGGCAGGCGGGTTGAGTGATGGACCGGTGGGTTTGAAGAGGGGGACGTGTGTTCAGACACAAGCTAGTTTTTTCTTTTCTTTCTCTTACCTTTGCTCTATGTGTCTGCTCCACTCCAGCAAACGTTTGGAGTGTGTAAACTAATCGATCAGTGACTTCCTGGGTGATAGCTGCTTCGTCCGTTGCTCTGAAAGAGCACCTCGTGTATTTGTCCACTGGTTGGAGAGCCCGGCCAGCAGGGTGGGATTCCAGACCAGGAGGTTTTATTGAGGCTTCTGAGCACCTTACTGACTTTGTTGTGGAGAATATGGTTACATGCTTCCAGCCAACACTCACCCCACCCTGCTCACTGTTTGGGGGACCTCAGTAGTCATCTGAAGAGGAAGGCTCGTCTTTGGACTGACACTCGGAGCCAAACCAAAAATTTCAGAAGGTCACAACCCGTTCTGTTTTGATCTGCAGTACACTGGTTGCATTTTGTTTGTTTGTTTGTTTGTTTTTCCAATATTCTTGATCAATATATCTTCGTTTCGATTTGGTCTCTGAGCCCTTTGGTGTAGAACTCTTCTGCTCCTCTGCTGTTTGGTATCCAGGTAGTAATTTTGATTACATGCTGAGATGGAGGCATCACAAGGGCTCTGAGATCAATAAACCTCTTAGTCTTGCATCATCCTAGAATGAAAGGGCTGTTTAATTCCATAATGCCCTTTAAAACTGTTTTAAGAAATCTATTTATACCTACTTCCAAGTTCATGGCGAGGCCATGCGACAACGGCAGTATTCAGTAGGTGAAGCGCTCTGAGGTGGCAGATGCCAACAGTGCTGTAAGTAGGAGCCAGTTTCTCAGTGCTGTAGGTCTTGTTTGTCAAAGACATTTCACGATTAAGATCGGGGGAAAGAAAAAGATGCACTGAATATAGCTTGGCTCACATTTCTAAGTCGGCTTTGTGTTCCACATTGAAGGCTTACTGTAAAGCCACAGAAATCTGGCAGATTCATATCCTGCCAGTGCTGCTGACTCACTGAGTTTGGACTTTACAGGTTAAGTTATTTTGTCTTTGGCACCTATAGCACAATAATGGTTTTGGGTCGTGCGGCTCATTTCTGTGGCTAAAAGTTCCTCTGTCAGTCTCAGGTAGGCTTCTAACATCACTCTGACCAAGACAGTGGTGGTGATGATGTCGAGTAGGATGTGCGAAACAATCAGTTAATCTTCTTTTCTTTTTTTTTTTTTCTTTTTTTAACCTTTTCAGTCACAGTTGCCTTGGAAACAGCCTCTCTTTTCCCCAGATGTAGTTGTTGTTGTCGACGTTGTTTATCTCGCCATCGGATGAACCCTCGCTGCGCCTCAGACGGAGGGTCAGCAAACCTAATCATACATTTGTTTTCAAAGATTAAGGTTGATAAAGACTAAAGAATGACAAAACCTAGCTGCTCGTTGCACGTGTTTGGATCTGTGCGGTCAGCGGAGGACCTGCTGGGCCTAAGAAATGTCTGAGCTGACGGATGGTGTCATCGGTGGTATTTGTTCCGAGTCCAAAGTGTTTATAGCTCGAGGCTGGCACTGATCATGTCCCAGTGCTGTGCTCTGGTGTCTGATGGAGGCGTTTCCAGAGCTCAGTCGAGATTTTACCAGAAAAATCCAAGTTCGTCGGGGCTCAAGGCCGCCAGATTTTTCTATCTCTTCCTAAGAGGCTTCGGCTCAGACAGAGATGTCAGGATGTGTAGATTGTGAAGGTTTACATGGTTGATTTGCAGTTGTGTTCCCCTGATATGAAACCATTGTTCTGGAGTCACCCCGCACTTTACTAACTTCAGAATGAATCGGTCCCAGTGACGGGCCTGAGGTTACCAAATGTTTGCTCTCCAGTTGATGGACCTTGATGGTTTAGCCGTGATAATCTGTGTAGTCTTTGGTTCATATCTCAGGATAAATGCACTTTGGTACCAAGAGTTTCTTTCAAAGGCTCTCTGTGGCTGAACGAAGCGCTGTACACTCAAACACTCAGAGGGAAAAGAAATGCCAACATAACACTCTCAGACCAAATTATGTTGGTTTTTGTCTCATCTTCCCGTCTCCTCCCTTTGTGTTCTCTTTTAGGAGATCAGCTTTGTTCCTTTTATGAGTCATTTGAGCTGCCGAAACAGCAATTATATATTTTGTTGAATGTTACGTGAAACAAGATCTCATCTCAACTAGAAAAGACTTCTTTTTTTTTTTCTGAAATACATATTTTTTTAACGTTTTTTTTTTTTTTTAAAGACCAACTTCCACTTAGCCCTCTGCTTATTGTCCTTTCAAATCTCTTCATCTGCAAGTCAGATTTTGCTGTTTGGCGAGTCACTTTGGTTTAGCTTCCATCGGTTTCCCTTTCAGACGGATATAGAAACATATTTGTGGTTTGGACAACTAGTTAATCAAAAGTGAATGTATTGATCATTTGTAACGTATACGTCGTAAAACTTGAGATGAAATCAAAAGTATAACGCTACAATATTTAAATGAAGGCGGTGTGGGTTAGATCCGAAGCTCTGTCCGGTGATTCCAACAAGAAAATCCCTTGGTGGGTTTTTGAATATTCTGGGACAACGAGTGTTTTTAAAGAAAAGAAATTCAGAGGAGAATCTCCTCCTGTCCCTGACTCCCATGTTGGTGACGGAGGCTAAATATTGAGTCACCTTATGTCTCAAAGCTTGTGGAAGTCACTGCTTTCCGAATCTCATCTCTCTAAGTCGGTGGCTTTGTGTTCGGTGTTAGTTGTTGCTGTTGTTAGTTCAATCTTTAGGGAAGCTGTGTTACAAGCTACAGTGACTAGAGCATCTGCACGAGTGTTTTAATCTTTCTTGGAGCGTGCCTGTATTTTTTTGCTCAAGTTTTCATGCGTAAACAGTGGATATGTGTGAATAAGATGTGTGAATACTTTGTCAGTCGTGCAGCCATCATTTATTTTCTGCATACCAGAGAAGGAGAGAGGGTGTGTATATGTATATTTCTGGAGGGCAGCGCTTGCTCGTGTTGTAGTCGTATCACTTCTGCCGCAGCATGAAACGGGAACAGAAGTCTTTCGCTCTCAGGGTACAGATGGTTTTCGAAAAGGAGGAGGATGGAACATTACAATAGCTCAGGCCTCTAGCTCACAAGTGTGAATATTAGGAGTCACTGGATCTGTTCTCCTCCCGTGATGCGTTTCTAAGCTGCCAAAGACCACAGTGGAACAAACTTAACCCAGACGCAAGTCTATCTGAAGTGCCCGTCTACACTCCCA
This sequence comes from Odontesthes bonariensis, assembly GCF_027942865.1. Lineage (NCBI taxonomy): Eukaryota > Metazoa > Chordata > Actinopteri > Atheriniformes > Atherinopsidae > Odontesthes > Odontesthes bonariensis. The sequence goes on from NC_134522.1 coordinate 6,744,936, forward strand.
CTGTACTGCTTCCTGCTCTTAGTTTCTTCCACTGAACTGAATCTACTTACATTCTGTTTTTGTATGGTCCAAACTTTGTCCTTGATATACTTCGGACCACCTTGTCCTGGACCTCGTAACATGTCGACCGTCTCGTCTCGTGGTTGAAGTGAATAGACCAAAGCAGACCTGTAAGCAAAGGTTTGGCCAGTCCCGTGTCAGTGGCTGTACCCTGTGTGTAGAAATGTTAGAATCTCTTTCGGATGGCATTATTGAACATTTTACTCCGACACAATAAGGGGTTAACGACGCTGTCGCACATCTTGTGCAGTGTGGCTGAATCCTTACCTCTGATTGGCTCTCAGGGTCTACAGTGCATGTTGCTGAGGTGTCACAGATGAAAGCCAGGCCTGTCCAGTCCAGTGCAGTCCAGCTGAATGGTGCGACAGGAGCTCAGAGAGGGCACCACCACATTCCCCCCCTCTCTCCGTCTCCTGTCAATCAGCTGTTTCACTGCGAGGAGCGTGTGAATGTAAAACAAAAGGAGGGAAACGAGAACGCGTCGAGAACTGAAAACTCCCACAGATGCTTTCAGAGGTTGCTCCGTAAGAGAGAGCAGCTTCCTGGCCACGAGGCAGGCCAGTGTGCCTGATGTGACGTGTTCTGTCTGAGGGGAAGCACTTACTCCTGGCTTTTTGGAGCTGTCAAGTTATTTGCTGCTAGGAACAGGACATTCCACACTGGGGGAGGAGGGTCGCTTAGGCCACCTGACTAGCAAACAGTTTACTACATAGCTACAGTGTATGCATGAAAATTAATCTCTCGAAACAGATGTGCTATATATATATTTTTTTTACTTTGAATGGTCTGTTTGAAGGGATGGAGGTCACATCAGAGTGGAGGTGCGATACCATTCAGAAGGGATTGTTAAGGGTGCGTCGTTCTTTCGAAGGTCAGCTGTGTTTCTGGGATGCCATGCTTCGGGCCGCTTTTGAGGCCTTTTGTGTCCGGTACACAAAAAGTCCGAAATGTAAACATCTTACTGTGACTGTGCTAAATATGAGAGCCGCAACGCCTGCTCTGTCCATCGGATCAATTGAAGCAGTCGGGCAGGTAACAATCGCATTACAGCGAGAGGAAGCTGGTGAATTTAGGACACATTGAGGCCATTTTCACTATGGTTACACAGAAGTTTGATGTGGGCTAGTTTGGCTTTGTTATGTTGTGTAAACACGGAAAGAAGGACACAGTAAGCAGAGCCTTCTGTCTAATGGGCGCTGCCATAAAAGTGGCTAAAAAGGCCATTGAGGGGAGATGGAGTGTCAGGTATTCAGGAGACCAATACTAGTAGTTACTGTACTGCCCTTTTGATGTATATTTTTTTTATTTTTTGTTGCTCATATGCATTCATAGAGGAGTTCTGGAGGACTGCGTGGCTCCTGTGGCCTGATGAGTAATTAAATCAACAGAGCTGGTCTCTAATTCGCTCCATCTGAGACAGTCGGTCAGCCTTGACAACGCGTTAAAAGTGTTGTCATGGCAGAACTGTAAATGCACAGAGATCAGCCTGCCTGCCTGTCTGTTCAGGCGCTCGTAAAAAGGGTTTGATTCAACTCGTGTGCTAATACAGCAGACAGGAGCGCGCGTGCGTTATTTTAGTACCAAAGCAGCAGACTGTCGGTTCTGCATCAGTCTGAACGCAGGCAGACGCTCGTTTCATTTCCACCTCCACCAGTTCAATGCCAACTTAGAAGTTTGTAACGTTTAGCCGTTCAGAAAGAGACGATGAGATGGTTCTGAGCCCAAAGCCTTCTCTGAAAGGCATGTAAGAATGGTTTCTGGTTTCTGAAAGGATTCATGGGGGTTTCCTCATCGCAAAATCTTGTTGAATTTTCGTCTGAATGCTCCAACCATCGACTACAGCCAGTACATGCAAGACTGAGTGAGCTCACAGCGGGCTGGACTTATGCAGGAATGTGAAAAATCTGATTAACATTCTGATAAGTTGGAGAAAAAACACTGGATGTGCATTGCACTGATATAAAATCAGTGTTGTGTAACAAATGTGGGTAGATGGGTAGGAGGCTCTCGGTGGCAGGGAGCCTCGCGCAGATAAAGGAAGTTTGCAGATACCCACACTGCGAGGAAGTTCGGAAACTCCAGTCTTCGGTGCCAGTCATAGCTGACACGAAAAACCATTTTCTTGCAATTTTATGATGAAGATCTCAGCACGAGTGAATTATTTATGGTATAATTGTGTACCTGCTGCTCTGTAGTTCTAGAAAAGAGACAACAAAATGGCACTGATCATGTAAGCTGGCCAAAATATGCCGGTCTATTTGGTGCATACAGAGATATATCAAGAAACTGATGGGAATTCATCCTAAGTGGCAGCCAGCTATCTTCATTTAGATCTCAGCTACTGTGGCTCTGATGTTTCTGGCTGGTAAACAAAGTCTTTCTTGTCAAGTCTGGAGAGCCGAACCTCCCTAATTAGCCAGGCAGGCAGGCAGGCCGGCCTGCTGCCCAGTCCAGCCTCACAACTATGCAAGAGGAATGCATATAGTCCAAACTTTCATTTTCTTCTGTTTTTATATTTGCTTTTCCTCACTGTCACACAGTAGAAATGAAGATGTAAACTAATAAGAACTTGCAATGACAATACTTGGCCTTATGATGATTTGTGAAATCTTATCATTAGTTTTAAGATCTTATGATTCTGGTCAGCCAGCCCAGCGACAGCAGCGGTGACGGCGGGCTCACTCTTGGTCTCTGTGAGACTGGCTAGACGGCCCCAGTTTTATCGTGGTACGAATGTTGTGCATTTGTTTAAAATCAGGACAGTTCGCAATAACAGCAGTCTTACTAGTGGCCACAAAGGGGCACGAGCAGTGCTGACAGCGCCCGGCTGCGTCTTAGAAAACCATAGAGGAAGAGATATAAACTATATGAATATATATAAATATATATATAGAAACTCACACAGAGCATATTTGTATAGGTATCAACAATGCATTACCGTCGTATACTCTTATGCAACACATGTCCGGGTTCAATTTATGAACATGAAGTATATTATGAAATCACAAAGACTTTGTAAATCAGAAGCTATGTAATTGTGTTTATTTTCTTTTGCAGAAATGGTTTTACCATCCTTAATGTTGAATATTCTGAGTGTAATGTTCCTGCGTGACTGTGCTTGCTAAAGTGAGCACATAGCACTGGGTTTTACCTTCCTTCTGTAAGCAGGGAACCAGACTTAACCCAAAACTCAGCTGGACAGACTTAAATATATATCGTGGAGCATATCTCAGTAACATCTGAACATATACAACTTTAAAACCTGATCTTCTAAGATCACGCTACATTTGGACTCACCTAAATTATATCGGCAAGTGTCAGACTGGACAAGGTGAGGTTTTAAATGTCTGATGGAGGATTGGTTTCTCAAAAGATTGGATCGTGACTTATTAAGACCGAGCAAAGTCGAGCTCCACCCCAAAGAGTTCCAACAAGTGTCTGTGAATAGTTATTTTAGCTGAGAACCTGACTAACACCTGATGATTTTTAAAACTTATTTGAAATCCCACACCCACCCAGCTGTTTTTTTTGGAGGAGTCTGCAGGGAAAGAGTCCTCTCCGGCGAAGAGGACAGATTTTACTGAGAACAGTGTTGATTCGTGGTTCTGTTGTAGAGAAAAAAAAAAGGGGGGGCACATTACAAACCTCCATGAAAAACCTTTGAACTGACAGATGGCGTACACTTGAGCGGTCAACCTGCCGAATGTTGATTTGAATTGATGTTGAATGAATGCTTCTCTTCTTTTAGTCAGTGAATAAAAACATTAAAAAGCCCATTGCTTCCGTTGCCTTATTTCTTCACCTGTTGGTTTTAAGCTTGAACAACAAGTAAAAGTTAAAGTCTGGAAATATATACAAACGCAGTTCCAAGAGCTCCAGCGCTTCGTTATTCAAACATTTTCAATTCTACACATTTTATTTTAGCTGAGACTGATTTTGTTTTAGGAAATAACAAATTTATTTACAAGGAGACGAATAGAAACTAAATTAATGCAAAGAGACTGAGAGACACAGTGAGGAAACAGTGTGCCTACAGAGAGAAACAACATGAGAAGAACAAACAGACAAATGGAGATGAAACGACTATAAAGTGACACAACGATAAATACAAAGATGTAAAAGCTGTGCACTTAGAGACAAAACACTAAAAACAGATATGAAAAAGTGAGAGGAATAACAGGCCTATGAAGAGAAACGAAGGGAAACCACATGACCACAAAGAAAAACATTACCAAATAAAGCGCACCACGAGAAAATGATGCTACTACAGATATAAAGAAAAAACATGGATGATTAACAATGTTTTTACTCTAAAACATGCAAACACAAACAGATGAAGACACGATTTAGAATATCATGTTGCTCTTCCACAATTTAGCTGAAATATTAACACATTCTTTTGGCAATAACTGCGGAAGCCACAAACAACAAACCACCAGGCAATGCAGAAACTAGATGAGAAGGATCCTGTTGTGTAATTCAGCACACACTGGTGTTACTGTAGCAGTGTAGCTGCGCTGCTTGCAGAGTGGAACTGAAATCCAACACTGCTAAATGCAGATATGAAAATGACCTTAACTGTATTTTACATTCAAATATGTTGCTGGGCTGAGAAGTGAATCCATATAAGCTACTGTTTGAAAGTTATTTAGCGAATTAAAGCTGTATGATTTCTCAGGATCATGGGATTTCTGAGGGCTCTCAGATGATCATTCAACAGCAAACCAGCTGTATTTTTCTTACATTGCATCAGAGGAGCATTGTTTCCCTTTGCTTGTTTCTCAAGTGGGTGTAGCATTCAGTTCAAGTCAAAACATGCCGGTACAGAGATTACTTTGGCTGAACTAACAGATCACTGAGTCACTTTTATAATGAGCTTTAAGCAAAGTATGAACAATCTGTTTGAATCTGTTTTTATACCAAAGTGAGTGTCTATTTAGTTTTTTTTTTTTTTTTGGGTGATGCAGTTACCAGATGTATGAATTGTTAGCTCCAAACAGTTACTTATTTCCCCAGGTTTAAATAAAAATAATCTTGAAACGGGACCTATCCTAAATTTATTATTATAAATTCCCTGTTAATAAGATAATTATTCGAAAAGTTACAGGAAGGAAATTTGATTCGGGGACTCTTTTTATCTGGCTACAGTTTCGTTTTAAAGCAGCGGGTGGCGGTAGTGCGCTTTATCTTTACGTTTGTACAAGAAGAAGAAGAAGATGGGGCGATGACCGTCTATGACTGTAAAAGAAGAAGAACACGTGATTCGCGCTAACTGGTAGCAAGATGGCGGTGGTGGTGCGGAGTTTGCAAGACCAGCTCGAAAAAGCCAAGGAAGGCTTGAAAAATGTGGATGATAATATTCGTAAATTGACCGGTCGCGATCCAAATGAATCAAGGTAAGATTGAAAAAAGACTTTTGGTTCATTTCTGAGGTTGTGCTAGCATGCTTGATGGATTTTCAACGACCAACGACGTGTGCTAGGTTAGCATGAAGTGGCTATTTAGCAAGCAGTAGCACCTGAGGCGTTTGGTACCACCTCTTTCTTTAAATAATTGCAAATTGTTATTAAAACAAAATTACAACGTGGTTACTGATATATTAACATGTTTTCTGTAGCTGTAGATCGTTCATTGAGCGGCTGGTTAGGGTTTTGTGTTGACCTTGTTGACTGATGCGTTCACAGACCGGGCCAATTCCGTCGGCTCGGCGGCGGCCCCATGGCAGCCCTGGGAGGAGGTAGAGGCAGAGGGATCAATCTTCTCAGGTAAAGCCGTGAAAAATAAGGCTCAGACTCTGCAGTGCGTAACAAGGAATTAGCTGATTTATTGAATGATGACCTTGCAGTAATGATCAAACCAGACACACCTTAGATGCTGCATAGCGAACGGAAGCTTTGAATTGTTGTTACTTTTTATTCAAAGCTGGAATCTAGTTTGCAAAGAGCATTAGAGCATAAATTACTACATGAATCTTCTCTTGACTGGACATATATTTATGAACACTGTGTGTTAACATACAGTTGAGACTTAATTTGCATCAAACCACATGTTAAAAATGGTGTCAAATCGACTGTTTATATCAGGGCTACCCAAATCCGGTCCTTGAGGGCCGACGTCCTGCAGGTTTCAGATGTTTCCCTGCTTCAACACAGCTGATTCAGATGAAATGGAGCTCTTCAAAAGGTTGTTAAACCAGCTGATGAAGCATCGATCTGAATCAGGTGTGATGGAGCAGGGAAACATCCAAAACCTGCAGGATGTCGGCCCTCGAGGACCGGATTTGGGAAGCCCTGGTTTATATGATAGAAAGACAAGGAAGTGTGTTTGACCACAAATGTAAAAACTTGCTTCATGACTGCCGTGGAGTAACATATTTGCAGTTCTTTGATCTGACACGACAGGCCCTATGTATTGATCTTAAAGTCTGTCTGTTCAAACTCAGGCGTAGTCTCTCAGACATCGGAAGCGGCGGCCCCCCTGCCAAGCAGAGAGACATCGAAGGAGCCCTGCTGAGGTGAGGTCTTGACTTGAGTTCGTCCTGCTCACGTTGTGATGGGATGAGACTGTTTTTGATTTTTAAGAGCAGGAATTGATTTTAAAAGTTGCATCTCCTATCCTTTCATAGTGGATTGTCCAGTATTTCCTTTATTATTTGTCTAGAATCAATGTTTTTATTCGTCTGTGTGGAGTGGAGGAGTTGCTATCAATAAACAAAAGATAAATCGGTGCACGAGAGCAGCTTGACCTTTTTTTTTTTTTTTTTCCAAATATTAAAAAGATCCAAAACAAATATGTGAATGCGTCTCCTAAATACACAGGCAGCCATTAATATAGCCCTGTGGCTTATGCAAGTAAAGTACTGCAAATGTTCACATTGATTATAGGTTTATATTAAAAAAAATTAATCAATAGATGGCTGAATTATCTGTTTTTAGACGTTGATGATCGGTTCTGTGTTGTTGTGTGCAGATCACATCCCAAATTATTGTTAAAACGCTTTTTGGCTTCATGACAAGTGATTGTGTTTCTTGTGTTTCTGCAGGCTGGCAGGGGACCAGAGGGCCAGGAGAGACTCGCGTCACGACAGCGACGCCGAGGATGATGATGATGTCAAAAAGGTGAGAAGGAGCCCGCCCCCTAAAATGTGTAATGATTTTAGTTTTTAAATGATTTTTATGGCTAAACTGGATGTTTAAAGTGAAACGGAGACGATGTCAGACAGTTTTGTATCTATGAAATAAGTTTTCATCATTTGCCTGTCATACATCTGAGATATGTTATTTCTGTTTTGTGAAAGGCAAAACAGTTTTGACTAATTGGTTTGCTTTTGGTCTTTTTTTCTTCTTCTCAGCCGGCGTTGCAGTCGTCTGTTGTAGCTACCTCCAAGGAGAGAACACGCCGAGATCTCATTCAAGATCAAACCATGGATGAGAAGGGCAAACAGAGGTGGGCAAAACAATTTATGAGCTTTAGATACAGATGTGAATCCCAAGTTTGAGTAAATCTTTGATCCATTATCGGCATAGATAAAAATGAATTGCATGTGCTAATGGGGATTAAAACACTAGCATAAAAGGTTGTTATTAATCTTTGAACTGTGTTTTGTATTTGTCAGAAATCGGCGCATGTTCGGCCTGCTGATGGGGACGCTGCAGAAATTCAAGCAGGAGTCCAACGTCTCTACAGAGAGGGTGAGGAAAAATAGGTTGTCTGTGTAGCCCTATGTGTTGGGTTGTCAGGGTTTATTAATATTAGCCCTCACGTAACACCCAGTTTCTGACACACAGCTGGATAATTCTCATGTTGTCTTGTTTTTCTTCCTTTTAACTCTTTCTGTCTGACCACATCCGTTCACCTCACAGCAAAAGCGACGTACTGAGATTGAACAGAAGCTTGAGGTTCAAGCTGAGACGGAGCGGAAGAAGGTGGAAAATGAAAAGCGAGAGCTGTTTGAAGAGAGGAGAGCCAAGCAGACAGAGCTGAGACTTCTGGAACAGAAAGTGGAATTAGCTCAGTTGGTGAGAAAATGTTATCTAATACCTATTTAAGGTGGAATCAAGAAACAAGTCATGTATATCTGTGACTATACCCGTCTGTAGCCTTCAGCCCTAAATCGGTAATCTTCAGAATATTCTTGGACCATAAAGCAAGTTGGTGGATATTCTACAGATCTGAGAAGGCAGCAGACAGTGAAAAGGCTTTTAGAGTGGAATAAAAAATGAGTTTTCCCTCAGTGGTTTAAAAGTGTCTCTGTCCTGTCTCCCTTCAAACCACAGCAAGAGGAGTGGACCGGCCACAACAATCACCTGGTGAAATACATTCGCACAAAGACCAAGCCTCATATGTTCTATCTGCCTGGAAAAATGTGCTCCGCAACCCAGAAACTCCTCGAAGACTCCACTAAGAAACTAAATGGTCAGTTTGTGGTGTGTTTAAAAAGTTCCAAGAATGATGGATGTTTCCTGCTCGCCCAGATGAAATATTTGACAGCCAGTTGGAAATTAAATGTCTTCTAATATTTCTGGATTTTCTCCGAACAGCTGTATTTGACGAGAGGCGTGCGGCATTTGCCGAACACCTCAGCAAGATGGAGTTGCGCCCTAGGCGACAGCCGAACCGCGACCAGGACGGCAACACAGCCTCAAGGATGGACCACCCGGCGGAGGGTAAGCCAGCAGGTCAGGTAGCCAAGGTGACAGGTAAAAGGGGTGTTGTTGAGATGGAGGAAGAGGATGAGGAAGATGATGATGAGGAGGAGGAGGAGGAAAGGGAGAAGGAGGGGGATAGAAAGGTGACAGAGGGGAATAATGGGGAAGAGAGGGTGGAAGGGGAGAAGGAGGTGCTTAAAAGGGTGGAGGAGGAGGAGGAGGAAGCAGCAATGGAGGTGAGTGAGGAGAAGAAGGAAGGAGAGGAGCAGAGGGACAAGGGTGACAAGGAGGCTAGTCCAGGGTCAGAGGAGATGGAGGTGGAGCAAGGGGCAGAGAAAGGGGCAGAGAAGGAAGAACAGAGTAAGGGAAAAGAGGTAGACACAGACAGGAAGCAGGAGCCCACAGACCTTGATGACAAAAAGACTCCTGAGACCCAGTCCTCTGAGCCAGCTGTTATCAGCCAAGAAGTCCCAGACACCATTCATCAGCCCCAGCCCCAGCCCAGCCTCACTGTGGGGGACGTGCCCGTTCAGTCCACTACCGTTGAGGAGGCCTCTCCTGCCCAAGAAATCCAAAAAGCCTCCATCACCCCTGCACAAGATTCCACCAGCCCAGTCCTTAATGTCAAGGACTCTGCAGTCGAAACGCAGGTAGTGAAAGGAAAATCAGGGGCGGAGGTTTCACAGAAGCTGCCAGATTTCCAGGAGGCCCGCATCACCACGACCTCTAAGGAGAATAAGGACGGCAGCAGAGGAAGGAAGAAGGGAAAGGAACCAAAGAAGCGCCACAGTCGTAGTAGCAGCTCTTCCTCTTCCTCCTCCGGCTCCTCCTCCAGCGGAAGTTCCTCTTCTTCATCCGGATCCAGTCACTCCTCCTCGTCTTCCTCGTCCTCGTCTTCCTCGTCCACGAACAGCAGCAGCCGGAGCCGCAGCCCGAACAGCGCCAAGCGCAAGAGAAGGCCGTCTGACAAAGGCCGGGACAAGAAGAAGGAAGAGAGGAGCCTCCACAAGAGAGGAGGGAGCAGCGGAGGAGGGAGGGACTCGAAGGGATCAAAGGAAACAAAGGAGAGGAGAAAAAGGAGGAGCGAGGAAGGGCGGGGCAGGTCTTCCCGGAGCGATAGGGAGCATAAAGATAGAGACAGGAAGGACAAGAGACGGTAACATGATAATTGAGCATCTGTAAAACGGTGAGAGGAAATGAACCTCCAGCTGTCTGTTTGTGGCATGAGATGAGTTTTTAAAACTTGTAATTCTCCCTAAAACACCAGTTTTTGTTTTTTGTTATTTTTAACATTGGAAGTTTTAACATGGGAGACTTCTCGTTGTCATATTTAGTGGGCAAAAGCCAAATCGAATTGAAATAGTTGATGACTGGTTGCTTTCCTTCATCTATTTCCTGTTTTTTGGTGAACATGTGCGCTGCGGCTGCGAAGCCAAAGTAGACCCTTTACTAAACGGGTCAGATTAAGTCGATGACCTCACCGGTCTGACCTTTAGGGTTTGAAAAGGTCTTTGTGGCGCTGTGTGTTGAATGTTTTTCTGTGTTTTCACCTTATTAATGCCAAGGCTGGGCGACTGATGGTTAAGATGCGAGTGACCATTCACTTATGGTTGTTCAAGTAACTGCAACATTGCTGTTTATACCTTATTTCCACAGTTTGATCAATGTCAAGTGTAATTTGCTCAACTATTGGATTTTGAAGCTTTTTTTTCTTCTTTTTGTACTGACTGATAATCTGCTTATAATTAAAGGTTGAGGTATAGCTTAAATGTGTATCATGTCTTTTATGAGGTGTAGAAAATGGTCGAGAACATTTTGCACCTAATGACACGTTGTGCATTTCCTGGATTATTTATATTCTACAGGTGAAGATCAAACATTGATGTCTGAATTTGTCAGTCAGCATATTCAAGTTGATCGTTTAACAAAATTATCTTTAATTGTAGTTTTTGAACTACATTTCCTGGCAGGTTTGATGTGAGATCATCACAGATATCAGGATTATTTTGAGTAAAGTCCTCGCCGACTGTCCGCCCAAGCAGTTCTCTTACACGACTGTATATTAAACAAATCTTTAATAGTTCCAACTCAATTCCCAAAAAGCTCAGCTTGTTTTCTACAAAAAGGCTGCTGAAGTAAACAAATTCCGTTTATAGATAGAAAAGTCTTGTCCCTGGTTCATCCATTTAGGATCGTCCATCCCAACGTGAGCCTCACAGCGATGTGGATATGTGCACAATTGAGATGTTTCAAAACTCTTCTTTCTCCACATTCATCAACCAGTCGTGATGAGACACTTCAGCTCGTTTTCACTTCCTGATCTGCCAGATCGTTTTGCTCAAAGTATCTGAGGGATAAACAAAAGCATCTAAAATTCAGCAGACACCACTCATCATACTGATTAAGCATCATCACTTCTAACAAACTAGATGCCAGGCCACTAACTAAATGTTTACTCTTTACATTGGACTGAATATAGCAGCCTTCATGTGTATGATGAAGCATTAGACATTTTGAAATCACCTGGCAACCAGACAGATGAGCAGGTTAAGGGCTGGTAATCTCTCATCCTCCTGACTGTCCTGTAAAACCATTTAAGACTAACAGATTAGTATTACATTCTGACAGAGAAATGGAGAAACACCTGGCTCTCTGTGTTTAAAGTTATACAAAAAGAGAAGGGCAACAACCTTTGGATTATTCTGAATATTCCTTTTTAACAAAAAATGTCTAAAGTATTGTGAGATTTCAGCACTAAAAGCAGATGGATACACGGGACATTAATGGTGTTAATCAGAGGAGTGAGGCGGTGTACCAGCATGCTGCGGAGCTGGGCACATCTCCTGGCCAGCTGTCTGATGGAGGAGTGGGCTTCAGGCAGCAGGGGCTTCTCCAAGCAGACCAACAAAGCATACAACCAGCGACCCTGTTGGAAAACAATTTCACACTGCTTTAACATACCGATAAGACAGTTCTGCACCAATAAGAGCATTAGCGTGTCTTACACTCTGCTAGTCCAGTTTGTAACATTTCAATTTCAATTCCGCTTTATTGTCAATTCTTCACATGTAGCAGACATACGAAGCAATCGAAATTACATTTCCCATCATCGCATGGTGAAGACAAAGACGTATGCTAAATAAATTACACATAGCTAAACATTAAATAGACATATAGTGAAAAACTAGGTATAGCTAAACATAAAATAGGCATTTAAAGTAAGTAAAGTGCATTGTAGGATGGAGGATTAATGACGTTAAACATGAGCCTTCTGCCTTTGGCGCTGAAAAGTGTCGAGTGATTTAATCTAACAAACTCACCAACTGTGGAGCAAATTCTTGCTCCTCGAACCAGCTGATGAGGATGTCCAACACCATCAGAACCGTGGACTGAAGACGGAGAGTCGGGAGAAATCAGACTGATATTAAACAATGATCAGACTGCTGGGCTGTTTTTATGAATGCCAACATGGGGGCGCCTCCTACCTGGTTGAATCTGCTTACAATGCTTAAGAAGGGAGGGAATCCCACCTGAACAATGAGAAAAATGCAGCTTCTAATATTTATCATGTTCAACACAAACTACTAAAAGCTTACTACTGTAGCCAGTAATGATTTTATTCTTTAGTGGAACAAGTAAAACACTTTAACTTCATAACTTTCACTAGTTTGAATAAATCTTTATTCCAGTATCAAATAGTTTTACAACCTTTCCGTAATCCAGCGCTGGCTCTTCTGCAGCTGTGAGGCCAGATGTTGTGCCCAGGTAGACCTTTTCCCCCAAACAAAATCTTTTCCAGCCCTCCTCATCTGTTAGCTTAGGCTGAAAAGAAAAGAAATGCCCACCACATATGCTCAGCTTCATTATGCCTCAAACTGAAGAACATGGAAACATCCAATGTGAGTGCATCTCACCATCTGTACATTGTCATCCAGTGTGTGGCTACTCCAGTGTCTCCTGTTCTTTGTGATGCTCTGAAAAGATTAAAAAAAACCAACATAGCAGAATTATGACCAGAACTAAAAGCAAACAAGCAATTCAAAATGAAATTAGCTTAAATTGGTTGAAATTTAAGCTAATTTAAGTTATAAAATATGAATTTGGGCTCTACAAATGTCTGCACGATGAGGGAAACATCGCTGTAAACGTTTCTTTTTTTCTTACCTGTCTGACATCAGAGAAGTTGCTGACTTGGAGCTGTTGCCATCTGAGGCTCGGGGAGAAACCTTCCGGCGCGGCATCACAACCTGCCACCTGCACACATTTTAATCAGCACGTCAGCTCTTTTTAATTTAGGACCTGCTTGAACTGAGCTACTATCCACCCATCTTGGGAGTAATTTTATACCATTACACTACTTTAAAGAAAAATTTTAATGCATTTTTCCATCCATCCACATCGCATCAGCCACAGTCTCTCCCAAGGTATTTACTTACCGATGCGTTAACCGTTTGCTTCCTCCTAAGTTTCTTTGGGTCGATTTGAGCAACCACCACCTCTGGACACAGTGACGCCTCCAACCTATAACAAGGGAATAAATTAAAGAAGAAGAGCCCACGCTAAATTGGGGGAGAGGCAGACCACGCTCTGATTAGTTGTTATGAGCGATTGGGTCAGACAGCAGAGCTGCTTAAATTAATATGATGTTTTCATACAAATAAAATGTTCATTCAGCCTTTTTTTAAGAGAAGAAAAAACAGTTATGATATAATAAGTGAACATTCTGGCTCTGTGAAACCTACTTTAAAAGATAATAAAAGTATTGTAATTTTTATCAATGATTCTCAATTCAATCCCAGGAAAGGTCGCCACACACGGCACCAGAGAGAGACACCTATGCGCGCTCACACTCACTCAGGGTGAATTTAGAATCATCAATTAGCTTAACATGAATGTTTCTGGACAATGGGAGATCATATAAACACCACACAGCCACCTGCACAAGTATAAACATGCAAGTGACTGCAGTCAAGAGACAGTGTTTTGTCGTAAGTCAATACAATGCAGAGGAATATAAAACTCTGTCAAGAAAGTTTCTTCAGCAAAATACTGCAAAAGATGCTGGTTGATTCTAGTCAATTTGGAGCAAGTACAAACAAAATCAGGAAGGCTGTAAAAAGGAAGTCAACCAAGGCAGACTTTAAAGTGTCAAGACAGAAAACTCAAAGCAATATGTCTGAAAATAGAAAATATCCATCAAATGACATGAAAAAGAGGCAGAAACATTGTGTTAAATCGTGGGCTGAAGAGAATCAGCCATGGACTGTGGATGGTTGGATGACAGTGATATTCAGAGGAGGTGATCCTGGAACTTTAGTTTGGGGCAGTGAAACACAGAAAGATGACTGGCTGCAGAAAACAAGCACATTTCCATCACTGATGATGGGGGGCTGATTTCAGGTAAAGGACCTGGGGAGATGGCAGCCATTACCCCTACAGTAAGTCCATTTGTTTCTTCTTCAACTTGATTTAAAGAATGTTAAGGTATGTTTTACAAAGTCAGAATGATCAACTAAGAAATAAAACATTTTTTTCGTCATATCTGTGTGTAGAATATTAATTCTAAGTACAATTTAGCTGTAGGGTTCTGATTTCTGAATTAGACAGTGTCTGTCCTGAATGTATTTGAGCTGAAACGCATGCCTGGCCCACACAGAGCTGCACTGATTCTCCACAGTCCCGACAGAAGCAATGACAGTCAGGGGTGGACCTACTGGACCTGTCGGAGGTACTCTTGGGGGTTCCTCGGTGGTCCAGTCAGGTCCAGATCTTTGGTGCTGTCTCCACACTCCACCGGCAGCAGCCTCGGCATCAACTCTTCCACGTCCGACTTCATTTCTGACAACTAACGTTTACCTCAAAAGATTGTAGAGTACAAATAAAATACCGACAAAACGACCAAAACGGTGAAGACGAAACAGATTCTCACATCTGCGCTTACAAACTAAGCGCCATCTTGTTTGTAAACGTGCAGTGATGACGTCATTTGTGCGCGCCAGATTCATTGCCATAGTTACAGACGCTAAAGTTAGTTTTGTCGAAATACTGTAGTACTAAGTCCACAAAAATGTCCACATTTCAGCCCGCCAAACATTTATCTGTCGCCATTTTTCACCCTAAAGATTCCTAAAGTGTCAAGTTTGCCTTCACATATAAATCTTTAGAAGAAAGAAAAAACCTTTGACCAGGGAGCAGATAATGATTTGTGCTGTAAGCAGCTCTGGGATGTTAATGATTATCTCAATGGTAGCCCTGTATCTTATCTTAGCCGTTTCATTTGCCATTGAGCTTTCGTGACAGCAACAACACAGAGGCAATGTCCACTTGCCAGCACAACAGGCCAGAGTTATTTCCACCCCGTTATGGGAATTTTCTTTTAATACACTCCTGTTAAAACACCAAGAATGGATGTTTCTCATGGTTGTAGATTCCTGTGGATTGTTGGTGCAGCTTTTGTGCTTTTGCCTCATCTTAATGTGGGATTGTTGTCCGACTTAAAGATATGTGGAGATTCTGAGTGTGAAAGTAAGTCCAAACCCTCCTGATACGATTAATGTGTTTAATAAACAGGCTCTTGTCCTTTATGTATTAAGCTTTCTGTTGATAACCGTCATCACCTTTTGCCTGTATCTCTTTGCCCTTATGTGCGTGTTTGTGTGTGTAGGCATGATGAGCAGAGTGCAAGCAACCAGGAACCATCGTGGTAAGGACTGCCGTTTCCTGAACTTCAGACAGGGAGACACCATTTTTGTTTACCACAAACTGACTGGAAGAAGGGAAGACCTCTGGGCAGGCACTGTATGTATCATCTCTATCTCTTTCCTCATCTGTCTTTGTAATGCAGAATATAATGAAGAACTGACCCAATACAAGAGGAAGAGATAAGACTCCATTATCATGCAGACAGCCGGGGTTTTTGAATACTGATTAGTTGTGATGTTGATACTGTTTTGCTTTTGATGCGAGCCTGGCAAACACACATTTGGAAGCTCCTGGGCTAAGAGTCTTTTTACAGTATGCACAGTTTCAAAGACAAAAATGGAGACATTAAATTTAACATCGGATTGAGATGATGAATGATTTCTTAAATATTTAAAGCCCTGCATCTTAAATCATTTGCTCTTTTGCATGATGCACTTTCTTTTTCATTTTAGATTGACAAACAGTTTGGATATTTCCCAAAGGATGCTGTGAAAGAGGAGCAGGTTTATGCGACTACAGAGAAAGTAGTTGAGACGGAGGTAATTTCAGTAGCTGTTAAGTTCTGTACATACAAAGTGAGATTGAATAAGTAGTAAGATGCTTTTGTAGACCATTTACTGTAGCTGTATTTGTTCTTCAGTCCATTTTCTAAGATTGTATTTTCCTTTTTCTGCAGAAATCAGATTTCTTCTGTACGGATGAGTCTGGCTATCTTATTGACTCCTCTCATCTGGACACTGATGATGACAGTGATCTTGAAATCCAAATTCAGGAGTCAGAAACTACCCAAATTACCCCAAACACTCACGACACAACCGCTGACGGGTCTGTAGAAGCCTCTACGGGACCTTCGATTGCAGCACAGGAAGCAGAGGGAGGTGAAAACAAAAATGCTGGTGATGCAGCTGGACTTAATGAGGAAGCACATGCGACTCCTGCGACTGTAAATGAACAAGGTGGGTCTCCCTCCTCCTCCCCCTCCTGGCTGGGTTCTGCAGCGATAGGATGGTTAGGTCTGTCTAAAGAGGAGCAACGTGACAATTTGGCAGAAGGAGAGGAGGGAGATGAGAGGAAAGAGGCCGAGGCCGAAGAGTCGCTCACTTCCTCTGTGACGGGATGGCTTGGCTTTGGAGGAAAGGGGGAGCCAGATGATGCCAAAGAAAGTGTGAATATTGAAGAAACTTCTGATTCATTTGCTTCAACTTTGACTGGGCTGTTCAGCTTTGGGGGTGAGAAAAAAAACGATGCAGCAAAAAATGAGCAAGACGAAGAAAGAGGAACGGATGAAGAAAAAGAGCCTGCGGAAACATTTAGGAGTAGGAGGATGTCTTTGGACCTGGAGGGCAGCCAATTACATGAAGAGGAGGAAAAAGAGACGGGGACATTGGGTTGGTTGAGGAATGGGCTGTCAGATAGGCTGGGGTTTGGATCAGCCAATCAGGATCCAGGACATGAAGCGAGTGGGGGAGAAGGTGAGGAAGAAAAGGAACAGCCAGCATATAGTTCTTGGGTGGATATGGGGATTGGGGGCTATTTTGGCTTTGGAAAAGATAATATTGAAGTTGATAAAGGTGAAGGAAATGAGAAAGAAAAGAATGCAACCTTAGCACAACTAGCTGAACCAGTGATTGTGGATACTAGTCAATCCCAGGCTACGGCGACAGAGGAGGAAAAGACCGGCAATGAATCACAGGTGGAAAAACCACCAAAGGACCAAAATCTTTCATCTGCAGAGACAGATGCTAATGATGACAATAAAGTTGATGATAATAAAGATGCAGCCAGAGGGGAGAGCAGTGTCTCAGGTGTTGAAGCCGGACTAAAAGTTGATCACAAAGATATTTCAGCTAATACTAAGTTAGAGGAAGAATCCCAGCCTGAAGGTGGAATGTCATCCATGATTAGCAGCTTTTTCCAAACAGGTGATGCTAGAGATGAAAATTTAGAAGGTGAAGTTAAAATAGAGGAGGCAAGATCTGTACAAGTAGAGGATGAAAATCATCTGATGCCCAACTCAATGGAGAATGCAAGGGAGCCAGGAGAGGAGGAAATTAAGACTAAAAGTGACAATCAGGATTTTATAACACCTGAGCCTGAGCACAGTTTAGATGAATCGTGGTTAAACTCTTCAGGACAACCTGTAGGTACAGATGAGGAGGATGAAACAGATCGAAACAGAGACGCTGTGGAGGAGGAGGGGATCAAACTCACTGATGAGGTCGATAACTCGGCAGAAACAACTGATGTGTTCGTGAAAGATCAGAAAGAACATCAGAAAGGAGAAGAGAGTAATGAAGAGACAGACTCGCCTCATGGAGAAGTTTTCAGAAATCAAACTGAGGATTCAGCAGAAGAGAATCAGGTTAGCGGTGGAACAGAGGAAATAAGTGGACAGAGTGAGCTTTTCTTCTCATCATCTGAGAAGGAAAAGGATCTTATCCCAGCCGAGGATAGTTTTACTCCTCCCATAACTGAAGCAAATGATAAAAGCTCAGATACTGTCACTATAACTGATGATAACGCAGAGGCAGGGACCCTTCATGGTGAGTTA
Source organism: Odontesthes bonariensis (assembly GCF_027942865.1). Classification (NCBI taxonomy): domain Eukaryota; kingdom Metazoa; phylum Chordata; class Actinopteri; order Atheriniformes; family Atherinopsidae; genus Odontesthes; species Odontesthes bonariensis. The sequence goes on from NC_134522.1 coordinate 6,762,897, forward strand.
TGTCAGGAAGAAGAAACACAAGGTGTGGATGACAGCTCTCAGGAATCTGTTAGTGAAAGTGCTGAAAGTCCGTATGGGAATGCCTCAGAGGAAGACCGAGGAACAATCTCTGATGAAGCCACGCTAAACATAAATCAGGCTTCTGTGTCTCCGCAGACTGAATACAGTGAAGAAGATATTAGAGATGCAGATGAGCAGAAGGAAACAGTGAAAGATCAGCATGAACAAACCGAGGAAGCATCAGGCTTTAAGGAAGACTTTTCAAGCGACAGTGATCTAAAACACACGGAAGCAGGGGGTGGAAAAGTGGAAGATTTTATGAAAGGGGAAAAGAAAGAGGCGATGGAGGTGAAGGAAAATGAGATAGTTGAGGATTTAAAGGAAGAAGAGAAGCTGATAGAAGTTAAAGAGGTTAAGGAAGAAACACAGGGAGAGGAACAGCGGAAGGAAAAGGAGGAGATAAAAGAAGAGGAGAAACAGGAATCAGAAGGGGAGGAGGAGAAGAAGGTGGAAGATTCAAAGGAGGAAGAAATAGAAGAATTTAAATGGGAGAAGAAAGGAGAGGAAGTGATGGAATTAAAGGGAGAAGAGAAGCTGATAGAAGTTAAAGAGGTTAAGGAAGAAACACAGGGAGAGGAACAGCAGAAGGAAAAGGAGGAGATAAAAGAAGAGGAGAAACAGGAATCAGAAGGGGAGGAGGAGAAGAAGGTAGAAGATTCAAAGGAGGAAGAAATAGAAGAATTTAAATGGGAGAAGAAAGGAGAGGAAGTGATGGAATTAAAGGGAGAAGAGAAGCTGATAGAAGTTAGAGAGGTTAAGGAAGAAGCACAGGGAGAGGAACAGCAGGAGGAAAAGGAGGAGATAAAAGAAGAGGAGAAACAGGAATCAGAAGGGGAGGAGGAGAGGAAGGTGGAAGATTCAAAGGAGGAAGAAATAGAAGAATGTAAATGGGAGAAGAAAGGAGAGGAAGTGATGGAATTAAAGGGAGAAGAAGAGGCAAATAAGGCAAAAGAAGACCAGCAGCATGAGGTGGATGAACTAAAGGTAGAGGAGAAACAGGTAGAAGAGATAATGGCGCAAGAAACGCAGGTCAGGGTGAACGGGTCAAAGGAATTTGAGGAGTCAAGTGAACATGAGAAGATTAAGGAAGGACGACAGATGCAAGAAGTGCAGGTGGAAATAATTCAGAGTGACTTTAGTAGGCCAGCATTAGAAAGCAATGAGAAAGCGACACCAGATGATATCAGCTCGTTTACGGAAACAGTCACGCGTACAGAAATCCCACAGGTGGAAGAAGAGAAGGGAGAGGAGAAAGATGATAAACAAAAGGAGGTGCAGGAAGTGACTGATGGAAAGATGGAGGGGGAGGAGGCTGCAGAAAATCAGCAGAGGAATCATGAGGCAAATGACAGCCTTGAATGTTCAAATGAGCACTGTGGTCAAGATGGAGATGAGGGGGCAGTGATGGAGGGAGATGCCTCAGAGGATGGAGCAAGCTCAGGAGGTGAAGGGGCAACGTGGACGGGAGGGCAAACCGATCCTGCAGAGCAGACAGGAGAGAGGCAGGCGATAGATTCTGATGAAGAAGCATCAAATAACGTTGGGAATGATGACTCTGAAGGGCAAACAAGGAAAACTAATGGTAAAACCTTTGGAAGTGATTCCCACAGAGGTGGAGGAGAACTTCCACTTCCACCCGATGAGCCCAATGAAAGTCAGGTTGTGACATCTGAACAAACTGGAGCCTCAGAAAGTGAGACTGGAGGAGCTTTCGGTGTTTTCAAGAATGCCTTTGGCTTTTTTAGCCAAACACCCACCACTGAACCTCAGGGGTCAACACAATCAGGTGAGACTTCACAGCCCGAAGCCTCTTTGACTCCTGAACAAGAACTAGACTCAACCGCTGATTCACACCATCCTGAAGAAGCGTACACAGCCTCTCCCACAGAGCAGCCTCAAACCGCTGCCGGAACCGTTCTCCATACTGCACCTTCAACCACAGACGCACCCCACCAAACAAAAGCCCTCATCAAACATTATAAGAACCTTCTCGTCCACATAAACGCCGATGAGACGGCCGTTTTGATGGAACTTCTTGGGCAACACAAGCTGCAGTTTTTAGATTACATTTTGGTGAGTTCAGAGGCCGTGACTGAAAACCGAGAAGAGGAGCGGTCTATATTGTCAGATATAGAGAGGCTTCTGAATCACCACAGGGAGACGTTGCTCGCTCCCAGTATGAGGCTCACTGATGCACCACAGGAAGACAAACAAAGGATCACAATGCTCAGTGCACTTCAGAAGCTGGAAATGTTATTGAAAACTGTGACAAAAACTTTCAACACAGGAATGTCAGATGTCAGTAATCATCAAGGTATTCTTTTGTCTCACCATCATGGCTGATATGATTGATATTTTGATCGAATTTAATATGGAAGTTCATGTATGATGAGTCAATCAGGCTGTGTGTGTGTTCCACTCAAGACTCGTCAATTGACCAAGACAACAACATCCGCAGAGATGAGCAGAAGAGAGTGGAGAGCAATCAGATGGGTGGTGGCAAACTTAAAGAGAATAACTTTGTGGATGAGGAAAGAAGAGATAAAGGAAGTGAAGAAGAGGGAGCATCCGGCCCTCACACTCAGCCAGGATCACCACAGCCACAGGAAGGTATGCATAACCCAAGTATTATTCAGGAAAACATAAAAAGACAAAATATGCAATGACATCAGAGAAGGAGGGCTGTTTTAATTATAGCATCCTCGCTCCTGCAACAGTACAACACATTATACCAAGATAAGACATTTGGATATTTTGTTTCATCAATATAATTGTGACAAAAGGTTATGATAAGTGTGACTGTAATTCCAGGAGTAATCAGGCAAAGTCTGGACTTCATTCATCGGGTGGTTGAGGACGTCACCATCCACACTCATGCAGTGAGGGGGTTCCTCATATGGTTTACCGTTAAAGTAAGAGCTGAAAGAGTTTGTTTATAATCTACTGATAGAATGTATACGCTATTTGTTTGGCAAGCGACATCCATTTGTATTATAGACTTTCCTCTAATCTACATGGATAATTATGTGTGAGGAGCATACTTGATAAAAGGGTGTGTTTTACTTTTTGGGTTTTTCTAAGCCAAACTGGGACTCACAGAGAGAATAATCTCCAAAACTTTATTAGCACATTTTTTAATGTTTGTGACAGTCTGTTATAAGCTTTTATTTATCTTGTTATGAGCCATTTCCAACAGGTATGCTGTGCTGAATATGATAATAACCTAAAAATGTTTGCAACAATGTGTCCTTTGATAACACAACATTTATTATTTGCTTGCCCCTGGAAATAATTCTATGATACTAAATAAGTTTCAAGTTGACAAATTCATCTTCACAGTCGAGGTATTCGATGTCCTGAAAAGCTCATGATTCCTTGAATAAGTATGTGCCAACATTGCTAAATTGAGACTTCGTTTCTGTCCGGAAGATATTCATATGCTGATTAAATCAGAGCATAAAGGTACATGTAGAGTGCCACTGGACCATTTGATCTCCAATGGAAGTTGTTCTTCTTCCACACTAGACATTTGTCCAACTCTGTACTCCAGATTGCATCTTTGCACTGCATGATGTTTGATTCAGGACACTCTCCCCACTCGGTATCGAGTGTGTCCGCAAAATGTGACGTATTAATCAAAAACACATCAATTAGCAGAGTTGCAGCCGTGCAATTTCAAGAATTATTTGTCTCTTGAAATTGCATAAATGAAAAAAATACTTGTTCATATAACAACCAACATACCTCTGTGTGTAACAAAAGTGTTTGAACTGCTTCATATTCACACAGATTATTAATAATCCATTAAATGTGCTATGTTTCAGTACAAATGTAATTTTGAAAAACCAAAGCTTTGAGTTTAAATCAACTAATAATCATTAATTACAATGTGTGGATGAGGTCAAAGCAGGGTTTGTATACTTTACAATTTACTAATCAGATTTAGATGTGTTTTTAGAGGCAAAATTTGATTTAGAACAATGAACAACTGGTTGCTTGAATGGTCAAAAGCCACGTCTTGATCCTGTGGTGTGTGGTTCTTTAAGGCATTGCACTTGTGAAATGTTGATCTGACTCTCCCCTTAACATTCAGCTTTGCCTTCGTCTCAGTTGTCAGGCTGGCTTGACTCTGTCACCATCCATCACATTTGGGTGTGTTACACTCTGAGCCAGTTGGCTATCAACACAGCTGAAAGGCAAACTGTTTGTCAGGGGGCAAGCGAGTCATATGTTTAGATGGAGGAAAATGAGGCCAGGTTGGTGAGTATTAAGTTTAGATACACGGTGTGAATTTAAGCTGCCAGGTTGACTCAAGTTTTCACCTGCGTCCTACTTAGGTTGACATTAGCCAGTGGCTGTAACTCAAAGCCGGACATATATGGAGGTTTTCTGCTTCAGAGAAAAGTTTTTCGGGAACATATATGCGACAGTTATAACAGTTAGTTGGAAAGTCATGGTGATCTTCAAAAAGAGTTCATTTTCGTTTAAATGACACCTGTTTCCCCTGGTGTCACTTTGAAAACGCTCCGACGTGCCAGTGTGGCATCTTACAATTGGTGACGTTGCGTTGAAACCATTTACATCAGCGGGGGTGTTTTAATTTCTGTGTGGACATCTAAGTTCATAAAACAATATAATTATGTCGTGTTATGCTTTACAGAGTTAATATTTGTTGTTTGTTTAATTGTAAGATTTAAATGTGTTTCAGTTTTATGGATTTGTTACAGTAAGCTTAAAGAGATAATTAAGTATTTTGGACTTCCCTACGACATGATGTGGGAGGTGGTACAGTCTTTAGCGTCAGTGTTGTGAATAGGATGTGAAATCGCCGTTAACCCGGCTGACAGCTCCACTTTCTAGTCGGTATAAACAAAATTATAACAAAATTATAAGCCAAATGAAATAATTCGGACATGGCGGAACACCCGGCAAGTGACCAGTTGGCCAGCAAAGCGGTCTACTTCCAGGCGACGGCAGAAGCTTACTACAGTATCGCCGTGGAGAAAGTGAAGGATGTACGTTATGTGGCAGGTTTCGTTAGCATTTCCCAGTTAGCCACCATAGCATAAATAACGTAACTGACTGTCATATTATCGAAAATGAGTTATTGTTTTTTTTATAGTTTGAGCTACATCTGGGTATTTATGCCTCTCATTATTTGCTACATTTGTGCAGTGGCAGTGCTACTGACCAGCTGTCAATACAGTTTTCATAGGTCCTGTTGTTTTTTTTTTTATACGTGTTTGTGATTGTTAGCATAGTTAGCTTTAAATACTGAACTAATGATTGCCAATGACACCAGTCTTGTATTATTTTTGCTTTCTTGCTTATTGTAATTTTAACAAGAAAATGCCTGGCGTTATTTAATCTTCTCTGATGTTGACATATTTGCTGATATTATTTCAGAGCTGCAATCTGCTCTCAAAACAGCTGTTCAGGAAACAGTGTATCTGCTTAGTACTGGTATTAAGAAGGCTAGTTGTCATAATAATATAAAACTTCTAGACTAGGGGGATAGAAATACAAATAAAACCTCTACTTGTTGGAGCAACAGCTGTTTTAAAATGAGTTGTCTGATGAGATTAAATCACCATATGCTTTAACAGATGAATATAAGCTGCATGAAACCACCTTTAACGTTGAGAACATTCATTATAAAAGTGATGTTTTTATCCACAAGGACGTCCATGAAGTACTAAGCTGCAAAGCCTAATGTCCACAACATCAGAGCCACTTATACTTGGTGTATAATGAAGGTTATAAACCTGCTAATAATTGAAAATAATAATAAAGCAGCTCTTTTGTTCACCTCATTCAGGTTGTTTCATCACTGCCTGATGACATCAGACCAGGACCAGACCTGTATGGTGTACCATGGGAACCGGTTATCTTCACCAGTCTGGTGGGGCTGGTGACAATCGTGTTGTTCACCTGTAGATGTTACCACTCTGTGAGTGCTCAGCCATGCATAATTACATCGTCATCGTCGTTATTTATTTATTTTTCCACAGTCTGTGAATAAACACAAAAATATTCCCACTTGTTCTCATTGTTTTCTTCTTATTTCCTCACAGATCAAAAGCAGAATGTATCGAAGTAAGTTCTCATAACAGAAACCTTGTTAACGCAGCTTTACGAATGATGAATGTATGAATAATAAATAAATGACATGAAATTAATATTTTGAAGTAATTGTATAAGATTTATTGTTCCCTTTTTTAGGTAAGGAGCGGTGGATGGCTGAACAGGTTGCAGAGCTGCTGGATGAGAAGTGTAAAGTCCTTGAGAGTCTCAGTCAGTGTCAACAAGAGGTTAGTGCTTGTGGCATGTGATGAAAGACCTCTGGCTTGAGACACAACTGCTTTCACATTACCGAGCTACTAGTTTTAGCTAAAAATTGTATTCCAGGTTGTTCTACAAAGCAATTATACGTAACTACAAACTTGAATTAACATCCCGAGGAGATGCATTTATTACGGCCATAATGAGAACTGTTCTCTGTGAGTTATTTCTTCATTATGTGTCATTTGCAGTATGATGAGCTGGAAGATTCACTGAGGGACAGTGGTGTCCTGGCCCAAACTCAAAAGGCAGAACATCTGGAGGTAATGCAGAGAAAACCAAGAGTTCCACGTATACTTAGAAATGCTTGAAAATCTGAAAACCTGACTTCTATTTATTTGCTTCATCAGTTCACAAAAAAACTCATATTTATCCTTCAATGCTTAAAATGAACTTCCCAGTGAAATTGCATTTTTTTTTGTGTGTAATTGTGCATGATCAGATTAAGAGGAATTTGTTTTGAGTAGGCAGAGGCAGACAAACCATATTATATAATTAATATTAATAAGGATTTTCCAAGAAAACGAAGAACTGCATGTAATGCAATGCAAGGTTCTCGGATTACATTGTCGTCATACCTGTTTAGACAACAAGGACCTGTAGTGTTCCCAGTTGATGGATTAACGTTTTATGTGGATTTAGTTTTTGACAATTTGGCATTATCCTCAATTCCTGCTGCAAATCAGTTAGGGAGCAGGTTTGTCTAATATAAGCAGAATTGAATGATGGTTTTCAATGTTGTTTTCATAAATCTGCTCAACCATCACTGTTCAGATGGTTGTGATTGATGCATCGATAATAAGAGGAACGTTTCAGTGAGGTTCAGAGGAAAAGGTCCATCCTTCTGTATCCTGTAAAATCTGAGGAATATTTTAGTGGAGAACAAGCTCTTCAGCCTTCCCTGTGTCTTTTTATGAATTAATCTCTAATTGTTCTCTTCATATTTGCTTTAAAAGAGGAGAAAAAATTGTAATTGCTTTCTGCAAATAGTTGTTCCAACCCAACCAACCTATTCAAAGATTTCTTTACTCAAACCAAGGTGGTTTGAAGAGCCAAACACACAACCAGTTGATATCTCACCTGTTTCTTCCCTTGTTTTGTTCTCTCTGAAGAGTTTTCTAAATATATGTGGTTGTCTTTTAAACTGCAGGTTAAAGCCAGACAATTAGAACACACTAAAAGCGAGCTGGGGAGGGATCTGGAACAACTGAAGGATCAACTGGACCACCAGAGGGAACATAGGCAAGAGCAAGAAAGGAGGGTAGGAGCACACACGCGTCGAGTTGACTATGTAAACCGAGAAACAGTAGTATTATTAGATGGTATTGATATATATATATATAAAATATTTTCTGGGTTCTCCTTCCAGTTAACTGTGCTTGAGGAGAACATGAAAGCATTTGAAGAGGAAACCAAAAACCTCCAGTCACAGGACGAGCAGGTGCAGCCATTAATTACCTTCTTTTCTTTCTTTTTTTTTTGGTAACTTCTTGTTTTTTCTTCTTCTTTTTCTGAGTTTCACATGAAATTATTACTGCTGTTCTGCCTCTAGGCACAAACAACTTTGAAGATATATAATATGAATAGTGAAAGATTGCAGAGGAACCTGGACACAGCAGGAGAGGAGAACTCAGTGCTGCAGGAGAGCAATGCTCAGGTAGGCTGAGGTATTGTTATTACTGGTTGTAAAGCAGATGGTTTGCTTCCAAATGGTTGATGTAGTGGCCGTATTCTCTGTATCCAACTTAATTTTCTACCAAATTCATGTAAAGATTTGCACAAATGCACTTTCTACATGTGTTTCCACTTTTTCTTGCTCCATTATTTTGTCTCTGTGTCTTTCCATCTACAGTTGACGCAGGAAGTGGAGGGCTGGGCAGAAAGAGTGAGTGAGCTGGAAGCAGAGATGCGAAGATGTGAGGTTTCCCACAGTGGGATGCTGCAGGATGTTACCAACAAGGACGAACGTATAACGGTACGATTGCCTCCTCCACTGATTGGGATTTATTTGAACTGGTTTACTACATTGAACAAGGTTCTCAGACCCAAGTTATGCCTGTAGAACTCAGTGATGTCAAAGAATTAATTTATCTTCATTTGTAACTCTTCAGTCCTTAACCGATCAGCTGCTGAGGATGAAAGCTTGGGATTCAGAGCTGGAGGAACAGGAAGTTGAGGAAGGAGGAGAGAACAGGGCAACAGAAAAAGGAGAGGAAAATGGAAGAGGGGACCTAACTGGCAAACATCTCCAGAAAGTCCAGAAACTCATTTTTGCTGCTAAGGTACATGAATAACATGAGATAATTTATGATTCACAGATACACAGAAACTTTCTCATAGAGAAAATGAGCCATTTTCTCTAATTAAAAGGACTTCATCACATCTTACTGACTGTGCATTTTACTACAATAAACACATACCATCATGTTCCATTTTCTATTGTGGTGATGCATTTATTTCAAAAACGTTTCGGTAAATCTGCAGTTCAGCCTCTGGTAACCTCTCTGTGCTTGTGTGTAGCTTAACGCAGACCTCAAATCAGTGGATGAAGACAAGGACCGAGTATTTGCCAAACTGAATGATGAGGTCAAAGCTAAAGAAGACCTGCAAAGTAAGTTAACTCGACACCGATGTCTGTTTTTATCAAGGTTGTAATAGATGTCAGAGCCAACGTGATCACCTGAGACAAAGAGTATCTTTTTCATCAAACTGCAGTTGTTAAACTGTGTGTTTTCATTTTTATTCTATTTTTTTATTCTCTTTAAATTGCTTGTTTTTATGCTGCTTTATGCTGTTTGTTTTAAATGCCTTGTCTTTATGTAAAGCATTGAGTTGCCTGTGGTATGAAATGCGCTATATAAATAAAGATGCCTTGCCTTGCCTTAAAGATTTATGTTTTTCTTTAAAGTGAGCATCGAGGAGCTGGAGAATGAGAAGTTAACACTGCAGACTGACAGTGTGCACTACTCCGATCAGGTAGCTCATCTCAGCCGTCACTGTGATATTTATTATAACGTTGTTTCGTGCACGTTCCTCTTTTGGATCAATCAAACTAATTCATGTGTTCAGGTCCAACGACTACAACAGAAACTCCAGATTATGACAGAAGTGTATCAGGAGAATGAGCTCAAGCTGCACAGGTATAAACTCACAGATAAAGCTACACGTGTGAAACAGTTACAGAAAATAATGTTCCTAAAAATGTGGAATTGAATATTTGTTTTGCAGAATGCTGACGGTGGAAGAGAAGGAGCGTCTCCAGAAAGAAGATAAGTTGAATAAAGCTGACAAAAACATTGCAATGGCAATGGAAGAACTGAACAACTACAGGTAGCTGCTATGTGTTAGAATTTAGTATTTAGAAATATAACAGAATATAATATCCTTGAGGAATTTGTCTGTCTTCCACACAGTCTCACCTGTTTTTTTTTTTTTTTTCTTTTCAGGCAACGAGCAGAAGAGATGGAGGAAGAGCTGGAAAAAACCAGACAGTCCTACCAAACTCAGATATCAGCACATGAGAAGAAGGCTCATAATAACTGGGTTAGTAAAACTCTGCCAGAGAGCAATCCAAAAAGATTAGTCGCAATGTGCAGGGTTTTTAATATATATATATATATATATATACATATATTTTTTTTCTTTTTAATGATTTTATTGCCTTCTTGTGATTTTATGTAGCTGTGAAGCACTTTGAATTGCCCTGTGTATGAATTGTGCTCTATAAATAAAATTGCCTTGCCTTGCCTTAATGCTGATGTTTCTGTAAAAAAAAAAAGATTTTACATTTAAATGCTGGACTTATTGTGTATGAATCTTTGTAAAAACATTTTTCTGTGTTATTCATATCTCCAGTTGGCATCCAGAGGAGCAGAAAGAGACCTGTCAGACATCAGAAGAGAGAACGCCCTCCTAAGACAGAAGTAAGCATTATGTCAAGACTGAATGATGGAGGAAGAGCTGTATTCCTCAAGCTTTGTCAAAACTCTTTCAGGTTATTCTCATTTAAAAATGCACGTTGTAGTGTGCAAACTTTAGGAGTACTCAAAGGTTGCGAGTTCACTTTATTTTAATGTTAGTGCCTCATGAAAATCCTTTGCCTAACTTAACAAATTAATCATAAGAGCTTGAATAAGGGCAACTGGACTAGAAGACGTTTGACCTCTCATCGGAAAGGCTTCGTGGGGAGTATCCGATTAATCTAGTTTAGAACTGAAGAAGCTTTTCAGAGGAGAGGTCAAATGTCTTCTAGTCCAGCTGCCCTTGTTCAAGCTCTTATGATTATCATGACCTGGATGACGAGAATCTACATCTAAACAAATTACATAAGTTTTTTATCTAAGTAAATTCAACACTGCCATAAACATGCATTAAAAAATATGAACAAACTGTTCATTGCATTGTACGGTACAGGTAAAAGGTATATTGGGCATATAGAGACATCCCAGTGCACTGTGTTCTGGGTAGTGGTTGCCACTTTGTATGACACACCTGTTGAACACACAACCAAAACAAATTGACCAACAGGAGCTCAACATCATCAAATAAACAGAGAGAACAGTTAGTGCCTCTGTGCAGCCAGAAGCTTAAACAAAGAAGAAAAATACTTTCATGACACAGCAATTGTTCATCATTTATTATAAGGCTTTTTTAAAACTGAATAAAGACTCAGTTGAGATATACACAAAAGAGCAACGTCCATCTCTCCCTCACTGTTACTTCCATGTCCTATGGTCCCAGAATGTCTTGTGTTTTCATCATCATCGGACAAGCTCACTATTCTGTAATGTTTGTCTTTTTAATTACTCTCCTTTTAATTACTTGTTGTATGTAGATACTGTACACAGTACTAAAAATATAAATAGCATTGTCTGGACCAGAAATGTTTGTCATAATCTAACTGAAGGTGTTTGTTTACAGACTCACAGATACACAGTTTAAAATGGACTCCCTTGACAAAGATCCATATGCTTTGGACAGTCTAGCTCGACCACTGCCTTTCCGAGGTAAACACACACACACACACACACACACACACACACACACACACACACAGGAACCTGTCTGAATTCATGGACATATAACTGTGTCTTAGATTATAGTCGGATCCAATTATGATATAACAGTCAGTTCTTACCAATAAGACTCAGACTGATTAGCAGATTTAAAACAAGTTGAGATATGAAGTCAACAGAAGCTAAGTGCAGTTGTGAGGGTTTAAAGGAGAACTGCGGTATTTTCAACATTAATTTGACATTTTTTTACTGGATGTTCGTTGATATTACTCCGCCACCGCTGAGAAAATAGTTTGAGCATGAACGAGCTGCCAAATAAAACACGACAGAAGCAACTTTTCGCAACGAAATTTGATATGGATTACCAGCACACCAGTAACCACTCCGGTGAGTTGATGATTTTGAAAACGGACGTTTATGGTGCTTTTACGGACCTTTTAGGACATGCACATGACTTGCCGTTCTGAAGCAGGTTGAGATGAATCAAAATTAGGCAAATACCGGAGAGAGCAGTAAAATTCAAAAAAGCGGTGAGGGGGGTTCTAAAACATTGCAGACGACTCAGAAAAGAGGCTTAATGTTGAAAATACCGCAGTTCTCCTTTAAGGCCTCTGTGATAAGAATCATCTCCTGATACGAACCACGGCTCTGAAAGAAAAAAGGGGATCTGTTTGAAAACTCTTTCAGTCCACAGTTAGACAAACTGACTGCAGACAAGGTGCTGCTGCACAGCTCTCCCTTGAAGTGAAGGTCCAACTAAAATGACTTGAAACGGGTTAAAATTTGTGTCAATAAATCTCTGACGTGCAGGTCCAGTTATCTACGACCACTGCTCTCAGGAAGGGAGAAAAAAGAGGATTCATCAAAGTTTTGAATTCTTCCTCATTGCTGTTCAGTTACTGAAACTCAGTAACAGGACGGTGAATGTTTAATAAGTGTGTTCATCAAGGAATTATAACCATGTGGGTTTTATTAGTTTAGGCTCATTATGTCGTATCCTTACAACTTTCCATTAAACGTTGAACACTCTCATTGTCTCTTTTCTTACCAACTTTTAGCTGAAAGGTCGATGTACGGTCCGTCTCCTCTGGGTCGACCCTCTTCTGAGACCAGAGCTTTCCTCTCTCCTCCTACATTAATGGACGGGCCACCTGCTAGACTGTCTCCCAGGGGTATGTAGACGTAAAGCAGTTTACAAAAATAAGCCGTTATTTGCAGCTCCGGAGCCCCAGAATGCTGCAGAAAAAAAACACCTCTCATAATATCATCTGTGCCAGCTCAACACTCTCCTGATTAGCACTGCAGCATTTTCATTTTATGTGACAGACTTCATACATGCAACAGCATGTTAGACAACCAGCTGACAGTAGCATGGTGAGCTGTAGATGATTCGTGTAGCATGGTCTGTTGGCATGCCATCTGCAATGTGGGCTGCACAAAGGAAAATAGTATAATATGATGATATGTCATGAAACTTAATATGTTCATACCTTCTTTGTCTCTCCTCCAATCACACTTATTCTGGGCCACACGTCTGTGGGTGATTGGTTCTGCTCCTTCTGCCCCCGTCTGTCACATCAACACCTTCCATCATCTCTACTCTCTTCCTTTTTCCTTTGGACCGTCTATCTCCTTTCGCTCCTTTCCTCCCCAGTGTCTCTTGGTCCAGGAGAGCCCCCAGGTGGCCAAGGAGAGATGGAGCGCAGCAGAGGTCCTCATTCAGACAACGGTTCCATCTCTCCCACATGGGAGAGAGATCGCAGGGGTCCCCCTCCAGGACCCCCTGGACCTGGAGTACCCCCAGGTGGGTTTGCGTCCAAGGAAAAAGTCAAAATATTGTCATAAATTCTCTCGCCGGCCCACAACTGATCATATCAAGGATTATGACTGAGATCGTATTTACTAAACAGAAATGAGAACGTTTCCTCAGTTTGATCCCGAACGGAGCAGGTACGTCTACAGGAGTTCGAGGCTGATTTTTCCTTTGCTTATCTTACAATTTAAGCAGCTTACTTTGAGGTGAACTGTGTGCTGACAACATCGGCACCGATCAGTGTCTATGAGGATAAAGATTCTCTTCTCCCTCGCATATCAAAGAAAGAATCAGCTTTCAGTCTGTTGCAAAGAGCATTTATTTTTAAATAAATGTCTTCCGTCTTCGAGGAAGATATTTGCATGTGGCACAGTTGCATTTATCCTGCATCATTAACCGTTCATCACATACGCCACCCATCGCTCTTTGTGCATGTGCACCTTGATTGTGTTGAGTACAGCTATTTTCTGCGTGCCTGAAATGTCTTTTTTAAAGGAACATTGACTTAAAATGGTAAATACACAGGTATGGCTTTCAACTGTGACCATAGCTCCAGTTTCCATCAGACAGTTTGCATCGGGTCCTTCATGGAGTGCAGACATCTTTAAAAATGTTTTACCTGTGTGTGTTACTTCAAAAGTAACTATAGGCTGTTATTAAGGGGTCATTTCAGAGCAGGTGTGTACATAAACTGAGATCATGTGACACAGGTGGCCTTTATTTAACTTGCAGAACCTGATCTTGTGTAGGAGCTCCATCCTAAACGGGGGTGAACAGTATGCACGCACCTCATAGAATTATTTAAAATGACTTTTGAATTATTTTTACTTCTGTCAAAGTTTCCTGTAACTGACTTGGACTATTTTGTTTAGTCCATTACATAAAATGAAAAGAAATAAATAATTTTAATGTAAATAATAGGAAAAACTTTATTACTTTGGTTATCTAAACAAACAGCAAACTATCTGCAGAATGAATACTGTAACGCAAATCAATGCAAATAATTAATGTACAGCATGCTTGGGCTGCAGTGTATCCACACAATCACGATGGGGACTGCTGCTGTAACTCTGATTCATTAATATTCTAATCATCATTATTAATGCAGCTGTAAAACCTTGGTTGTCATAGCTCGCTAAGGCAGAACTAAATAATTACAGGTGATGTCAGCCGGTTGGAAAATCAAATGAACTAGCGGCTAACATTAGCGTATTATCTAAGACTAAAGCTCATGATGGTCTGTGTTGATCGATCTGCATCACAGACTCTACTGCTTTGGGATTATTCTGTAGAGCCACAGTGTGCATTAATGAGACATCAGTTGGCTCTGTGGTACTTCTTTTCCACCAAAGTGGTTCCAGTACATCAACCCATGTTGGAATAGATGTTTAAAGTTACGTAATGATGTTACTCTTGGGTGAAAAGGTACTCTGAACTGGCTCTAGCACCTTGCACGCGCCTGGTTCGTGGAGCAGTGTCTGTACATCTTATTGTTGAGCCTAAAATTACAAATAAAACAGCAGAATTCAACTTTTCCCGGCAGTCAAACTCAGCAGCCTCCAAAAATGTGTTAGATTTATTTACACATATGGAATGTATCTGTATACACCCCCAGGCTACATGTTTCCAGAGCCAGGAGGTCCCATGTTCAGAAGACCTCCACCTCATCCAGTAGCTCTGGGCCTTTTGCCTCCTCCCGGCTCACTCCCACCTGGACCCCCCCATCCTAGAGGTCTTCCCCCAGGACCTCATCCAGGACCTCATCCAGGACCTCATCCAGGACCTCATCCCCCTGCAGACATGGCAGGTTAGTCCTGACTGATTTTCTTTAGCTCTTTGGCACATTTTGAAATGGAAAAGCTTTGTTTGTTTCTCTTATTCAGACTCTAAAATGTTTGTCGATGCAGATGGTTTATTCAGAGAAAACAGTCTTGGACCTGGTGATCAGGGCGTCAGGCTGGTGAGTGTCTCTGTGTATGAGTACTGCACATCTGGACATGTAGTCCAGCCCGAGTTAATATGTTTTCCTGTTTCTGTCGTTAGTCCGGTCCTGGTGATCATAGGGCTCCCCCTGAATCAGATCCAAGGATGGGTGGTCCACCTCCTCCTGGACCCCCGATGGGTCACATGGATGGTCCCTTTCCTCGCAGAGCCCCTTATGGACCCCCTCCTGATTTCTATGCTCCCAGGGGGCCAGGAGGTCCTCCCATGATGCCCAGTAAGAAGTCGCGTTCATCTTTGAAGCTTGCTTTATCCTCACGCCTGATGGCGTCGGTGTAACTTTGGCTTCTCTTCCTTTTCTCTCCCTCCAGGAATGATGTTCCCTCCTCGCTTCGCTCCTGGTGGACCTCCCCCACCTCATCCTAATATGCCTTCCTACAACCCCGCTATGGGGCTTCCTCCTCCTCCTGAAGGCCTCCACCCATCTTCCATGGGCCCTCCCGCTCCTCAGCAGTCCCTCCCTTCGCCACCACACAGCCTGTCGCTGCAGGAGAACACACCGCCGCCTGAAGATGTCATTTGAGACAGAGTTTCTACTTGAGCTGTGAGATGACTGGATAAGATTTAACGAATAGTCGAGGGGACACACACTGTTTGCCTCAGCTGTGTTTCCCCTTCAACCCCATCCCTCCTCCTTTCTTCTGCCTTCTTTCTCACATTCATTCTCCCCCTTTGCCCCATCATTATCCAGCTGGTGTTGTTTTGAAATCCCGGAGGCTGCATTCAGGCCTCTTGCGTAGCTGCGACCCGAACTGTACGTGGGTGTGGGGATGTTGCCACGGGAACCAGTTGCTTGTTAACTCAACAAAGGCAGAAAGTTATTTTAAGGAGTTTTGTGTGTCAGCATTTCTGTGGCAAAGAGAAATGTAAATCATCAGTCTATCATGGCAGAAAATACATCCTTTAGGCCTCAAATAGATGATTTAGTCGTAGAGTAATTTTAAGAAAGTTTGTATCATTGTTTACATTGATTTGACACACTCATCAGATCACGTCAGGGCTCGTTTTAACTGTGACTGAACAGAGTTGATCTTAAACTCGGAATATTCCTGAGAGGTCAAATGAGTGAGGCTTCTTAAGCTCGAATCAAATTATGGAATTTCATAGACTTCCTACTTGGATACAGCAACTTTGCCTTCACTTCAAAGCAATGAAACTGTGCTTCTGAACCTGTTACAGTGATTTACACACAGCCGAGGCTTGAAATGAGCAGCTCACAGCGGCTGTCGCAGGAAGTGAGACTCCCTCTGATCCAGAGAGACGAGACCTTTGTGAATTTTGTAAAAAAAAAGTGATGATTGATAGATGAATAAAGACTCTTAAATTGTAGCTGTCTCCTCCATATTTCAATGATGTAATAATGTAAAAAACATTTGTGCATAGATTTAATACCAAACGTATCAGTGGCTCCCAGGAGGGATATAACATTGAAATGTAATTATTTGAAAATACTGTGTACAGCACATTAAATGGAAATGTTTTAAATATGTGTAAAGATATTTCAAAGCATAATTTCATTTATTGTAATCTTAAATATACGATGCTGTTCATATACCTGATCAGACTCTGGTGATGTCATTTAAAACGTTTACATAATACAGCGCCATTTCCATAAAAATGTGTCTCCTGTAAACTGTGAATGAATGGAGATGTGATTTCAATATAAATAGTACAAGAACCCTTATCAAAGTTAAAAGTGCAATTTTTTGTCATATGCTCATTTGATTCTTACAGTAAGTTGTGATTGCAGCAGCGTAAGACTTGTTAAATTAATTCTGAAATAAGTCGAAGATGAGAGAATGTCGACTGGAAAGAATCTGGGGAGTTCATCATCTATGGAAAAATAAATTAAAGATTCAGAGAATCTGTAGATATGGATAAGCCTTAAAAGCTGTACTAAATGGTGATCTTTGGATCTTGATCGTGTGGACTCACGGTAAATTAACGCAGCTGAAAACAACCGGGAACAGAGTTTGCCGACGCAGCCGCAAAGCATGAAACCTTCACATTTCCCTTTGGAGATCATTGATGTCCAACGTTGGAGCAACATTTAGCGCCATCCACACGTTCTTTACTGCCCTGCCTGCAATCCAGCCCCGTCATCCATTATAAACAACTGGATTATTATGAAAAGAATATGTAAAATACACCCAAAACATTGAGCATCTTAGAAACTTGTGTTACTGTCATCGAATTTAAAATGAGCGACATTTATGAGAAAAAAAACAGTTTTCTTCTTTTTAACGTTTGATTTTGTTTAGTTTTTATTTAGAATGACTTTTTATCGTCACAAATTTGTTACGAATGAGTCATAAATATATATGTTGTGAGCTGAGATTTATATTTGAATGCTTGACATTTTTACTCATTGTGCTCTTTAATGTTTTGATGGAAGGCTAACTTTGGCCCAAAGTCTTTATTTGCTTTGTGGCGTCCACACCTAAAATAATTTGGTTTTACTGTGGAGAGTCAGAAAGACTGCAAAGCCAGCAGTCAGTGTGTCCTTGAGAGTTAAATCTCCAACACTTCATTTATCATTTACAGCTCACTCTGGACATGCCCACATGTTGGTAAATGTATTTTTCCTCATGTGTTAATTAGTAATGTACTTTTCAGATAACTTTAAGGTCTGGTGGTTTTGCCCGTCCATCAGTTCCTGCCTTCTTTTTTATGCTTTTAGGTCGTGTAAAACGCTCTGGACACTCTGCTCCTGAATAATTCATTCATATTAATGAGGGAACAACCTGCAAAGATGGAAGGGTCTGGCTTCCAGGGTCTCTTGGTCTGGCAGTGGACTGACCGAAGTAAACAATCAATACATTCACCTCCGCCTTGCTGCCAGTGTTTTCACTGCTAAATCAGTGCAAAGTGAGACACTACGAGAACGTAGAAAACAACTTTTAATTGTAAAACCCATCCACAGAATTAACAAGAAAGACACAAATGCACCTGACACATTACTTAACTCTCAAAAAGCAAGTCTGTTTGAATACTAACCACGCCCACCACCTTAATCCTTTAAAAACCCAACAATTTGCTTCACTTTTGGTTAAACGGTGATTGGAAAGTGGTCACTGAAATGAAGCCAATACTGCTTAAAGCTTTTACAAAAACAGCTCTGAACAAAGAAATCCGTCACACAGCAAAGCAACAGGATCAACTGTTGGTCATAAAGATGTATGACAGAGAGAAGAGAGGTAGATATGGAAGTAGTAAACGTAGTAATACTTTTGCATTTCAGCTGGTCGTATTAGGACTGCGTTACATTTGGCGTTCGGTTGTTCAGACATTTTCCTTGTGGTTACCGTGACTGACGAGTTGTACAGTGGCAAACAAAAAGAGGATCCATGTGAAAAGAAGATGTGCAGAAAAAGAGGAGTTAAATGCCCTCAAACACCGCATAAGGTCTGCTTTTTCTGTTCTCATTACCACTTCCTTCTACCAAAGCGTTAGTGGTGCAAGATAGTTCACTAATTCAACAGGAACTTGAAGTATTACTCTGAATTCTGAGCGTATCGACTGTCTTTGTCACACGAGTAAAAAACAACTCGACTGTCTTTTATACGGGAAAGCTGTCTAAAGCAAAAGAAAACTTTAAAATAGGATCATCACCTGACAAATTGAAACATTATGATGTAAAATAACTGTCTCCTATAACACACATAAAAAGTACAGAAATGAAAAATATTTCATGGCACAAAAGATTCAGTTTCATAGCAAAACCAGAGCTCATCAATGACCCTCAAGCCTGATGACAGAAAATAGTTAACTTACAGTTATTCACACTGTTAAATCCTGGTTGGATCAATCTAAATTTGTAAAAAAAAGAAAAAGAAAAAGAAAAAAAAAGCTCTGACAACTGGAAAACTGAGTTAACAAACAGTAAAACAGGTAAAACAATCCCAGTGTTCTGGACAAAAATGTGATTTCCTTCTGGAAAAATTGCCAAACACAATGCTTGATGCTCTTTCTACTCATTTTAGCTCCGAGTACAACAAGTGAATTCACTGAGGACTACCTTAGAGAAGAAACTTTAATGTGGGCTGTTTTTGGACAGGAACCAAGCTGTTTAACCAATGTAAAAATACATGTAATAATTTGAAGATTCAACTCTAGATTCTCTTTAGAAGAACAGTTTCTATGAGGTGAAATAACTCTTATACAACTGTAGAATTATTATCAATGTGGAATTATTTGTCCTATTTTGGAGAAAAGTCAACAGTATAGTAAAAGATACACACAACAGTTGTGCATCCTTAAACTCTATGTGAAAGTTTGAACTGTTTTTATCATGACTTCCACTTTTCAGTGATGCTAAAAGTGTTGCATCACTACTTTATTTTCCTTTAAGGGGGGGGGGGGGGGTGTTACACGTAAAAGAAAAGAAAAACTGTTTAAAGTTTAGCATGAAAGTCGTGATATGGAAGGTGTCGAATGTTGGTATAAATGAAAGGTTTCATCGTCAAATTATAAAATCCTGCATTGCCTGAAAGCATCTGTGGTGCCTGAGTCTGTCTGAAGGGATCAATAATGCTTCCATTCATGTTCAAACCCCTGAGTCCTTGCTGTGCAGCTCCCCAGCTGGTGTGACTTAAAGGCAGAGTTGTGGTCATTGTCAGCTGATGTTCAGGTGTGTGTGTGTTTATGTGCTTGTTGAATGCAACCATGTGTGTTTGACTGTACTGTTTGAGGTCATTGTGTGCTTTTCAGCCTGTACGTGGGTGTCTCAGCAGTTGAGAATCGGCCTGTTTCTGTCGGGTCTGAACGGGAACACGGGGCCGTCGGCTTCCGCCTTCCCTCTGTGGGGACCCAGCGTGGCCACAGCCTGGGTGGAAAGAAAGAAAGAAAGAAAGAAGGATGGATGGATGGATGGATAGATACTTTATTGATCCCGAAGGAAATTCAAGCATCCAGTAGCAGACATAAAACAGTGAAAATGTTTATACAATAATAAACACTTTAAAAACAATCTAAGAATTTAAAAAAACTGTTTAAGAATATAAAATATAAAGTGACCAGTGAAGTGACATGAAAGTGAAATATAAAGTGATCAGTGAAATTCCGAATTGTCATCACAGAGCTGTTGTACAGCCTGATGGCCAGAGGGAAAAAAAGAGTTTTTCAGACACACACACACAGCATAGGTGGCTGTTAAATGATGCTCACAAAAATACTGATCTCTGTAGTCACAGACACACTTGCCCACACACCTTTCTGATAGCTGTCCAGTCCTCCAGGATGTCCAGATCAGGCAGCATGTAGACGATATATGGACGTGAGCAGCGTTAAGGACAGTAGTTGGGATTTTTTTTTAAGTCGTACCAATGTATGTAATAAAATAAACATCAAGGATATCAGACACCACAGAAGGTCGTCTTCTCTTCTTATCTGGACTTGAAGCATCTCGTCTCTTCTTCTTCCCTGACAGCTCGTCACTCCAGAGCTCTGAACAAACAGTGAGAGTCAGATGTGTTGCAAGTACCTGCAGCTGCATTACACAACGCAATCATTGCGTTACCTGATGTAATATCTATGCTTTGTCGGTCCTCCTCCAGTCTTCTAATTTTCTCCTCCAATTCGCTCTGCACCGTATCAAAGAGCAGCAGCTTCTCACTCTGCAAGCACGAGTAACAGAGTCAGAGAGACTCCATCAAGTTAATGATACTTAAATAGTAAGGAAATTAGGAATTCAAATGTCTGTGTGTGTGTGTGTGTGTGTGTGTGTGTGTGTGTGTGTGTGTGTGTGTGTGTGTGTATGTGTGTGTGTCATACCTCCCAGTGTTGAAATGCTGCCTGGATCTCACAGTCATACTTGTTCTTCACAGATTCGAGACACAACTCTCTGTAAATGCCTGACAAAGACAGAGGGGAGTCACAGCATGACAGTGGATAAGGAAACCTGAGCCTGAAGCCTCTAGTATGGTTGCCACGTCGGCTAGCGCGAGCGGTGTTGATGACATCACGATTTCGTGCCGGCTATATATTCTGGCGCAAGCCGATGCGCCAGTAGTTGCAATTTTCTCCATCACAGAGGTGTCGCTGCTACGTGAAGGTTACCGCTACTCTACAACCATGAAAGTCAAGACGAAAACAATGCCGCTGTAGCACTGTCATCAATGATGCCGCTGCAGTATCTGGAAGATGAAATGCTTCGTGTGTTTCACGAAGTTCGTGAGCCAAAACAATTCAGTCAATCGAGGTGAAGGTCTGAAGCCCCCGGCATCACCACTTGGAGTCTCTGCCCTCTTCTTTGCCTTCACGCATCTGTCTCGTAGCTTCTTCCACAGACTCTTACAGAACTCTCCCTCTTTCCCCAAAGTTCTGACAATCTCTGTCCACGAGTTTTGGGAGTTTACGTGCTCCCTGTGCTGTTTCCAGCGGCGTCGAACAGGGGGGAAAAGTCAGACTGATTCACAGGGTCCAGCCTACAGGGGGGGCCCTAAGGGAAATTTTCTTCTTCTTTCGTTTTTTAAAAATCATTTTTTAAATAATATCAATATATGTTGGTAATTTATAAAAATCCAATGTTCTCTGGAAATACATCTGTTGAAATGTATATCCCAGCCTGCAAATAGGCTATAATCTATATCAGACACCCCCATTATCAGTGCACATTGGTTTAGTCCGCCCTCTGGCGGACTTTTGATTGTACATGCGCCATAAATGTCACTCACTTCATTATTAGGCATTAAACGCCGGCACATGAAAGATGTCATCCAAAAAAAAAAAATCAGGCTTTCAGAAAAGAAAAGAAAGGCAAGAGAGACAAAATGAAGGAAAGCAACTGCTTACTTATTTCTTTCCCAAGAAAGGTGAGCCCAAATGTCAAAATTACAGCCTACAGTAACTGATTATCCCATTCACATTCCGTTGCATACCACTGTGATACCAGCCATAGCCGTAGCCAGCTATGAGGAAAGTGAGTTCTGGACCTCGGTAATTTTCAGGGATTTTTTATTTATTTATTTTTTTAATCTCGGTTTTCGCATACACGTTTCAATTGACGTTTGTGTTTACATCACTTTCGTGAATGTGTGACTGCGTGGTACCATTTGAAAGGTCTGTTTCTGCCCTTTCCAACGGTGTGTAAAACACGTGTGTGCGCTCCGTAGTCGGTGAGAAAAGTACCGTCAACATAGTAGCTGCATACCAGTAATCAGTAATGGAAAAATTAGACGAATTTGACGAACGATTTCCTCGGCCACTCTGTAGTGCAGCGGCGATTGCTATATACTGACGGAAAGCTCAGCTCGAGCTCTTTAGAATGATATGATTGTTATATCGGTGTCATGTATGGTTCGTGAATAAAGAAGACAGCACCTTGTTATAGCAATGCACATTTATGTAGGCTGGAGACAATTTTTCACATCTAATTTAGTGAATGAATTCAATATAGCCCATAAATCTTTATAGGTTGTTTAGCAACAGCTATAGCCTACAATATGCATCTATCCATCTATATTTAACTCTATTTTTTATATTGGTTAGTTAGCTTTACTCTATGCCTGGCCAAATGGCCTTTGCTTGTACCAAACATTTGTATAGGCTTGCATTGGGAAATAATCAGGTTCTTTTTAGCTATGGGTTCTTGTTACATTATAATGGTTTATTTTGCTACTAGCCTCAATGTGCAACACTGCTATATATTAAAAACTATATAATTTAAAATATATATATATATATATTGTAAAAATTTCGGCGCGCGCTATGCGCGCATCATGGAGCTCACCTATTCCTGAATCCTGGCTACGGCCCTGATAGCAGCCGAAGTCAAATAATTAAAAAAATAATCTCTCATTTTGTTGGCTACCACATAATTGTGAAATAGAGGCCATATTTGTCTTAAATGTATTTATTTTCATAATGACTATTAGCCTATACAAGTGTCCCAAAAGCCTAACATAGGGTCGATGTTGGTTCAAATATGCATGGTAGTGGTTGTTCCTTGGGCCCCAAATTTGGTGCTACGCCCCTGGCTGTTTCACTGCAGTTTCAACGCACCTCCTGACTGAGCCTGGTCTCAAATTGGTCCATCCGGTTTGTCGTTCTCGGTGCAGCCAAGTTACAAAAATCGACCGGTGCACGACAACGCGGTGCGCCGTCTTTTCAAGGCAAGCGCCATGCCTGAAACACCATTTTGACGTCACGGGTCGGCTGCGCCGTGAGCAACGCGTCGACTGTAAATCCAGCTTTAGACGTTATGAGTGCGTCTGTGTGTTGGACGTACCTGCCACCTTGGTGCGGACCTGCATGTTCTCCAGCAGCACAGCCAGAGGCTCCAGATATTCTGCTGCCCGGCCAGCCTCCACCTCTCCCAGCTTGCTGTTCACCTGACAGAGTCGCTCTCTGTACAACCTTCACACACAGTAGTAAATATGGATATTACTCGTTGTTATTTGCGACATTTTTATATCTGTCAAAATTTAGGAGAAACATCATGGAAATCAATGAGAGCCTGACTGGTCTTTGAGATCGGTGAACTGTTTCTCCAGGGTAGTCATTTCATCCAGACACTCAATTCTCCTCCGCTCACAGTCCTCTTCATCCATTTCTGAAACACCAGAAAGTATCAAACACACAAGTGTGCATTAAACATATCATTCACAAGGGAAGCAGCTGAGGAGGCCATGTGATGATGTCAAGAGGGGCACCATAATCAGCACAAACCTTTGGCAAGAACTAATCCCTATATCAGTATAAAAATGCTGCGTTCATTTTATGTAGCTCCAGAGTGTCTCACCAGAGCTGTCTCCATCCTCAGAGACAGAGGAGGTGTCGGAATCCTCCTCATCTGAGCTGGATGCTTCCTGCTCCTCCACCTCCATCTCCTCAGCTGTACTCTCCTTCTTTTCCCGATCACGGTGCACCGGCATTGCACCACATCAACTTCAGAGAGCTGCTGTTAGACAGAAACATACAATGGGGTGCAAAAAGAATTATTTTGCTCAAGACCACATCAAAAGATTTCAAGAAAGTTTAGAAATATGGAAGCAAAATATAAAGAAATATGGAGTAGCATAAGAAAATCTTGATTTCAAAGCACACATCTGTGGTCCTTCTCACGGAGTCCATATTCTAAATGAGCTTAATGTTACATCTTAATTCTGCAAAATTGAACTACATTAGTGTAGTTGAGAGGTGACTTTTACCAAAAAATCTGGATAAGACACTTGATTAAAAACGTATAAATCCAAATGCAACCTAAACTGTTTGTGGGCGTTTTGTTTTTGATTTAGCTTAACTTTAATGGAAAATGATTATCCTTTACTGGTACATGTAAATACATCACTCAAGATTGTTAATAAAAACATTTTTTACAATCAAGTCCAACTTTTTTTTTTGCTCTGTCAATTATCTGACTACAAATAATACAGGAGAACACGTATGATTAGCATTTCATTAGCATATTAGCAAGTTGCTGAGTAGCGTGCTATAAATCATCACGCTTTAATAAAAACATACTTTACAATTCAAACTTAAAACTGGACTATAACTCACGATATGGTGAGGTAAATGACGTCCGAGAGAATCTATACAGAAAAGGGATTCTCGGAAGAAGTACAGGATGTTAAACGTGTTGTTTTCGTTAGTACGATTTCACTTGTGTGTCCCAGCTATGCTAAAAACAAATCTCGACAGGCGCTCTTATATGTCTTGGGAACTGTAGTTTTCTGTATCACTAATACATTCTGTACAAAGGTCCAAGTACACAACTAAACTACATAACCCATAACGCACTACTGTCACTTGAGGCGGAAAGTTTGAGCAAAAAAAAATAGGAATGGTGTTTGAAGCTTTAAGTTGGAAATAATGGTTCTGTTAAAAGTACGTGGCATTTTTATTCAATGACGAGCTTATATAAGATTCATTAAGTTTACTCATTTCCCTAATTTCTTCCCAACAAAGGTCTAAGAACGAGTCTGGAACTACGTTACCCATGATCCACCACTTTCGCTCGAGGCAGAGATTTGTGAGCAATAAAATAAAAAGACGTTAGAAGCTTGAAATTGGAAAGGGCGTCTCTGTTTTAAAATGTACGTGGCATTTTTGTCAAATTTAACAAGTGACAAAACTGAGACAATATTACTTAAGTTCACTCCCTGTTGAGCAATGTTTGCGTTGAATTTATCTGCTATCTACTATTTTGTTTTTCTCCTCCCTCCACCCCTCCGCCATGATGTTTTCTGACTGGACAGCGGAGGTATCTAACCATACACATATAGCTGACTAGCTAGTTTAGCCCTCAAAGCTGCGGACTACAGTGGAAGGGAGGTGCAATGGATGGATGCGGTTCCCCGCTAGGTTGTACATATTTGTCTCTAGTTCAAACAGAATGCGACCGATTTTACCCCTAAAAATATTCGGCACTGTCGCGGAGGGTTGCCAGATCTGAGCGCAGCGTTAATAAATGATCCAACGGTTTTTTTCGTTACAGTTGGAAGATTAACGCTAACTGAGGCTATTTCAGTGGCTGTGTAGCTAGCTCCTCCTCGCTGTCTGCCGTCGCATTCTTGCGTCTCCCTGCCTCAGGAATGTTCTCAAAAAAGCCTCATGGGGACGTTAAAAAATCAACACAGAAAGTCTTGGACCCAAAGAAGGACGTGTTGACAAGGCTCAAACACCTCAGAATAGTCATAGGTAAGTTTAAAAAAAACCCTAATAAGCAGCTAAGAGGTTAGCTTGTACGTGCCAATCTGTTCACAGAGTGGCTGTTAATCTACAAAATCTGTATATTCAAAGTTGCCTTTCGTTTTTTTTGTATTACAATCTCATTGATTAGGCATTACAGTTGCTGTCCATTATGAGATCCTTTATTATGATCTTTAAAGTCATTGTTTTATGCTCAGAAATGCTGTGTAATGTAAATCAGATAAGATGCCTCTGCTTTAAAACCTGGAAAAGATTTAAAGACGTGATTTGTATTGTGTGCACGTGTTAAACGTTTAATATAAAGTTTCACCAAGGGTTTTTGGACAGACAGAAATACTGTGTGATGTCTGCTTAGCTGACACTGATGCTACACGCTGTTAGTCAGGTTGTTGTGATTGCTTCAGGGGCGTGCCTGAGGGTTGCAGAAAGACCTGACAAGTGAGAAATGCTGACTGTTTGTCTTAGCAGGATAACACAAAACACATTTTGAAATGTTTGGGAGAGATGGGAGGATGACCTGGTATTAACAAGTGATTGCAAGTGTGAGTGTTTGGGTGTGTGTATCTCAGGAGTAGCCGGACCGGAGAGGGAAATAACCTCTAGTATTTCCTCTTTGTGTCCAGTACAGTAGCATAACTTCCTGCTTCTATTGTGAGACCTACTGGGCCCCATGTTTGTGTATGTTGGACGCTAAGAGAAAGGGGTGTGCCCCCTCTCTGTGGTCTGTGGGGAACCCTAGATCATGATAACATCCACAAAGACATGCACTTTTTCAGTGGCTGAACAACACACAACTAAAGAGTTTCAGCAATCATGGAGCCAAATCACTTGAAGAAAGAGCGTTAGTTATTGTTAAACCGTTAACTGTAGCAATACCACAGTCAACAACCTGAATAATTAACGTTGCTGTTGTTCTTATAGATTATTTATTTTGTGAAAGCAGATTAAAGTTAAATTTTTAGAGGGTGAAATAACTCATACCTCGTTTGACTTAATGATTAAACAATGAGCTGCTGCATCTCTTAGTTTTAAAGGTTATCAGGCCATACTTTTACTCACTAGACAGCTAGTTTAGTCTGTGACAGTGGCTGAAACTGATTACATTGATACCTTTGGCTGCTTTTTATCCGAATAAATTTGTCATCATGGACTATTTCAACATTTCATAAAGGAATTTTTAATCAAATTAGCTAAGAAACTGAGTTCCTGACAGTATTCCTGATGATTGTGTAAACTAATGTTACTGCCATGCTACTGGTATAGGCAAATAAGATTTAGTTATTTGATTATTGAGTCAAAAAGAATTTGCAGTCAGTGAAAATCTATGTTTAATAAAGAAGTTTATTACAATCCTATGACTGCCAGCTGTGCTTTTGCTCCCTGGATGCAAGCATCCATTAATGTGAGTATACAAGAAACCCATTATAGTTGCCCACATAGCGTTGTTTTCGGATAATGACTTAATCTTCCCTACATTAACAACAAACCCTGCTCTTAATACGCTAAGAAACACCACTCCTCAACTGTATTTTAGCTGACAGGGTTAGGATTTAATTCTATTATTAGAAATCAATCTCTTTAAATAGTGTGAGAAGTAGCAGTCAAGTGTTGATAAATGTTTTGTTGAAGAGGAAGAGATGGAAAACCACTCAGTGAAGCCATGGGGACCTTACAAGGGTAGCCGCTCAGGCACAGATGACCTCAGTGTGTCTGTCTTCATATAAACAAACCCAAAGATTATCACCAGAGGCCCCTCTTAATCTCAGTTCATCTTTGCACTTATGTGCGCTAGCATGGAGCATAATGTCTGTCATAATTGTATATTTTCTCTCAGTTTTGACCCACTCTGCAGAGGTGCACACTATGGTTTGCATGGAGTGTGTGTGTCATGTATCAGTGCGTAAATGTGTCTCCCATCTAATGACGAGCAGCAGTGCCGAGGTCCAGATCACATGAAGGTAAACTCCCTGTTCTACTGTGACTGGAACCTAAACAGAGCTGTATGTCTTTACTGCTGCTGCTTCACAGAGCTCGGCTTGTGTTTAGAGAGCTCAGATGCAGCAGTGAAGTTGCGTTTCTGAAATCTGTTTCCAGAGATGTGAGGTCAGAAATATGTGGTCTTCAAAACAGGGGTTTTTGAGGAAAAAAACCCTGTTTTTTTTTCATGAGAAAAGATTTTTTTCATGAGACTTTTAGACTGTTGATGGAATGAGAAGAGCTCCTTTCCTTATTCAGGTCTCCTCTTGTAGTTGTATTGTAAGTTGTGTTTTATTTGTATTTTGTGTTGCACTCTGGCGACATTTGTTGGAGGGGAAAAAGGGACGAGAGAGATAATTTCACATTTCTGAAGAAATCAAAGACACATCATTTGTTTTTTTTTTCCCTTTTTCTTTATTTTTCTCCAGAAAATTCAGAGGCTCCGGATCTGAAGCAATTCTTTGACCTGTATTATTCACACATCTACTATGTCTTCTTTGAAAACTTTGTCACCATTGAGGTCAGCCTCAAGCAAAAAGGTCAGTTTTACTGATGGTCAAAGTTTAGAAACAGGAATCGTAAAGTATCCTCAGTCTTTATTGTTGTGCTGTGTTGATGCTAATTTGTGTTTTTCAGGTCATAAGTCTCAGAGGGAGGAGTTGGACTCAATCCTCTTCATCTTTGAGGTGACAAAATCTGTCAAATCCAAATTTGAAGATCTGAGAAAAGTGTTAACATCTGTTCACTATTTATCTATTTGACTGTAGTCATACTCCACCTGGAAACCAGTGGCGTTATGTAACAGTCAGTTATTTCTGAATGTTATGATCATAGATGAACCACTGTTTATGTAGGTTATTTAAGAGATGCACTGTTCCGTGTCTGAATTCAGTTTGAGCACTGACATTTGTGATTACGTTCTGTTACTGTTCCCAGTCAGTACCATAACACCAGCTGGCATTGACCTCAGACTAAGACCACGGGCATTTGGCAACAACTGAGCGGTGGTGCTTTGGAGTAGCATGGATAAGATAGCTGTGTGTGTGTGTTACTGACCTCCATTTGCCCTCAGCTGATTTAAAATGCAGATCAGAGCTGGAAACACTTGTTGGGTGAAAAGTAGGATAGAAGAACCCACAGCATATAAGTCATTCTCTGTTTGTCTGTCTCTTTCAATGTTAAAGAGCGTTTTTTTGTTTGTTTGTTTTTAATAATAATGATGAGATAAATATACTGATGAACATGAGGACAAAGACAGTCATTTACAAAAGCTGATGTTTTCAGATGGGTTTTATTTCAGGTTTAAGTCTGCTTCAGAGGATTTAGAATAAAAGGTTTCTGGTGAAAATGCACACTTACAGACTTTAAAAGATTAATTGGGCATCTTTTGGGGGCGGAGTGTTAATCAATTATTAGTTATTTGTGAATTTTAAACAATTTAATATCACTATATAGCACTTAAGCTTTATTCATTTATTTATTTTCCTTCTCCAGAAAATTCTCCAGCTCCTGCCAGAGAGGATCCAGAGCCGGTGGCAGTTCCACAGCATTGGTAACCCCTTTTCTAGTAATGGCTCATGTGGCCACTCGTAACTATGTCGTGTAATTCAAATGACAAACCTCCTCTAAAATGTCTTAACGGCCGTTTGACAACTTTTATTTACAGTTTTGTTGTTGTGAGCAAAGACAGTTGAAACACGAGTAGATAAAAGCTGTGCAGTGTTGTTTGACACGTATTTCTCTCTCAGGGCTAATCCTTAAGAAGCTGTTGCACACTGGGAACTCTCTGAAGGTACTGTCCTCAACCTCTAAATCCAAATTCTCTACTGGTTACTAAAAGAGGACGTTTATTGTCTTGATTCTCATGTCCAAAGTTTGACCAAGACACAAAAAGCTGCTGTTAACGGATACTTTTTCTGAACTCCTTTTCCATCATCATCATCGTAGATCCGCCGTGAGGGCGTTCGCTTGTTTCTGTTATGGATGCAGGCGCTGCAGAGTAATGCCGAGCGGGAGCAGCTCTGCATGTTTGCTTGTTTGATTCCTGGCTTCCCAGCTCCGCTCTGCCACGGGACCCCGCGTACTCTGGACACTCTGATCAACCCACCCCTGAGTTTGACAGAAAGTTAGTAGAACAAACGGACACAAACACACTTATGTGGATTTAGAGTAACAAATGGAGCTCAGGACCAACGAAATGCACATAGAGAGACAAACAAGAACATACGCTGTTGCTTTTATTGTTATAATAACCTTCCTCCTTTTCCTCCCTGCAGCTCAGGTGACTCCAGAAGAAGTCACACCATTGGTTGCTCCTCAGTCAGGTGACAAAAACCAGGAAGACCTCACTGCCTACTTCCTAGAAGCTCTACTGAAATATATGGTAAACCAGGTATTATCATCATTCTTTACTAACACATTAAATGGAACTGTTGCACCGCTTTACTAATACCACTAAGGCTGAAAACATGGGAGAAACCAAGTAATGGGTCGGTCAGTCACTCATTCGGTGGTACAGTAAGAATCAAATTCCTTACTGGATTCATTAACTCTCTAAAATACACATTGCATCCCCTGTTATCACTCATTCACTTTGGCTTTTCTTCTTCCTGCTGCGTTCACAAACATGCATGCAGGCATTCACACACTGATAACCTTCTTCTCTAAAAACAATGGCGCTCTTCTCTGCTTGACCCGCTTTTCTGCGTGTAGTTCTTTCTGTATAACACAAGCGTTTTTCTCTGTGTTTGTTTGTGTGTTGTGTGTCCACCAGGCGAAGTCTTTAGAGTGGCGCTGTAAAGAGAATCATGAACGTGGCTTCAGCTTCCTCTTTGGGCACTTCAGGAAGTTTTACCTTCCTCACATATTTCCCAACTTTGCCATGGAAACAAGCCTCTACAACCCCATGCTAGGTGAGAAATGTGAACCCAGACTGGACTGGAACAAATTGACTGAAAAGTGGTGATTTATTATTTAAACTCTAACCACTTTCCTTGTAGATGTGCCACAAATGCGTTCCAAGCCGTACTACAGTGTGGTGCGCAGAGAGCAGGATAATGGTGAAACACTTTACTGCACCAAGGAGAGTTTCCTTCAGGCCCGAGTCATCTTTATCCGCTGGCTGGTTTCTTTCTGGTTGGAGCCAAGACCCAACACACAAACACACATCCCAGGAACAGAGGGAGAGAATGTCCCAAAGAACATACAGGTATGTTGCTCACATGTAATATGTTCAGAGGTGGGTAGAGTAGCCACAAATTGTACTCAAGTAAAAGTACTGTTACTTTAGAATAATAAGACTCAAGTAAAAGTAAAAAGTAGTCATCCAAATAATGAGTAAGAGTAAAAAAGTGCTCGGTGAAAAAACTACTCAAGTACTGAGTAACTGTTGAGTAATGTCTGATTTATTTGTTAACACAAGCATTCAATCAGACAGACAAAAATACTAAATAATCATCTTTAGGCTAATTAGAGTTTATCCAATTGATAAAATAAATTAAATTAAAATAATCCAGGTAAATTCAAGTACTTCAATAAAAAAATAAGAGACTTAGGAAATGTTTAAAACATATGTAACCTATAAAACAAACATTCATCTATCCATAGGGAAAAAAAAACGAGTTTAGGGAACTTGCCGCTACATGTTTCCTCAAGTTAGATGTTGAGTTTCTGCTGAAATGTGCGTTTGTTTTGGTTGACACAGAAGACACATAATGTAGCTGCTGTTTCTCACTCTTTGTAAGGTAAACATGCTTTCAGTATGAGGCCTCGTCTGCGTCTTCATTTCCCACCGTTGGTTCTGACATTTTTCATCTGTTTCTTTGTTTGTTTGCTACGACTGCTAATGCTAAAGCTAACCCGTCCCGCCGCTGAGATTGAGTATGGTCACGTGACCAGACTGCACGGCTGCGTCTGATTGGTGGAACACAGTCAGGTGGTAGAGCCTTTGGCGGAAGTCTCTCTCTCTGTCAGAATAAAACATTAAAATGAGGCGTACGGGGGGGGATAAAAATAATGAGGCGTAGAATACCAAAGAGGTAAGAAGAAAAGTAACCAGCTCATTGTAGCCTAATGTAGCGGAGTAAGAGGACAGTTTCTGCTGCACACATCTGCTCAAGGAAAAGGAAAAAGTATAGTGATTTAAAACTACTCCGAGAAGTACAATTGTTTTCAAAAACTTACTCAAGTAAATGTAACTGAGTAAATGTAACTCGATACTACCCACCTCTGAATATGTTGAATAATAAATACCTCTATACAAATCTAAGATCTTACTTTTTATTTACCCACCCCCAGCGAGCAGCAGCCGGACTGGCTGCTCGCTCCGCAGGCAGCTCGGATGATAGTGGTGGAGGAGGGGTTCGGTCTGACAGCCACCTGGAAGGGAGTGGGAGCTCCTTGGGGCCGATAGGAGGTAGCATGGGGATCTGTGGAGGTCCAGGGAATATAGGGGAACCTGAACAGAGTCACTCCAACACCTCTACACTGACTGAGAGAGAACCCAGCTCCTCTTCACTCTGCTCCATGGATGAAGAGCAGCTTACAGACATGGAGGTGGTGAGGAGAGTGCTGACCAGCTCCAGAACCAACGTCAACTTCATCACAGAGATCTTCAGACAGGTAAAGCAGAGATAGTTTCCTTTTTGTCATTATTTTGAAACTTTAAGAGAAAAATAGGTTTGAATACACTAATTCCAACGACAACACTCAGTTAGGGAAAGAGTGAAAATAAAGCCAAATAGTTTGCTTACTGGCCCCAAATCACTCATGCTTTGTGCATCGAGGGATTTGAAACGGAGACTTTCTAGATGAGCGTTGAGATGATTAATGGCTGCGTTACTGTACATCATTGACACGTTTGTATTTAGTTGTATCCATGTGTGTGCTTTGGGCTGCTATCAGTAGCAGCGGTGGATGAACAACATGTTGGAATGCAATACTGCATATTTCTTTTATTTGTGATGTCCTTTTGCAACGAATATCCACAGATTACAAGCAAGAGATTTTCTGGCATCAGTCTTTGTCATCGCCGACTATGGAAGAATAACCACATCTCCTAATATTTAGTTTTCCTGTCATTGTTGCTAAGAGCTGGATCTGAGCGCCTCTGTGTATTCTCAGTCTGTTTACCTTTTTCTGAATAGATCATTTACAGGTTGCTTTATAATTTTACTTCAAAAAATTACTGCAGGTTCTATTTCCCCCCTGTGTAGGCGTTTCTTCTTCCCATGTGTGAGGCAGCTGCATTGCGAAAAGTGGTTCGTGTTTACCAAGAATGGATCTCCATGGAGGACAAGCCGGTGTTCATGAAGGAGCCAGAGGAGGGCCCCTATCCTATACCTGCTGCCACCAGCCTGGATTCAGGTTCTCAGCTTGGAGACAAAGAAGATGAGGTGGACACTTAACCCATCAAAATATTTAAGTTAGCAGTGAGCCATGTTAAGAACACATATCTTTTCTCTCTTTTTCAGAGGATGAACAAAGAGGTTGACAGTGAATTGCTGGAATACAGTGTTCATGCTGGAGTTCAGACTACAATGCAGGCATGGTTCTCACTCAGTCACCCTCATAAACATCATGGTTGCTGTTCTGTCTTTACTCTGTCCAAAATATGTTTTTTTTTTCCCCCACCTTTTTTCATCTAATATCTATGTCTCTTGGTCAGGTATTCATCACCCATTCAGCCAACGTTTTCCTCCTGGAACCTGCTAATGACATCAAAATCCTTTTGGAGGAGCATGTCGACATGTGCAAGCGAGTCCTGAACATCTACCGCAGTCTCGTCATGCACGAAACCATGGACCAGAAGACATGGTAAAACGGAAGTGTATTGCTACAAGACGCCAGTTAATGCATGTGATCTTTTAGAATTATCAAAACAAAAACACAAAGGCTCTCTTCTGTCTGCTGGCCTCTGATTCAGGAGCTTTTTTTTTTTGCCATTTTTAACAAGCGTGCACATATTTGTTCGTAGGGAGCAGATCTTACTGGTTCTTCTGAGGGTGACAGAATCTGTAATGAAAAGACCTCCATCCATTATGCCTCATGGCAAGAAGAACAATACGCTGTCGGGCAGACTGGCTGGGCCTATCTTTCAGGTAAATTATTGTCAGTCTATGTGGGATATGAGACATTTGTGTGTCTTCTATGTAAAATGGATGAATGGAGGGGAATGCTTCGGCCTTTTGTTCAAAGTAGCTCAGTTTCTGGGAGAATTACAGTGCTCTGAGTAATTTGTATGTAAAGTAGTGGTGCATTTATGGCAATGTTATTGTCTATCAAGGGATAGTCTTAGTTTTGGTTTGTCTATTATCCATTTATTTTGTCACAAACACAGTAAGTTTGTAGACACAGTTTTACATCATAATGCAATTTTATTATTTAGATTTCACCACTGGGATGCGACCTTTTCCAACGTGACACTTATTTACCATCTCACCACCCACTTTCTTTCTGTTCAGACGCTGATTGTAGCCTGGATTAAGGCGAACCTGAACGTCTATATAAGCAGAGAACTGTGGGATGACCTTCTCTCTGTCCTCTCCTCCCTGACCTGCTGGGAGGAGCTGGTCACTGAGTGGTCCCTCACCATGGAAACCCTCACAAAGGTATTCACCCCCTGCTCTGCCTTTTTAATGTGCCTGAATAAATTCAGATCAGCTCTGCTATAAGTACAGCTAAAACTGTTAACTGTTACTCTGTGTTAAAGCAGTCATTATATCTTTGTGTCTTAGGTGTTGGCAAGGAACCTGTACAGTGTTGATCTGAACGAGCTGCCTCTGGACAAACTCAGTGAGCAAAAACAGAAGAAACATAAAGGAAAAGGTGAGTCAGTCACCTGAAACCTGCACAGATGGTTTCCTAACAAAGTTCAGTAATAATGTACCACAGGGCTCCTCCATAATATGATAATAGTCTATTTAAACATTGCATTAAGTTTGATGTGTAACATGCACAAAGATCAGGGTGCAGTGCTTTCATTATCTTCCTTAAAAGATACCGGAGCAAAAACACGAAATCTAGCCAGAGATATATAGGAATAACCTACTTGTAAAAGTATTTCAGCTGTCTTCCGTTCATACTCCAGCTACCGGCTCAGAGGGTCAGCGGCAGATTGTGGACCGTTCCTTCTCTAAAAGTTGGAGCAGAGACCAACCAGGTCAGGCAGCAGCCATGAGGCAGCGAAGCGCCACCACTGCTGGCTCACCAGGCATCGAAAAAGCCAGGAGTATTGTACGTCAGAAGACTGTAGGTCAGTATCATCTGTTCTTACATGTCCGACTTTCCTCTATTTGCGAGATACAAGTTTAAAAAAACAGATATTGTTATTGTTAGTCACCTTCTGGCCCGCTTGCTCTGTATTTGACTTTAACTCTCCTTGTATTTTCCTTGTTTTCCATTGACGAGTTACTTTATTGGGACTCCTTCAGTCAAAGTTCCAAGCAAGCTGAGCAGATACTGAACGTTGCCTTGAATAGACAGCAGAGTACTGATTTGTCTGTCCTCCTCTGTGTGTGTGTGTGTGTGTGTGTGTGTGTGTGTGTGTGTGTGTATACAACATCTCTGGAGTCCTCCACTTACCGGCACACTTCCCTGCTCTGTGAGGACAGAAGTTGGCATGTAGTGAAAAACATAAACGGGCAACAAACCTGTGTGCATGAATTCTGAGTCCAGGCTCATGTTTCCAAACAGACCGTATGGATTTACACGTGGCTTATCTTTTAGTTTAATTCATAGAGCTTTTATGTGTTGAATGGTCTCACAATGTGAGAAATTCATTAGATAACAAGACATTTGTGGAGATAAGTAGGCTCAGCTGCACTTTGTGTTATAATTTGACACTATTTGTTCAGTTTTGGACTTTTCCTATGTGAAATTAGTTTGCTTATGCTAACAAACGGCAGCACTGTGCAAAAGTCTTTGGCCACCTCTTCTTTTTCTATATTTAGCTTCCAAGGAGTTTGCCTTTCTTTCAAAGTGGTTTTGATCTATAGTTCTCCAGTTCTTTGGACATTGGCTGCTTTTTTTACTCATTTTCAGAGGAATATGTGTGTTTTTTAAACCACTTAACTCTGACCTATGAATCATTCAGGCAGAAAAAAGGCGCCTAACTCAAGGGATGAACCAGTGTTGTGTCTACACATAACAGACAACTTGGAAATTTAAGTCTATTTAACTGGCAGCATATAAAGAACTGAAGAGTGGCTTCAGGCTTTCTTTGCTCAGTGCTGTGTGTGCAGCTGTTCTCGTTAGTCTTCTTTGTGGCATTTTCTTTTCATGTGTTCAAAATTCCGACTCAGTCAGAGTTCCTTTTTTGTCTGAAAGTGAGATGAATCCCGGCAGCTGAAGTGCTGTGTTTCTGTTTGTGGTGGACGTAAGATTTAAAGTACACAGAAGTGGAAGCTGTCACAGCCTCTCACTGTCTCTCCTGCTGAGCTAACCCTGTCTCACTTGTCCTTCACCTTCCCTGTCCATCATCCCACATCTCCTCTTGAAGCCTCACTAATTTCTTCTTTCTCAAACAGACTTTGTTGAAAAAGCTCTCTCTTTATCCACAAATATTTTTAATTTACTTTTACACAGTGTTTCATCTAAATCTTTCCCTCTAAACACCCAGTTTAAAACCTCTTCTGTCTTTTCTACCTTTTTATTTTCGGTCTATCTGCTGTCATTCTCTTTTTGATTGCCTTTTACCTCATTTCACTCCACCACCTTCACCTTGCTCCTCAATGAAACAATACCCATTTCTTTTGCTTTATTTACTTTCTTTTTCATTCAAATGCTATTCCCCCCTTCTTCGTTATCTCTTCTTTCTATTTCTCTTCCAACTTCCTCAGCCCTGCGTAGCTGCTCTACGGGGGATTCTCTGCTGTCCTCAGCCTTTATCCGCAGTGCTAAGAGTGCTCCTGCTCTGGCTCCGCCTCTTCCTGTCCTCCTCCACCACCACCACCCTTTTCTACCCCCCCTTGCCGACCATCTGGCAGGTACACTTTCTTTGCACCACCTTTCTGCCTGCCTGCCTGACTGCCTGTGTGCTGCCTGTCTACGTGGAAAATGTAGTCTCCAACACATCTGTCAGAAACTGAAAGTATGCCTGTCGTCGTGTTTCCATCAGTTTTTCTGACATTAGTGAAGCAACAGTTTGCATGTACTCCATCAGGAATTGTGGAGCCCCTTTTTAATACAGCTGCAGCTTTTAAAGAAATACTTGAACAAGAAAATGAGATTTAGGATGGTCATTAAAAAAAACTTTACATTGAATGTCGTTTTTTATTTAAAACTAAAACAAAAGTTAGATTTTCTTGAAAGTTTCTGCTGAAACAAATGGACGATAAATGGACGCATATATTCTACATATATAGAGCAGAATTTTCAGTGTTACGTTTAGCTAATTTTCTCTGCTTTATTTAACCGTTAAAGGACATCAGGAATTAGGGTAGTCAACATGATAATTATGCCTTAACGCAATCTCATTTGAACGCTTTCACAAAAATTACTGCCGTCATCATCATCAGACAACATACAAATCAGAATTTTTTTATATCTCTGTCCTATTTTAATCTGTTATCTACTAATGGACTTATTCCCGGAATACGTCCCGCCTTTTCAGATCCAACAAACACAGGAAACTTTGTGTTGTGTGTTTGTTAGATACATTTTAATGTTATTGAATTTGCAATACATGACATTTATTTGGGTGTAAATTGAATTTTTCTTTGTTGACGTGTAGATTGAGCACATTTATGTGTCACCGTAAGGACTTGGACCTGCCTGTTTTCTTGTCCTTCTGCTTGTTTCTCCGTCTTGTTACCTGAATCTTTTTGTTATCTGCCTGACTGCACACATGCTTGCCCCGTTCGAAGAGACTAAACACGTCTGTATTTGTTTCTTACGTGGATTTATTTATTACTCTGTGTTCCTGCACTCTTCTTGTTGATCTTATGTTTTGCGTGACATTTATTTTGTGTGATTTATTGTTGCCGTTGCATTTGCATCGATCCTTCGCCGTCTTTTTATAAGCAGTTGGTGATGATTTTTTTTTTTTATGTAGCCGTTTCTTAAGAGTGTTTACAGCTCTGTAAATGTTTTTTTTATTATTATGAGCTCAAACAGCCTGTGAACATAAGCAGTGAGCTAACACTTTTAGCATATATGCGCAAATTAGTGGCGCTGTGAGCAGGCGGCGTCTATACACTTTAATATAAACAATTTAAATGGTGCGTACGCTTGATGCCCCATGAAGATCCAGTGGTGAGAGAAGCTTAGATGCACACTTTGATCACATGGTTAAGGTAAACACACCAGGGTTGTTTCCAGAAAAAGAAAAAATGGATCAAGTCATTGATTGATCAACTGTATTAACCAGCAAATGATTGCTGGTTTTAAGAGTCTTATTTATCTACTCAGTTATAAATTATTTATTCAATCTTGATCATCTTGAGAGATAATGACTATTTCAAGGTGACGCCACCTCTTTTAGGACTCCTAACCAGTTTATGTACCAGAAAAAGTATAAGGAGCAGACCCACAGATAAATTCAATTAAGAAAAAGAGAAACTAGAAAACTTGTGATTGATAGAAGTTATATTGATATAACTTGGCAGTTGTTAGACATCTATCCTGATAATTCCCGCTTCACGTCAGCAGAGTGATGGATTCTTATTTTTGTTTCACATAAAACCAGAAATCTTAACTCGGTTACCATATATGAGTTTTCTTCTACTTCGTGAGCTACAGTCAGAGACCACAGTCTGAACAAAGATTAGCTTCTGCAGACATGACACTTTAAACATTTAAACATCCTTTTGGGTTGTTGTTCACGAAGATGTTCGTGTACACCTCCACTAACATCTCTCTTCTTTCCTCATCTTTCTGATTACCAGACCTCGAGGATCCACCGATCTCGCTGACGTCCCGCACCTCTCGAATGCGCCACTCATCCCAGAGCGACGAGGCCCCTCCCACCTCCTGCTCTGAGGTCTTCCAGGGAGGGGCTTGTGACCTGGATGCCCCAGCCCCATCCTCCCTTGCAAGGAGCAGCAGTGCCTCTGACATCATGGAGCCTTTCATCGCAGAGCGGGTCAAAGGTGAAGACCCCCAGAGGGATCCTAATTCGATCCCAGGTCCTCCCCACCACCACTCCACAACTACTCCCTCACCTGCAGCCAACAGTCACACAGCTCAACCACTCTCACAATCCCTCACCACCCCTTCTCCCAACCCTTTTCCCTTCTCCAATGGTGTTGTTCCCGCATCCTCAGAGGTACAAGATGATGGTAGAGTTCATGATCAACCCTGGTTTCAGACTAGCTCTCACAGCCAAGGTTCTAGTTCTGACTGGGTAAGCGACTGGGACTCAGCATTTTCCTTTTCATCTGAAAAGGAAATTGATACCGAGGTGGGGGAAGTTGGAGTTGAGGTAGAGGAGGATGATCTATTCTCCTCTATTAGGGACTTCCTCACTCACAAAGGTGAAAGGAAGGTGGAGGCAGGAGAGCGAGATAGTCCTCATCATGCATTAGAAAACAGTGCTGCTTTACCAGCACTGGTGCAAACGGGGGTAGCTAGGTCACAATATGATTATACAGGACACTTAGGAGAAGCCAAACGAGTAGTAAGGGAAGACAAACAGGCAAGTAAATCAGTGAGACATAGCAGTGTGGATTCTACAGAGGAAAATGAGGCAGAGCAGCGGAGTATCTATGAGTGTTTGGAGTTGCAATGTCAGTGGCCGTCGCCCATTAAAGGAAGCGCTAGTTTAGAAAGAACCAATGGGGAGAAAAAGGGAGTTGGAGAGATTACTGGAACAGAATTGGAAGGGAAACTTGACATGTGGAGTCAATTAGGTGAACAAAAACAAGATGATAAAGGAGCAGAAGCAAAGGACAGGCCCATTTTGATAAGACAAGATAATAGCACAGCTGAATCTAGCACTGAATCAGCTCCCCAAACCTCAGAGCCCGCTAAGGCAAAGATGTCTCGTGGTAACACTAAGAAACATCACTCTGGGAGTGTCCACGTCAGCTTCCGGCCCTCAACTGAGTCTGTCCAGTTTCACAACCCTCTTGAGACTAAGGAGGCCCACTGGAAAGCCAGGCTGCGACGACTCAGCCACTTCCACACACACAGTCACTCGGCTGGAGAGAGGACAGGCGCTGGAGCTGGGGCAGGGTCAGGGGGCAAGCTGGGAGCAGGGGGTGCAGGTAAGTTTGGCTCTGTGGCTGGAATTGGCCACAGAACAGGGGCACATGAGAAATTGTCATCTGGGACTGCTTTGGATAGCATTGGGGCTGGAGCCACGGCAGGTATTGGAAGCCTGGAAAGCAGGCCTGGGACTGGAGGGGACAAGGATAAGCTACATTCTGGATCTTCTATGGGGTCCAGCCTGGGCCCTGAGGCACACTCAGAGGTATCTTCAAGTAGTTCAGGTTCCTCAGGCGTGTCCTCCGGAGTGCGTGGACGTTTGGGACGTTCCGCCTTGCGATCTCGAGTGTCCCGCTCACGCTCCCAGGAGCCCGGCAGCACAGCCTCGCGACACCACCAGGGGGCTCTTCTTGGTGGCGTCTATAAGACTGTTGTCCACGCTCTGTCCTCCAAACCTCGGCCCAGAGGTCAGGGCTCATCCCAGGGCTCATCGCCTCAGCGGCAGGGTCGGGCTGCCATGGGTGACGCATCTCTAAGGGATCTCTACTCCCATGTCCTGGGCTACTTTGGACGAAAGACGACCACGCCAGGTGAGGATTGCAACGAACGAAGTGCTCATAGAGGACACAACAGATAAAACAACAGTGGAAAGACAAATGCTCACCAACACATAAACACCAGCAACTCTCCTTTCCTTTTTGGCTGTTTTTAACTGGTTTGTTATGATGGAATGATAATTTTTTTTGGCTGAAATTCATCATCTTGCTGCTGGACTGAAACTCAAACTCCCTGTTGATGTGTTTTCTCTTGAACGTAGCCCCTCCTCCAGCCTGCCTCCTGTCAAGGACCCCATCTCCTCCCATACCTTCCCACTTGTTTCTCTAGCTCAGAGGCTCCCTCCCTCCTCCTGTCCTCTTTCTTCTAAGGGTTTGGGAATTTTAACTTTACACCTCCTTCCCCTATTCTCCACCTCCATCCTCTTCTCAATTTTGCATGCGGCCTCGTCGTGCCTCCTTCGTCTCCCCCCTGGACTTTGGCCCATCTTCAGCATCACAGAAGGAAACGGCAATCTCCAGAGAAGTACCTTTTAGAACAGATAAAAGCACCAATAAAAAGAAAACTAACAAGTCCATTCACAATACCCTTCTAAAAGGTCAGAGGTCATAGCACTCAGAGCTATGTTTGTGGGTATGACAGGGTTACAATTAAGACAATTTTAGAAGTAAAGTTTTTATGTGTAAGCATCTTTTTGTAGTTAATTCTTACACCACTAGAGAGCAGCACGAGACTTTGTGAAAATATCCAGCTTGGTAATAGGTGTAGACACAGAATTTGAATGGATAAAAAAAGGTAAGCACTCTAAAATCTGCAATCTGGAATGGTTATTTGCCTTGCACACTGCCAGATGATGATATCACTTATGATGATTGCTGAACTGCTTGTTTAATATAGCAGTAAATACCTTTTTTAATTTATTTTATTCATTCTAATTCTCAGTGCAGCTGAACTCATGTTGCAAGCCTTTGTCTTGAGGTTTTTTTTGTAAGAGAACTA
Source organism: Odontesthes bonariensis (assembly GCF_027942865.1). Taxonomy (NCBI): domain Eukaryota; kingdom Metazoa; phylum Chordata; class Actinopteri; order Atheriniformes; family Atherinopsidae; genus Odontesthes; species Odontesthes bonariensis. Next base: position 6,804,453 of record NC_134522.1, read on the forward strand.
TGATTCATCACCTGAATCTGTCTTGATGTGGAGTCACTGTTGCATAACTTTTCCTCACGATTTCAGGTTTTATTTTCCCTTGGCAACAAGTGCTACATGTGTGTTCAGCTTGTCTACTTATTTGCCTCATAGATATTTCAGCAGCATCCAGTTAGTTATTTTAAAAGTTAAAATGTAGGCATCGCTCTTGCATGATCTGTTAATGTTTGCACTGTCATGAAATTTAGTCGGGCTCATTTATTCCTCTGATGAGTCGCAAAGATTTAAGCTGGGTCTTATGGGCTGTGATATGTTGTCTGTGTGGCTGTTAAACTAGTTAAACGTTTCTCATGCATAACCCTTGTTCTATGGACACAGCTCAAGCCCTGCTGTAGAGCTCTAAAAACAACTTCACACTCCCGTCAGGGTTAGTTGGAATGGTTGTTCCACCTACATTGGACTAATCGAAGAATGCTGTTATTTGTTTCCTCTCATTAGCTTGTTCTTTTTACTGATCTGCGATCAAATAGGACGAGTGTGGGGCCACTTCTATTCTTTAACAGCTTGTGAATCAGGAGGACTACTTGTCGTGTTGCATAGCATTGTCAATACCAACGCTTGACTACAAACAGTAGGTTTGAATGTCTCTGGACATCATGTCGATCAATGTTTTCCAGACTCGGCCTCTGTGCTGGGACTCTGTTGGTCTCAGGCGGATCTTGTAGACATCTTGCTGGGTTACTTTGGCACTCAGTTTTTGTCCTTTATGGCGGCCCATGTAGTGTTGAAATGACTCCTCCTGCTGGGTCGAACTCATACAGAACATTGAGATATTCAGTGTACAGAACAGCAGAGAGAAGTTAAGTCTGTAAAGGCACAATGGAGGGCAGCGGTCGTTGGCACATTTTTAGTGCTACTTTGTGCCTGAACCATGACTCCAACCCTTTAATGCTGCAGTCCAGGGAAACAGGTTGTAAATGTAAGCCTGTCACAGCGTATTCGAACTTGAATGACACAACAATGCTGCTGAGAAATCTTTTTGTTGGTTTATTTTTGTTTTGTTCACGTATCTGTCATTTATTTTGAAGATGTGATGGCAAATAACCATTACAGTTGGATCATTTATAAGCAAACAACTGGATTCTCAATATTTAACGTCGCACTTCGAGAGGAAAAACTGGGTGCGGCATTAACTGTAGGTGTGATTATGCAGAAATGGTCCAGTTAATAATTAGGAGGATGAGAAATTGATTTGTTAGTTAAGAAGAGAACCCTTTTTTTGCTCTGGCTTATTTGATCTCAGCTTAGATTCAGATTTGTTGCAGATTTTGGTCGTAACAGGTAGATGTGATGCTGTTCCAGCAAGCTATTACAAACTAAGCAAAGCTCGTCTTGTTATTCAGTAACAGGTTATGATGTTTTAAATCCAGCTGGATGGCAGCAAAGTAAATAGTTTAATTCTGTTTTCAGTAATTGTAACTTTTATTGACCAAAGTCCTCCCTGACATTGAGCTGGAAGCGACCGAGCTGTCTGCTCTAAAGCCACAGATTCAGGAATTAAAGACAAGTTGGTCAACGATAAAAGCAGCAGATTTACTCCGTTCTCACTGTGGGTTCATACATGCTTTTTTGTTTTTTTTTTGCCATCAGACTTAAAGTAAAGTCTGATGTACTGATTTTGCTGACATTGCATCCAAGCTAACAACAAAATAATCCATAGAAACATAACAACACTAATATAGACATCATTCTCTGCTCCTCTTTGTGCATGATGTGACTTAACTCCTGCATTCCTGTCCTGGTGGGGTTGGATGTGCCTGCTGTTGTGGCTTTTGTTTTTTTTAAATACTTTGTGATAACCTGAATGCCGACAGTACATTCACATCAAGACTCTTCCCACAGTCAAGAGAAATATCATCAATTTGATTAGTTTGAATCTGTTTCATGGATATTGTGACATTTTAACTTTTGATTAGTTTTGAATGAGGAGCTGTGATTAATTATACATGTGCTGAAAATGCGAGTTATGGTGTCAGTCTGATCAGAAATGAAATGTCACTAAATCCCTGCTATAGACTTAAGGCTGGTGGAGTTTATCAACAGTTAATGTTTTTACTTGTTTTCATATTTTCTTTCTTGTCTTTTCGGTCATTTGTGCAGGTGAACGTCGGTTACCGCCTCTGTCAGTGTCAGCCCACAGATCTTTATTTGTCCACCATTAATATGGATGAGTCTTTACTTTTGCCTTTGAATGTCAAAATCAATTTATGTCTCAAAGTGCGTTTGTTTGTGTTTAGCCAACAAAGAGGAAGTTGTCCAGAAGGCCCGTCCTGTCTCCAGTGATGTAGGAAGCAGCAATCCAAACTTCTCCGACCTCATGGATGAGTTCATCCAGGAGAGGCTGAGGGCCAAAGGGACAGGGGTCGGTATAACACACCGTTTCATCATCAAAATGTCCCTAAGCATCGAAGCTAAAACTTCAACGTTCCCCTTGAAATGCAGGGTCGTCGTGGCAGCAGTCCAGGAAGTCTGGAGGTTCCCAGAGACCTGCCAGAGCTCCTGGAGGCTGGTCAGAGTCCTGGGTCACGACCCACCGATGATCTGCGGCCTATTGATGATCCTGGGGTTCCCTCTGAGTGGACGTCACCGGCAAGTGCCAGCGGCTCTGATGTCATCAGCTCCGACAGCCAGTCGGACTCCTTCAACGCCTTTCAGTACTCCACCTGCAAATTTGAAAGTAAGTAACCAAATATTAACTTGTACCGGATTCCCAAACGAGACCCTGCAACATTATTTCTTACCTTTTTTTAAAAAAAACATTTTTGTGTTGAATTGCCATTATTTCTACTTAAAACTTACAAAAAAAAAACAGATAATAGCTCAGGTTTAGCAGAAAAAGACAAAAGTGTAATGCATTCACTTAAAAAAGCTTTCTGTAGATCAGCTTCACAGAAGCAAACCATGTCCTGCCTGCTTAGTTTAATCCAGTTCTGTCAGTTTGGCTTTTAGACCCTGGGATTTACTCGTGATTTTCTAAAAAAAAAAAAAAAAAAAAAAAAAAAAAACAGCAGATTTTTTTTCACAAGTGAATGCTTCATTCTTCTGTAGATTCACACTCCAGCTTTCATATAAACAAAACAAATATTGATCTTTCATTAAAAAGGAAGAAAGATTATTACTATAAGACACTTCCTCCTCTGTTCTACTTTTAAAGTTCTTATGAACTCATATTATAAGTATCACTGTTATGATATGAACTGCCTTGCTCAGAATGAATTGTCTACACACCTTTATGGGACCATTCAATGACAAAAATAATTAAATCTGTATTTTAGCATTTGTAATATCCTGGAAAATGTACCATACGTCATAAAAGCATATGTAAATTGTCTAGTTACAGCACATATTTCAAATACAGCAGGTACAAAAGAGAAGGTTAAGGGGCTTATACACCACGTAAAGAGTTTGTGTGGAGCCATGGAGAACATCCGTCTTTCTTGACTTTCTGGTGCGTAACACACCGTTGGCTCTGCTGGACCCTGTCAATGAGACAGATTCAGAGCCGGCCCAAGGCATATGCCAACTACGCGGTCGCTTAGGGCCCCCACGCCACCAGGGTGCCCCAGAGAGCACCGAGACGTTGTGATAAAAAAGTAAATATAGACATGAAATTAAAATAACATTGAATAATTTAAACAAAATTGTATTACACCAGAAAAAAATTAAATAATTTTGACAAAATACTAATACTAGGTTTATTTATGCCTCCTGTTGGCTGCTGCCACCGTTGGGCAAAATTATTTAAGTGTTGTATTTATTATTTAAGTATTTCATTTTGATTACTTTACTTTATTTTTCTGTAAGATAATGTGAATGTCATTTGATTCTATTTCTGATTTGGATTTTGAACATTTTGCACACCATTGCACATCTGAAATAAATTAAACTATTTAACGTGTTTACTATAAATGCAGTCTCCAGCCTGCTGATGTTACTTTCAAATAGTTAAATTAATGAGCCATACTTATACATCACTCTTTATGTAGAAGTTAATTAAACCATATTTATGAGTTTGCTATCCCTTTAAAGCTGCAGTCTGCAATTCTTTTTCAAGCATAATGCCTGGAACTGTCCGGGGATTCTGAAAGTAGTACATTAAATACCCCAATACAAAAAAAACCGAGTTCTCTAGGTCCCTTATATGTCCCGCTAGGTCCCTCCAAAGCCAGCAGGTTTGTTTACAAAATTGCAGACCGGACCGGTAAAAGGTAACCAATCAGGTTACGAGCTGGGCTCTGCTGCCTGTCAATCACCGATTGTGCACGCGCGATACAAGGTAGGCTCGTCCCCACACTTATTTATCTGGACTATTGAACTTCATTACGGGCTAGTCTACTTACTGTGTCTTCCATGATCGCAAATGACAGGTGAGTTGATGAATGAGGAGTCGTGTACGCGCATCTGGCGTGCATGTAGACGTGCACGAGTTCTCATGTGTTTTGATGGGGCGGGACAGGAAGTTGAATAACTTTGCATTTCTTGCATTTTGCGACTACGGAGGTCACCGTTTTCAACTTCAAGCGTTCTGATAGATCATGTAAACTCTTAAAATGCCAAAAATTAGGACTCTACGTATGACAACAACAAATCCTGCAGACTGCAGCTTTAAGGTTAAAAACAAGAATGACACCTGTATAATGTGAGATGATTACAAATAATGCTAATGATTGTGGGTCCATTACACACATAACAGTGTAGCCTGTGGAATAATGAGACATCTGGAGCTGAGGTGATGGTAGGGGGGCCCCAAATGAAATTCTGCTTAAGGCCACATAAAGGCTTGGGCCGGCCCTGGACAGATCAGTCTGATTGGTTGTTTATTGTAGTGAATGAACATTGTTTATGAACTTTAATATGACATTAACTCTTATTTTTCAAGGCATGAAGCACTCCAAACTTATTTCCTCGCCTACAGCTGTAAATTGTAAGTCCTCGTTGGCAGTTGGAGGCCGTCTCTGAGTCTTTAGTCGTGTCAGAGGTGTCGGGAGAGCAAGAGTTCTCTGAAGAAAGCAGTCATTAAGTGATTCAAGACAAAGTTATTTTAACATGTTGATGACCCACCTTGCAATGAGAAGAGTTTGCATCCAATCAGGAGTTTGTCAACGTTTTTAATTTCCACAGCTGATTTAAAACAGTAGGTGGTTCCTGATCAGCACACTCAAGCTAAACAGGTTTTTCCTAAAAGAAAAACACATAAAATTATAAAAGCAAATTTCACCGAGAGCCATTTCATGTTGACTTAAAAAACTTCATGTTTTCAGATCTTTCTTTGAATTTTTTTTTACAACAAATCAATCACAGTTTGGCATCTTACAATAGAAATTAAAAGGAAATCATGTTTGAAAACATACTCTGAATATGAAGGTTGGACATCTGCGCCGTAACATCAACCATTAGTGTGCGAACTCTTGTTTGGAAGTTTGTCATTCAGCTGTTAAGATGCTGGGACCGACATAAAATGGACATATCTCACTAGAAAACAAGGGTTTCCACTGGGGGATAGTCTTGGTTTATTTCCAGGGCTGGCAATTGAAGCGGACATGGAGGTGCAAAAAAAACTCTAAAACAAAGTCAGTTTCCATAGATTCCATGTGTACAGTTTGGTTTAAAAGGTTTTGGTTTCTACAGCTAATTCTCCAGTTCTTACACATTGGATTAAAACTCATCGTTTTGCTTAATTCAGGGCAGGGTAACTTTGACATGCGAGTTGCCCAGTGGATGTCCATAATGTCCACAGGATCTTCCTCAGATCAGGCTGTTGTTTGTCATTTGTGGTGTAAAAAGCCCAGCTGATGGCCCTGGATGCTTAACTTAAGACTTAAAAATGGCAGCCGACTAAACAGCCGTTAACATCACTGTTATGTCAGTTGGAAGATCAACTTCTGGGGGGATTTACTCACTTTTTGATTATCGAGTGGTCAGTCAAGGACCTGCGGTGAATGACGGAGACTGACAAAACTGTTCAACATACGCCATTTTTCTTCTGTAGATTTTACCTTCAGTTCAGACGCATGTGGAGGAGGAGTTGGTGCTAGAGGAGGCGGGGGCCGAGGCAGCTCATTGGACCAAGATAGCCTTGGAGGGGGCGTGACTTCTGAAGAACATGAAGTAGCCAGCTTGACAACACTTCATATTGACTCAGAGACCAGCAGCCTCAGCCACACTGTCACTGTCACTGGTGTGTACATATTAAGCCGGCTACTGTTCTGTGCAGCAACAACATAAAGTCTCCTTTAAAAGTCGTCATAAGAAACGGACTTAAAGTCTAGTTTATCACCAGAATCAAACTTCAGATGGTAAATCAGGAGTTGCTCATGTTTCTTTTCTCTCTTTTGGTATGTCCTCCTTCTTGTTTAGGCTCTGAGAGTGCCTCACCCATGCATTCCCTTGGGGGCTCTCGTTCCCAGACTCCCTCTCCTGCCACACTCACAGCAGAACACACTGCACACACACACTCCCATTCGCACACACACTTACAGCTGGACCAGAAACTCCACAACTCTGTCCTGCAGACTCCTGACGACCTGGGTAATAAACCTGCACACATTTACAAACGTGTGCTTTCAAATAACCTTTCTTTTTCTTCTTCTTGTTGATTGCTAATTATGTTAATGAATGTAAAATAAATCATTGTAAGTGCTTGTATGTTTTCTCCTCTAAGGCCTCAGCTTTTAATGAGGAAAAAGAATCCCTGATTGATTTATTGATTCATTCTAGAAACAAGTGAGTTCCCCAGTGAGGACTGCAGTGTGATGGCTGGTGGCTCTCTAACTGGATGGCACGCAGATGTTGCCACGGTAATGTGGCGGAGGATGTTGGGTATCCTGGGGGATGTCAACACCATCAAGGACCCTGAGATCCACGCTCAGGTCTTTGACTACTTGTGTGAACTGTGGCAAAACTTGGCCAAAGTGAGAAATGATAAATCCAGGTGATACGCAATTATTACTCAAAACTTTATCTTATGATTGTGGTGGTCAATTTGGGCATTTCTCTTTTCAGATAAGGGATAATTTGGGGATTTCCCTGGACAACCAGTCATCTCCCCCACCTCCCGTGTTGATCCCTCCTCTCAGAATCCTCACTCCTTGGCTGTTCAAGGTAGGTGTGATTGAGAAATCTTGAGAATAGCTGTATTTTGCTCTGTTTCCCACGTGAAAAGGGGTTTGAAAATGCATTTGCTTGCTCTCTGTTGTGGTAAATATGAGGCTCTGTATACATGCACACTATGCTTCGTTCGTGTTTTCACACATTTATGTGTTTTCTCCCTTAAGGCCACCATGTTGACAGAACGTTACAAGCAGGGGAAGCTTCATGCCTACAAGCTAATCTGCAGGATCATGAAGAGACGACAAGATGTTTCCCCAAACACGGACTTTCTCACACACTTCTACAATATTATGCACCAAGGACTGCTGCACCAAGACCAGGTATCGGCCAAGATATGTTTTCTTTGTTTAAATATATGTAGAATAGAATTGGTCAAGCCTTTACTTTTTGTTTGACATAATTTGTGTTCTAAATTAGTTTTACATGGAGTTTTAAATGGTAAAGATGATCTTTCTTCTGCAGGACATCGTGAACACCATCATCAAGCACTGCAGTCCGAGGTTTTTTAGTATTGGTCTGCCTGGAGCCACCATGCTTATCCTGGACTTTATCATTGCAGCATCGAGAGTCACCGCCTGCTCATCACTCAATGTGAGAACCAAGCAGCAGTGTGCAGGACTGATTGCGTTCCTTTTTCTTTGCTTTATGTCACCTTCTCTCCCTCTCTTCTTTCCAAGGCTCCAAGAGTTGAAGCCCAGGTCCTTCTTGGATCTCTGGTGTGTTTTCCTAACTTGTATGGGGAGCTTCCAGCCCTCCATCCCACCACAGCCGACATGGTACTAACCAAGTTTCCTGATGTCAAGGTAAATGAGAGTAACAGCACTGTTTACCGGGGCCATGACAGGTCACCTTACCAATGCACTGGAAAAAATCAAAGTCTTACCAAGTATATTTGTCTCATTTCTAGTCAAAATATCTCATTACACTTAATATAAGACACAACTGCCTAACAAGTACCATTTCAGCCAGATATAGGGACTTGTTTGAAGACAATACATCTGGAATATCTTGTTAAATGAAAAAGTCTTGAAAACAAATTGTTTTGAGTCGGATTTCATATGAAACAAGCTTTTTTATAACATTTGAAGGTGGTTTTTAAGCTAATTGCAATATCACTTTTATCTTAAAAGTCCCAAATATCACATCTTATTTCAAGAAATCTTGACAAGCTGATTTTCACTAGTTCCATTGGCAGATTTATTTTGCTTATTTCAAGCAAAAACATCTTGTATTTGTTGTTTTTCTTACTTATTTTTGGAGGGGCGTTTTTTCCAGTGTGTACTTGTACAAAATGCCTGTATACATTGTACTAATGTGCTGTATCTATGTTCTTTGTGGTAGTGTCGTAGTACACCGATCAGACATAACTTTATGACCAACCAGTCAGTGCATGGACAAAGAACATCTTATTACTCATTAGTAAAACATCCTTCAGGCTCTCTTGGTCATGTATTTGGGTCTCTGTGGATTGAACTCGCTTCCTAAAGATGGCATCAGGTCCCATCAGACTGGCACCCCAGGAGTTTTTAGGCTGGGTTAACCCCTCAGACTCTTTGATGTGTTTTTCGTGCCCTTTCTAAGCGGTTTTTGGGCCTCACTGCTGTCATGCTGGGGAAGGTCTGCTACTTTAGACGAGTGCTGCTGCAATATGAGAGCTGTGACTAGTCTGTAATAATATGCAGTGTCAAAATAGCATTTATGTGAATGCCAAGATGCAGGTTTTCCCAGCAGAACATTGGATTTTAACAAGATGAGCAGTGTTGCTCACTTTACATGTCAGTGGTTTTATTTTTGTGGCTGATCTATGTTAACCATGGTGGAGAAATGGAAATTAAAGACATGTTAATGTGCTTTAAAACTGACATCTTCTTAAACAAAGGTTAAAAAATGTATCTACTTCATACCTAATCCAGGTCAGTCCACAACTTAAACTCATGTCTGCTGTCCGTAGGTCTCTCAGCACAAAAGTAATCGGTTAATGTCTCATCAGCTATTCTTGAAACAGCTCAGGGCTGTGGGAGTAATGTTGTTTTTGTTGTTGTTTCTGCGTAAACAGCTAATGCCATGCGCGGCAGTGCCTCCGGCTCGCTCGCTGTTTTTTTTTTACGAGGCAGAAACTTGTTTTGAATCACTAAGCGGTCATTAACACTTACTGAAAGGACGAGACCAGCGAGTGTGTGAATGTGTCTGAACTGTGACCGTGTCCACATTTGGTGCAGCACATGTTTGCATGGTGTACAGTATATTAACTCCTCATTATCTTATTCCTTGCATGAGTTCTCTTGTTATCTGAATGTTTTAAGGACTCACTCAGTTTTATTCATTATTCGCGCCCCTTGTAGGAGTTACTTTGTTTTAAGAAGTTACGAATTAGACAGACATTTAATCAGAATTGTGTTTTGGTTTTTAGGAGCACATTATCAAAACCATCCTGACCTCTGCAAGGGATGAACCCTCTGCTCCTGCTCGGTAAGTTTTTCCTGTCTGAAGAGGATTCAGTCAGCTCTCCTGCATGTTCTCCTAAAGATCTGACTAATTGTATTTGTGCTCCAAGAATGCCAGTATGTTTTTATTAGGGCTGGGCAACGATTAAAATTTTTAATCTAATTAATCACATGATTTCCCTGATTAATCACGATTAATCGCATTTGTACGCAAAATCCAAAAATGAATTCAAAAGTAGTGTATAGCTTTTAGCATTTAGTTTTATTTTAAATGTGCTGCCATATGAATGAAAGTGCCATAACATTTGTTGTGCAAACACACTTTTAACATCAACATCTTTCTGTAGTTTTTATGTAGAAGCCTCGCTCCACTGTCTGTTTCCTTGAATGACTTGCTGCTATCAGTTGTGTGTTTTGCCTTTAAGTGATATTTTAGACTGGAACTACTACGCTGAGAAGACAATTCAACTTGGCAGTGTTTACAGATGACTTTGGTTCTGTCGACTCCGCCGTCTGGAAGAACTTTAAAATGAAAATGGCCGAGTAAAAGTTCCGTACCCTTCTCCATGGATCCGGCGATTACTATTTTTTTTCCGGTTCCGCAGCAGACAGCAACAGACTTTTACAAAATAAAAGCCTGTGAGCACCAGACTTTTACAATAATAAAATAAATAATAAAACAGGGGTGGTCCGTGGCGTAGTGGGTTGAGCAGGCGCCCCATGTACAGAGGCTATAGTCCTCGCTGCAGCTGGCCCCGGTTCGAGTCCCGCATAGGACGGCCCTGTGCTGCGTGTTGTTCCCCCTCTCTCTGCCCCCTGCTTCCTGTCTCTCTGAACTTTCCTATCCATTAAAGGCACAAAAGACCCAAAAAATAAGGAAAAAAATGCGTTAATGCGCGATAAAATATTTATCAGCGTTAAATAATTAACGAGTTAACTCGCCCAGCCCTAGTTTTTATTAATGTATGTTTCATATTAGTCGTTGTGGCCGTACATGAATGTGCAGTTAGTTTAGATTGATCCCATGTGTAATTTTAACCATAATCACAGTATCTCTGTGCATGTGGGTCACTGATAACTAATAATATCCTTGTTTTGTCAGGTGTGTTGCACTGTGTAGTCTGGGTGTCTGGCTGTGTGAGGAGTTGGCTCGTGGGACTCAACATCCACAGATTAAAGAAGCTCTCAATGTCATCTGTGTCACCCTGAAGGTAAGTCACCTCTTTACTTTTATGCACACGAGTCATGTTGGGTCCAACTTAATACGTTTCCACCTATTTAAACATTTTTTATTCAACTATGAATCTATAAGGCTTACAAAGGATTTTACCCATGTGACTACTGTCCCTGATCGTGATCCAGTGAAATAATGCAATAAAATATAAAGACGCAGCTCAATTAAAAATCAAAAGGCACAAATCTAAAGATACAAGTGGAATATTTAGGGTGGGGGGGTGAAACATAAGCAAGTCAAACACTTTGAAGGATTCATTGCTTTGTTTGCACATTGTCTCACCCGGTGATTATTGTGTGGATATTCTATGCTGCAGACATTAACTTTCCCACACGATCTTCCCTTTTCTGGTGTGAAAATGACTAGAGTAAAGAATACAGCAGAGCAATATGAGAGTGAATGAAGATATTATGATAAAAATCCTGGAGTAATATGTCCATTGTGTTGATAAGTAAGTGTACTGCATAGATGTGAGCTTAAAACAGCAATGCAACCTGATAATTAATGTAAAAATGTATCTTTCTTATACGTCACCATTTCTGAATTGGTGCCACTGCAGTAAGATTTCCAAATGTTCCAATTTATGCAGAAAATTGGAATGTGAATCTTAACATAATTCTTTGTTGCAAATATTTGCTGAAACTAGATCGCCGATCTACACAGAACTGTGGTTTTAGAATAAATTCAACAAGGAGACATACACATAAGTCGTAATGTGAACACTTTTGAAATAAATTAACTGTTTAGGTTTCAGGAACGGGTCGTTTTGCTGCACGAACATGTGGTTTTAATATTGGATGAGTCGGTGGTGGGTATGTTTAACATGGTGGGCTGTAAGCAGACAAAGTGGGATGGAAAACATTGTTATTGTTGTAGAAATTGCCTGAGTTGTTGTTGTCTGTTTTAGGCAACTAGACTGGGAGGCCTGTGGATCAAATAATACTGTCCAATATTTACTGTCTCATCTGTAGCCAAGTGGCTCTAGATGGACACGAACGCACACGCGCACATACCTTTTCCACCTTGGAATCCCCAGCTCATGTATCGGCAGCCAATGGCCTGCTAAGACGCTGCCATAACACACACACACACCTGCTCCTGGGAGCAAACCCTGGACTGTAAATATGTTTGGTCCTTCTTCAGATAGGAGACAAATCCAGGCGGAATGCTGCAAGCTGTGTCTTATACACACACACAAACTGCTCACACATATTTATATATATTTACATACACAAACACATCTTGTCCACTTTGGAATCTCCTTGCCTTCACAGCAGCAGCCAGTCGTCCCAGCCATGGGCTATGTGGCATGTACGCACAATTATACACACATGCACAACCTTGAGGGATTGTCATATTTCCATGCAGAGCCACTTCCTCCTGTTGGCCATCTTGTCTTCCATCCCTTTCATCTATAAGCATTTTTTTTTTTTTTTCAGGCAGTGATCCACATTGGAGCCTGACTAATGTGTAAACCCAGTCTCTTCTTATCAACCTCCCTGGGTTTTATTGTGTTGTACACACTCTTTGCACCTTAAATATATCGTGGGTCTAGTGAATATAACAATGGATAGTTGGAACATAAAATAGCTTTACTCTGAACTTCTTATGTACCACATGTTTTTAAAAATCATGGGTATTTAAACATTTATCTACAAGCTTAAGATCTTTTCGAGCCCTTTTCCTCCCTTTACTGGACAGAAACTGCTGGTAGAGTAGATGGGCTGGTTTGTCTGCATCAAATTCCTACCAAAACATTTGTTTTCATTGCAGTTGATGATCTATACTACTGCATCTTGGATTGTATATAAATTTAACCCCGATACTAACTGTGAATTAACTTCAGCGCCGTCTCTTTTATTTCTTAGTACCCCAATAAAAATGTAGCACTGGTGGCGTCAGACATCCTTCATCTCCTGATCAGTTACGTGGATCATCTTCAGAAATTCCCCCCTGACACTCCAAAGAAGATTGTTGAGGTGAGACATGAATTACTCTATAAACTTGTGTGTTTAATACAGTATGTCCAAACACTTTTGTTGAAGAAATTTGTTGTTTGTTATGTCAACTTGGGCACTGACCTGATGCGAAGTACGCAGGCAGACACCATCTGTCTCTGCAGATACCTGCCTCCTGAAGTTGTCCATTCATGTGTCCTTGATTGAGTGTAAAGTGTTTGCTGCCATTAAAGTGATAGTTCGGAGTAGATTCACCCTAGAGTCATTTGAACCGTGACATCCAGCCAAGTAGCCCACCCGCAGTTTTTATTATCTTGGCTGAACATCAGCTGAGTTACCGAGTTATCCCGAATAGCTTAGTACAAGCGCTAATGGACCCTGGCAGTATCTCCAAAATTACCACACTAAAATCACATGCCATGACACCAAACTTCTACAGTAGTACAAATATGGTCTGTACTCACAAAACGATGCATTTGGAAGTTTGAAAATAGTCCAGGAATTTATTATTATCAACACAAGCCTGATAGCTTCTCTGCTGCTAAAGCTGGGTCGACGTCACTTCCTTGATCTGGGAGCTTCAAAGTAAGATGAGGGTTGATCTACTACTGTAGACAACAAAGTATATGCTATATTCTACATGATTTTTTATGAATTTTTATGTTGCATAGTTGTGAATTTATTTCATCAATGGAGAAATTGAGCAGCCTTGCTTTGTTGTCTACAGTAGTAGATCAACCCTCATCTTACTTTGAAGCTCCCAGATCAAGGAAGTGACGTCGACGCAGCTTTAGCTGCAGAGAAGCTATCAGGCTTGTGTTGATAATAATAAACTCCTGGACTATTTTCAAACTTCCAAATGCATCGTTTTGTGAGTACAGACCATATTTGTACTACTGTAGAAGTTTGGTGTCATGGCATGTGATTTTAGTGTGGTAATTTTGGAGATACTGCCAGGTTCCATTAGCGCTTGTACTAAGCTATTCGGGATAACTCAGTAACTCAGCTGATGTTCAGCCAAGATTGAAAAAATTTCGGGTGGGCTACTTGGCTGGATGTCACGGTTCAAATGACCCTAGGGTGAATCTACTCCGAACTATCACTTTAACTTGATGCTCTTTGTGTGCGTGTGTGTGTGTGTGTGTGTGTGTGTGTGTGTGTGTGTGTGTATTTAAACTTTTAAAACTTGGTAAATGCTATTTGATCATCTTCCTCTTCAGATTCTGATTGCAACGATCACATACTTGCTGCCCACTACTGAGTCGTCTCCTCATGAATTGGATAAGAGGGTAACAAAAAAAACATCTGTTTTTCCCTAATTTTAACCACTATGAAAGTTGTTTTGCATACAGAGTTAACATTATGCTTCTCCATGTTTCAGCTGGTAGTTTCCCTCCTCTTGTGTCTGTTGGACTGGGTGATGGCTCTGCCTCCGAAGACTCTTCTCCAGCCCGTACAAACACGAAGCCCTCCTGAGAGGGACCAGTCTACCAAGACTCTGCTCAGCTGTATTTACAAGGTATATCTGTGTGTTTGTGTCATCATAATATGGTCAATAACACAGGCGGTAGTTGGGTAGATTCTTAAAGTTTGATTGCACATCCCTTCTGTCTGTTCCTTTTATATCAGAGTAAGTGCAGTAAAGCATCATTCCTTCATCTTTCAGGTTTTACATGGTTGTGTGTATGGAGCACAGTCTTTCAACAGCCCCAAGTATTTCCCACTGCAGATGTCGGACCTGTTGAGCTCAGACTACGACCCGTTCCTGCCTTTAGAGAGCCTAAGAGAACCAGAACCTCTCCACAGTCCGGACTCTGAGCGCTCCAGCAAGCTGCAGCCGGTCACTGAAGGTAATTTATCGACCACTGCAGACTTCGGGGTGTCTTTGTAATGAGCCAATTTGTTTTCTACGCATGCAAATTAATGCATCGACACAGACTCACAAATGCACAAAATCTCTGCACAACATGACCCAGAAGGGAGGTATGTGTATGTATGCGAACCTGTCTGCATCCGTGGGAGAGTCTGAATGGTCCCCTGCTGTGGTCCACCAGGACTCAGTGACTGGTCTAATGACTGGAGGACCCCGATAGACCATGCTTCTTCTTTATTCCTCCTATCCTCTCTTCTCCTCTCTTCCCCTCTCTTCTAATCTGATCAAATCATTTAACTTTTCTGTTTTCTTTGCATTCTTTTTTTTATTTGCTGTACGTTGTCTCCTCCTCCTGAGCCCCCCTGAGGTTTAGGGAGTCACTGAGACTGTCTGGTCAATACATATCTGTACTCTCAGCACAACCTGTCAATAAGGAGTTGTTGGAAAGTGTGCGTATGTCACGGCGTGTGTCTAAGGATGCTGATTAACCAGAAGCTGCTGGCAGCACAGTGTGTGATGGCATTGGCTTCTTCTCAGCATGACGCTCAAGCTGAAAGTGTGTTTGTGTTTTTTTTCTAGTTTGTAAAGTAATTCCTTAAGTTTTGCAGTAACTTTGAACAAAAGCAAAAAGTTAGAAGAAAAACACTCAAACTTCTTCGCCCACTTTGGAACAGTAGGTTTAGTACTTTTACTGTTTACTATTAATGCAGATGCAAATCACCTCTCGTTCATTATGTTTACTCAACAACAATTTAGTCTGTCTGTTTGTAATAAATAAGAGGTGTAATTTAGAAATCTAAAATGGTAAGACACATAAAGTACAAAGACTTATATATGTATATATATATATATATATATATATATATATATATATATATATATATATATATATATAAACCAGTGTATGCAGCTGTTTTCTGCTTTCAGCTTTTTTTTTCTCCTGTTTTCTCTCTGCAGATCGTA
This sequence comes from Odontesthes bonariensis, assembly GCF_027942865.1. Classification (NCBI taxonomy): domain Eukaryota; kingdom Metazoa; phylum Chordata; class Actinopteri; order Atheriniformes; family Atherinopsidae; genus Odontesthes; species Odontesthes bonariensis. Next base: position 6,820,074 of record NC_134522.1, read on the forward strand.
GCCGTATTCAGCAAGGCTTGGTTTCCATAGCAGCCAGAACAGTCATTACCCACCTGGTCAACCATCTAGGACATTATCCCATGTCTGGAGGGCCTGCAACTCTGTCTAGTCAGGTACTGTTTCTTTCAAATCATTACGATCCAGATATATTATTAAGTCATACTAAAGAGACTGGATTCTGCAAAATGTCGAAGCTTTATTTAGCTTTTATTACACTATGAACCATGTTTTGCAGGTGTGTGAAAATCAAGACAACCCGTTCTGTGAGAGTGCGGATCTGGGACCAGAACTTTTCCATTCGCCCAACCTGCAGTTCCTGGTTCTAAATGGCTCCACGCTGCTCTCGGTGCTTCAGGTAACCCCAGCTGAAGGAAACTCTCTTGATGAAAGCTCACTCTTGTATAAAACACAAAACATTAAGTTTATAGTTGCTGTTGAAAATTAACTGAGCTCCAATTTTAACATCTTTATTCTGCCAATATTTTCACATTTTACACGGTCAACCCGACCCACACTGGATTTTGGGGTAGATACAAGTTAATAGGGAGTAAAAAATTATATTTTCTAGGTTTATCTAGATAATAGATCATAATAGATATCTTATCACAATTATCTTCGATAAACTTGAATCGTTTTACATGATGATTAATGATACAAGAAGCTGAATATTCCCACATCTTTTGCACTTTTTCTTGTCATCTTCTTGCATCTATTTCTTCTGTTATTGTTTAACCTCTAGGAGTCCGTCGTATAAATGTCCCTTATTGCTATATGTGCTTATAATCCCTTTTCCAAGGCACTACATATAACCTGATACCCCATGTGTTGCATATCTAAATGTGCAGAATAATCTCAGCTATCACATTGAAAGCGCTAACCAATAATCCATCTGAGAAGTCGGTGTTTGCTAACTTTTCAGACTGATAATTAGCTCGATAAATCTCAAAACCCACCGCGTACCCAACAGAACTGTTTTACACACACAAAAAAAATGTGAAATGATATAAAGATTATTTCTGTACGTGTTTCAATTGCTGAAAAATCAATAAAACGTGCGGCGGGTGTGCCGGCACAGACTTAAAGAAACTGTTTTATCTCAAAGGCTGAACTTCTAATAACATGATTGTTTGAGCTAATGGATAACAAGCATGTTGCCATAGTTGAGTGTTTATTTTCAGTATCAGTAGGGCTGTCCCATATTAAAGCGACTGGCCTACTGTTAACACTCGCGTTGCATTGGCCGCCCTCCTCATGATGTTTTAGTGCTCACTTTTGGAGTTTAGAAAAAGAAAAACAAAGCTCCTGTTGTCAAAATAAACAAATAACAATGTATTTTTCGATTATCTGTTAATTTCTTTTATATTTTGAAAACTTTAGTATTTTTCTTTGTTGTTTCCCAGATCCGATCAGAATCTGGAGTACCAGGAGGTGGAATGACAGCTGGTTTGTCCTCTGCTCCTGCTTGCGTTCGTGTCATCATCCGAGACGTAGCCGGAAAACACTCTTGGGACTCTGCTGTCCTCTACGGGCCTCCACCATGCACCCCGAGTAGTCCAGCACACACACTTTTAACACAAACACAGTCCCCTCACAGCACAAATCTTCATTTACGCACCCCACCAGGAGGACCACTGAAGAAGATGGAAGTGCAAAGAGAGGACAGTGAGGAAGATGCGCAAGATGAGAGCGAGACCGATGAGGGGGGAAGAGGGATGGAGAATGACGGGGAAGAGTTTCAGGGAGACGGGGAGTTGGAAGGAGAGGAAAGGGATGCCAGTGAGGAGGATATAGAAGAGCGAAGAGGAGGAGGAGGAGGAGATGGCAGGGAAGCAGAGGAAGGGGAGCAGCAGGAGGAGGAGGAGAAAGAAGAGGAGGGGGAGGAGGGGGAGGAGGAGGAGGAGGAAGATGAGAGGACTGAGCTTCGTATGGAGGGGGAATCAAGCATGGAACAGCATCTCGCTCCTCCACTGGCAAAGCGCATGTGTTGGGAGGCGGTGCCAGCGTGGGATTCGCTGAGGGAAGGAGATGATGCGCTGGATGAAATGCTGCAGTACCTGGGTTACTCAAGTCCTGAGTGTCTCCAGAGAGCAGGTATACATTTAAATCACTATTAATCCACAGCATATACTCAACCCACCCATACTTAATGTCATTAAAAACTTCAAATGCATCCATGAACTCCCACTATCATATACAGACGAACGATCCTAGTTTCAATACAAGCTGGAAAAAGTGCATCAAATCAAAGATGAACAGTGATGAACCAGGGTCCTGCAACAGTTTTAAAAGAAAAGACAAAAACTATTTCATCTACTCATGAGAAAAAGACGATGTGTCACAACTAACTTCAGCTACTCTTTGGTCCTCACAGGGATGCCGCTCAACATCCCGGCCCCTCCTCCAACATGTGTTTCAGAGAAGCAGGAGAACGATGTGATCAACGCCATCCTGAAACAGAGTGCTGCTGAGCGAGAGTTTGTCCTCCATGTGCGTAACGCATTTCTAATTGTTTAAACCTTAAGAAGTGGAGCTCCGGCTGCTGGGGCCTCACAAGCTTCCAGTTTGATTTGAAGTGTTTCGATGTCATCTTACCTCATTTTACAGGAGCAGCCCCAAACTTTTTATTTTCCATTAACCATTTTATATAAACATATACACAATTCACCCTTTGTCCCGTTTCACATTTTACATCTTATTACTATCATATTACACAGACCATTTTAAACATTTTAACCTACCGTAAATATACCGGCTGTCTATTCCGACTAACACAAGTCCTCGATATAGGCAAAAGTAAACAAGAATATATTTCTCACAAATATCCATTAACCTCACTCAGAGATTATGGTTATCTTTAACAACATCTATGAACATGTAAATCCGCATTAATTACGGTGTAAGGAACGACAGTGAACATCGGAAAACTAAGGTAATAAAGATACATAACACCTACTAAACTAAAAAATAAAAAAAAAAGAACATAAGTAGAGGTGTCAGGGTTTCAATATGAATCTAGCTACAGTTTTCCACTTGGCTTCAAACTTCTCCATCTTAAGTTGTAGTCTTGCTGTTGTTTTTTTCCATAATGTAGACCTTTCTGATTCCATCTCTCCACTGCGTAATACTGGGAGGTTGTGGTCTTAACCAGGCAGTTGTAATGCATTTCTTCGCTATCAGAAGCAAGACTCTAATCAGATATTTATTTTCTTTGCCGATCATATCTGAGGGAATTATCCCCAGAATATATACAGATGGGTCTAGGTCTAAATAGATGCCCAAAATACTCTTTATATCTATTTGCACTTTTTCCCAAAATTCGACCACCTTTGGGCAGTCCCAGAATATATGAGTAAAGTCTCCCACCTTTCCACAGTTTCTCCAACAGAACCAAGATGTCTTACCATATTTAGATGTGATAATTGGAGAGCTGAAGTAGCGCATTTTGACTTTCCAGTCAAATTCCCTCCATGTCGGACTGTTAGTTAACTTATGCCCGGAGCTAAATGTTTCCTCCCAATCCTCATCCAGTATCAATATATTAGCCTCCAATTCCCACTTCTCCTTAATCTCCTTGTTATTAACATTGGATTCATATTGTAGACTTTTCCGTCTGCTCCTTTAATTATGTTCAACTGAAACAAACTCTTGTTTCAGAGAGGCGAGGAGTTGAACATGAGAGCAGTGCAGCAGGCTGAGCCAGAGACTGAGACGCCACAGTCGGCCTTCTACTACTGCAGACTCCTGATCAACATACTGGGACTCAACTCCTGGGAGAAGAGGTGAGAGTCACACAGGCATACTGAAAAAACAAATTAAATTACAATTACAATTTGTATTTATTAATCTAGGAACTGTAAATCTGCCACCTTTGAATGCGTGCTGCAAGATGAAGATAAGCAACATCGAACGCGTTTATTCTTTATCCTGCATTCTAAGTTGGATGAGGCAACTTTTTAAGCCCAAAAGGTGGCACAGTGAGAGTTTTAAATGTGTTAAAGTGTGTTTCAGTGAGGCATGTGTGGGATGTCTTCTATAATTTTTGTCTTCTTTAGGACAAATAAAATGCTTGCTGAATGCAAATCAGAAAAAAAACATGTATTTTGAGCTCATTACGATTTTTTTTCTTTTCAAATGGTGCAGCATCTCATCTTCTCAATGACTCCAGGCTAAAATGCACAATGTAAGGTTGTCACTTTAAATGTGCAAGGCCAGCTAATGGACACTCATCGCTCTTTATTCTTTATCCAGGGAATTACAGTTTCTGCATTTAGCCCACACAATAGACTTCGTAGCAAATTGTGCTTCAGCGTGTGTGTGTGTGTGTGTGTGCGTGTGTGTACACGTGTAAAGGTGTGTGTGATCATGAGTATAGTGCTCTATTGATCAGACTCAACCCATTTGGAGTTAGAATAAAAGGAAATGGTTAAAGAAGAGCGGGATTTAGGATGCGGTGGCAAATCGTGAAAACGGGATGTATGCAGCACCAACCCTAAGACAGAAAAAAAAGAAAGAAATCAATGAATACAAAACAGTAGAAGGTGAAATTGGAAGGCTCAAGTAACTTGGATGTAAGAGGAAATAAAGGATGGATAGAAATAAAAGAAAAGAAGAGGTTATCTAATTATCTGTTATTGTCCCCTTATGTCTCTCCAGGTATTCATATGGGGCATTACAGGCACTAAGATACTGACACTCACCCATGTGTGTGCATGTGTAGCCCCTTTTATGCTTTTCTCTATAATCCAGGGTGTAAATGGAGTCTTTGAGAGCAGAGAATGAGGCCATTACCAAGTATCAGTTTAATAAAGAGCAAATTGCTCCCTCTCCCTCTTTATCTCCTGCGTTCTCTCCCTCTTTTTCCTTTTTCTAAGAGTGAAAAGAATGACGTGTCATTATCAGTCCACTCCAAGCTGCAGAGCTCGAGCCTTGGTTTTTATGTCAGCGGTGCAGAGGTTGATGGTTGCTCGTTGGCACATTTAAAAAAAAGGCCTTTGGATGAGTTACTCTGAATGAAAGGCTCTTGTTGTCATTAAAAACCTGGCCCCTTTTCTTTTTTGTTTCGATTCTGAAGGCGTAGAAGCTCTTTTCAGAGTGAGATGTTGCTTTAACTGGCCTTCTAAAGTTTGAGGATAAATCACTATGATATAGATCTTAAAAACTAGAGTTAAAGGGTTAATCCAGCATGTTACCCCCTGTGGTTGAGCAGCTTCTACAGTTTCTCCACGTGGATCGTTTCGTAGACCTAGATAATGTCATCAAACTGGCCTTGGCGCTCATGAACCCGAAATTATCAGAAGAAGCCAGTAAAGATAAAAATAACTACAAGATGTGCACCTCTTCAAAAAACAGCGAAGCATACGCCACTTAAAAAATGTACAGAGCTGTCAAATTCACGACTCCATGTGGTGCTAATTTGCGATCAGCTAACTTGTTCGTTGTTTCCGTCTGTGACAGTAAGTAAACCAAAAAAAGCCTGATATTTACAAGCTGAATGAGGGCCTATGGCTATCTATCTCACAGGCATCTGACGCACTACAGTCAGTCAACCAATTCCTTTCTTGGGGTTTTATACTGGGACAAGGACACTGCTCCAGTTACATGGTGTAGTCGACTGTTGTTTGATTTAATTATTCATGTAAATAAAAAATTCTAGAGAGAAAACCCTGGTTTTAGGCAGCTCACGAACAAGGTTTTCTTTAGACTTCTTTAGACTTTATAACACACTGAAGGACCAGGAAGAACCCAAAGCATAATGTATCATTTGGAGATATGGTTACCTCTTGTTGCAGCCTTTACATTGTTTTCTATTGTTAAGAATAAAACTTATAGGACAGACGGTCTCACATCTGACTCTAGAACACTTTGGTATCCAGAGGAGTTCATGGTGGACTCAGTGGCTGCAAGGTGCCCAGGTCCTGTGGCTGCAGAACCAGCCCAGATCATCAGCCCTCCACCACCGTGCTTGACAGCTGGTGTGAGGTGTTTGTGCTGATATGCTGTGTTTGGTTTCCTCCAAACGTGCTGCTGTGCATTATGAGCAAACATCTCCACTTTGGTCTGCTCTGTCCAAAGGACATTGTTCCAGAAGTCTTGTGGTTTGTTCAGATGCAGCTTTGCAAACCTAAGCTGTGCTGCCATGTTCTTTTTACAGAGAAGAGGCTTTCTCCTGCAGCCCTTCCAAACAAGCCATACTTGTTCAGTCTGTTTCTAACTGTGCTGTCATGAACTTTAACATTTAACATGCTAACTGAGGCCTGCAGAGACTGAGATGTAACTCTTGGGTTTCTGACATTGGGGTGAACTTGCTGGGACGTCCACTCCTGGGAAGATTGACAGCTGTCCTGAATGTTTTCCACTTGTGAATAATCTTTCTCTCTGTAGAATGATGGACTCCACATAGTTTGGAAATGGCTTTATAACCCTTCCTAGATTGATGGGCAGCAACAATTGCTTCTCTAAGATCATGGCTGATGTCTTTCCTCCTTGGCATCGTGTTAACACACACCTGAATTCTATTTTCACATGACTGTATATGTCTTGAGAGTCATGAATCATTCTTAATTTAATGGAAGAAATGTTACAGCAAATATTAAAATCCAGTTAATAGGGAGCGGGCAGGTTTAACTGTAACATGGATTATGTTGTGCTCATGTGTCTTACAGGAGTAACTTTCATTTGTTGAGGAAGAATGAGAAGTTATTGCGAGAGCTGAAAAATCTGGACTCACGGCAGTGGTAAGCAACTCTCCTTCGCTGCATTCCTCCTCCAGTTCCTGCCGTTCCCCTTTTCATTCAACGTTTTGTCAGCTCACAGTTCGAAGCGGCTGACGATCCTTTTAATAGCAGTTTCCATTTTGGTTTCCATCTTTTCCCTTCATTGTCTTTTAGCCGCGAGACCCATAAAATTGCAGTATTTTACGTGGCTGAAGGTCAAGAAGATAAACACTCCATTCTAACCAACACGGCTGGTAGCCAGGCTTACGAAGCCTTTGTGTCCGGACTCGGCTGGGAGGTAAGAGCACTGCTGCTCACATACACATTGTTTGTCTTCATAATAAGATAGTTATCTTTCAATAATGGTTCAAGGCCATTTCACGTTAGCTTCATTGGTTGATAAACTATCTACTTGGTGTTACAGCAGTCTGATGGTGGAAACACTGGCATTCTGAATGCATTTTTCTCTTTCACATTTTAATATTTTATCATGATTTACAGCTAAAAAAACTAGTTTATCCTAGACTCTAAAACGACCTAAGATTTTTCAAAGGGAGTGGAGCTTTTCATAGCATTTCCTGCATGTTTGTGTGTGCGTTAGGTGGACCTCACCACTCACTGTGGCTTCATGGGAGGTCTTCAGAGAAATCGCAGTACAGGCCAGACCACGCCTTACTACGCCACTTCCACGACCGAAGTCATCTACCACGTCTCCACTCGCATGCCCCACGACCAGGACCACAACCTCACCAAGAAGGTAACGCACCAGCAATTAACAGAGCGGTGACTTTTCAGCCGGGGCCAGTGAGGACGGATGAATACCTCCTGATGTTATTTCTGTTTTGCCGGAAGAGCGTGTTGTTGTCGTTCATATTTGGTGTTATCATACATCCTGGGTAGCCTGGACTCCAGCTGTCATCTGAGCAACAAAGAATACATATATATAGTATATATAGCATATATAGAGAGAGAGTATAAAGGCAGCTCTACTTATGTTTCTGTGAATACATTCAGAAACTGAACTTTTATCAGGATAAAGACGCACTCAGTGAACCTTAAAGTCCTTTAATTTTGATTGTTCACCTACGTGTTGTTTACTGTTTCCTGTATAACTTTGCTGATTACATTAGAGTTGTGTTTAAGTGGGTAAACGTATGACATACTGTTGGAAAGCTGAGACTCTTATGATTTTATTGATTCTAAGCATTAAAACAGCAGGTGATTGACACCTCTCTGGAGACTGTAGGAGCTTCATATTGTCTCCACAGGCCACAATAGCCAGAACAATCTGTGTTGTCCATCCATACCCCTCTTTTGCCTTATATACAACGAGCCAGTTATTAACAAGCTTGTTCGGTGCATTATTCATTAAAAGTCAATCTCTAGGACCAACAGACAGATCTGAATCTTTGAAGCTGCACTCACAGCAGCTGTAGCTCAGGAGGAGGTGCAGTCGTCTCCCAAAATGAGTCTCCGTGATTCCATTCCCCACTTCCCCTTTCCACAGGTCGAAATGTTTTTGGTCAATTCACAGAAACCCACGTTGCCTGCGCTGCATCCATTGGTGTGTGTGTGTGTGTGTGTGTGTGTGTGTGTGTGTGTGTGTGTGTGTGTGTGTGTGTGTGTGTGTGTGTGTGTGTGTGTGTGAGAGAGAGAGAGAGATTCATTCTGGTGGCCTCTTGGCTGCTCACATGGAACCTCGTCAGGCCAGTAGGTGGTTATTCGATACAGCCCCGACACATTTACAGTCAGGCTGTTACAAGAATGTGAATAAACGCCACCTAGACTTCCTCTGAATTTTTCCTGAGCAATCTGATCTGAATTCATCCTCAATCCATCCTGAGTGCATTCACACCTGTATTTACAGCTGTCCACTTATTATCAGATCAAAACACGAGATGAAATCAAATGTGAACAGAGTCTGTATGTCAAGAGACGGCGTAGTTTTGATAATTAGGATACCTTGTTGTTCCTTTATTATAACTTATTTTATTTCATGAGGAAAGAGAAGAACTTTTCCCTTTCTTTGGTCTTTTCTCAACCCTTCTTTTTTCTTCCTCTCTTTGCCTGAGTCTGACTTTGCGATTAGGTGCACTTACACACCAGTCAGCTGGTGTTAGGGCTTTTCCAGTGATTCTTTGGAGCAATCGTGTCATGCGTTTTGTGTTGTGAGGCGCGGGCTCGTATCTGTGTCTAGGCAGGCAGGTTTTATTTTATGTGTCTATGTCTGTTTGTGTGTAATCACACCTGTCAACCCTCAGGCACTGGGCGCTCTGCACATGGCCATAATGTCCCTTTAATCACATCATACTTCCTGCTTCTTGGCCTATCACATTGCTTCAGGCTACTGATTGGATTATCAGCGCCTGGCCCGACACCATCCGTCTCCCTGATCAGCTGATGGCCCCATCAAACATGCATAGTCACATATATACACGCACACACGTGCAGACGTTAAACCTATTTAACCTGACACAAACGCACGTCCACAAAGGGTTTTATTCACATCGGTCTGCGCAAATGACCACACGACTATAAATTTGTGTTAATGCCGGACAAAGGGGCGCGCACACACTCTTAACACGTGCTCCCCAACACACTCAAACACATACAGACGTATCCACTTAGAGGTTACACTGACTCACGTGCACACGTTCATACTGGCAGAGCTTTATCATCCATCCTCCTGCAACACACACACACACACAATCTGTTTAGTCCTCCGCAGGGCTCTTGTCCAGGTTTCCCTCTTAGCTGCGCTGTGTTGTCCCACTCATAACACATCTGCTCAAAACATGATTATTACAGGATTAAAGGGATATTACACCAGCTCATCACAGCATCAGAGGTTACATGCAAATAGTGACACTACAATTAGAGACCACTGGACGCGTCCGAGCCTCAAACTGTCACTGTTCGGACACCAAAAGATGGCGTTTGAAGCTTATAACTGTCACCCTTTAAGTGAAATAGTGGAAGAACCCATTAGTTCTCTGTGTCAATTTGAGTTTTATCTTCCTGACACACACAGAGGGAAGTGCCTCTAAACGATTAAAGTAGAACCTGATGGATGAATCAACTTAAGGTCTCATTAGTCAAGATTTGTCAAATAAAGAGTGAAGTCAGGCTGTTTAAGCCTGTTACTCAGCCAAACGGGTGACGCCACTTCCAAAGATGATCCCAAGCTCAGTTTTATCTAAAGATGTTTAATTTCATTTGTAGGGCCGGGCGAGTTAACTCGTTATTATCGCGTTACAGCATTGATTATTTAACTCTGATAAATATTTTATCGCGCATTAACGCATGTTTGTTTCAGCGTTTTTTTTGAAAATTTTAAAAAACTAAATTTTTGGAGGGCTTTTGTGCCTTTTTAATGGATAGGAAATTTTAGAGAGACAGGAAAAGAAAGTAATTGGCGGATCCACCAAACATGGAGAAGAGTACGGAACTTTTACTCGGCCATTTTCATTTTAAAGTTCTTCCAGACGGCGGAGTCGACAGAACCAAAGTCATCTGTAAACACTGCCAAGTTGAATTGTCTTCTCAGCGAAGTAGTTCCAGTCTAAAATATCACTTAAAGGCAAAACACACAACTGATAGCAGCAAGTCATTCAAGGAAACAGACAGTGGAGCGAGGCTTCTACATAAAAACTACAGAAAGATGCTGATGTTAAAAGTGCGTTTGCACAACAAATGTTATGGCACTTTCATTCATATGGCAGCACATTTAAAATAAAACTAAATGCTAAAAGCTATACACTACTTTTGAATTCATTTTTGGGTTTTGCGTACAAATGCGATTAATCGTGATTAATCAGGGAAATCATGTGATTAATTAGATTAAAATTTTTAATCGTTGCCCAGTCCTGTTAATTTCACATCTTGAAGCGCTATGAGAGCTTTCTGTAAGGCAAAAAATAAAAAAAGTTTGGAGGGCCATTGTGTTTGTCTCAGTGCCAAAGGCAAGACTGAAATCCATCTAAAGGTGTCTGACAAACCAGAAATGTGTGTGTGTGCGTGCGTGTTTATTTTGTCAGACATCAAGGTTAATGACTGAGCTGTCACCAGCCCTGAGTGGAGCCCGCTGAGTGAACATGAACCCCGCACACACACACATCACCGCACAGCATCACACATGATCCCATCTGTCTTCCAGCCCGTACTTCATCTTTCCGGGGCTTCACTCTGTCTTGTCGATGACTCTCCATCTTCAAACACTCACTCCATCATGCTCAGGGCCACCTACACCACATATACACACTCAAAATCAAAAGCCTTGGGTTATGATGGATACAGGCTCATTGTGAGAGACCCTGTCTGTGCATGAGTGCATGTCTTTCTTTGTTGGCATTGGAGCTTGTGTTGTTTATACAACAAGAAAGAATATTAATTCTCTTTTCTCCTCCCGGCCCCTCCAGCTTAGACACCTGGGCAACGACGAAGTCCACATCATTTGGTCAGAACATTCCAGAGACTACCGTCGAGGGATCATCCCAACTGAATTTGGAGACGTGTTAATCATCATCTATCCCATGAAGAACCACATGTATTCCATCCACATACTCAAAAAACCAGAGGTAAACACATCTCAACAACCCAAACTACCAGTTGCCATTATTTGTTTGGTTAGTTTTTTCTCAGAATCCTCTGAAACACTGTACATGCCTCTGAAACAGCAGGTTATTTCAACTCATCATTGAAATCCGGGATGATAATTAATGCCCCTCGCTGTGCTAATCGGTAATAACTAGACTTGCCACCTTTTGTGGAACTGTAATTGTTGTGCAAATCATCGGCCAATCAGTGAAATCGTTTCCATAGTAGTGGTATGGCTCAGTGGATGCCACTACTGGAACTTTTGAATGGCTTTTCATGAACGCTGGTGGAAACATTCACAAGTATAAGCGGTGGAATTCTTCAGGCTTTTCCTTCAGTTCTGTTAAGAGGTCAACATGGATTGTTGTCGGTGAGATATCTGCTCCAAATTTTGGATGTGTTGCAGCAGGTGAAGTGCACTGTGACTTCACAGCCGCTGGCTGTACACTGCAGCCCAGACCAATTCGTCAGACAGACATCCTGCTGCAAAGCAGCCTAATGCGTTCAGTATGCCTGGTACTTTCGTGGAAACACAAACTGTTGGTGGTCTGAAGCTGTAAGCTGACTGTAAGTAATGTTTAAAAGCTGGAAATCATAAGTGAGACTAGGCATGGTTACCGGTTTCAAGGAATACCATTAAAAAGTCAAGGTTTCAAAACTACTAAAATTTTCTGTCATACCGTCCCTGCGGTATGAGCGTTTTTTTTTTTAAAGTTTTTTTTGGGTTTTTTTGTGGCATCTCATCAGAGAGAAAGTGGAGGTCCCTCACGCCGTGTGCAGCTGCAGCGTAGTGCCCCTCCGCTTGCTGTGAGTGACGAGCATGCAGCTCTGCAGGCTGAAGGAGGCGAGCCCCCCGAACCCCCCCCCCCGTCAGTTTTTTGGTTGCCGCATAGTCGTGCACCAGTCAAAATGTGTATCTTGGCACGCGCGTAAAACGACAAACGGGATGGACCAATTCGACTCCACACTCAGCGTAGAAGTGCAGTACAGGCGCCTGTACGACTGCACTGAAACAGCATAGTGACCACGTCAACTCCCAGAACTCATTGGCAGAACTTTGGGGAATTTGCTGTCGTTTCATTCACTGGAAGTTGCTTTGAGTATTATGAAAAGCGCTAAATAAAACCAATAGAACCGATTGTTATTATTATTATTATTATTATTTGCATTCTGAAAGTAATAAGATAATTCCCAAGTGTGTCCACTGAAGCACACTATTTCATAACTAATGCAAAAGTTTTCTTGTTTTTAAATACAGACATTCAAAATACACATTTTAGAGCTGTAATCATAATACTGTGAAACCGTGATATTTTTGCCTAAGGTTATCATACCGTCAGAATCTCATACCCATGTCTAAGTGAGACACAATTCCTGTGAATTTGATCAAAATCCAGATTGTTTTTGGGGACTTTCCACTGTGGGAGCATGAATCATGCGAATCAATGCTTTCAAAGACTGCGATCAGTTTATTGTCGTTTTGGTTTGTCTGAGAGAAGAAATACAAACTCCGAGTTACCTCAGAATTTATTAAATGGTTCAAGGTTCACGTTACACAGCGCTGTGGACCTCTCTCTGCCAGGAGGCCTGATCAGAAAAGGGGTTCCACTCTTTCGACTTGGCTTTCCCTGATTGGTCCTTGGTCCGATATCAGCCTCGTGCCCCATCTCTGCTCCATTCAGATGTCTTCTCTCTGTGTCCGGTACTTTTCCACCATAGGCTTCATCCCACCTGTTTTAAGCATGTAGCAGTTTCTCTCAACACTCAACTCAGTCTCTTTCCTGTTTTCATCCTTCGCACCGTGGGGTCGATGCTTGTTCCCTTCAAAAAAGGAGTGTATCTACTCTAATATGTACAATAAAAGGTCATATCAAACCCTCAACATTATCCACACTGGTTTACGGTGCTTCTGTGCTTTTAGATTCACCCATAATTGCTCATTTAGTTTCATAATTATTTTAGAAGAAGACTTATTTTCTTCAACTTCTTCATTGTTAAAGCACCCAGGGAGAGCTTTTAGTCTGATGCAGCAACAGAAGGAAATGTTAGGAATTTGTCTGAACTCAGCCCCAAACAGCTGAAAATAACCCTTAAATAAGGCTGATTATATTAAAAGGCACACATGCACTTAGGTAGAAGCCACAAAATTACTAAGATCTGAATACAGTGAGACAGATATTCAGAGCTCAGGTTTTATAAAACCACAGCAGCGTGTCTCCTGTCATCATCCTATCATCATTACACAGTGCTGGAAATTCAGCTTGAATTTCTTCCATTTTTATTCAGTGTTTGACACGTGCTTGAATTTTGGATGAAGAACCACATGAAACTGTAATTGTTGTGATTTAATAGTTTAGTTTTTAGGTACAGAAACAATGAGTGACTGTCCTTTGAGTCTGTGTCTGAACTGTATTGTTGATTTATTTACATTTTAATGAAAAAAGGCTCGTGGAGCTTATACACCGCCTTCCTCAAAGGCTGATACGCTCATATCTTAAAACTTTAAGTAAAGAACTCAATGACATTTTGGTAATTTGTAAAGTTACTGTTTCATTTTAGCCCAAAACAGGAATTTAGGATGAAAAGTGACATATTTCTTTAACTTTTTTGTATTTACGTCTCATTTCGCACCCTTGTGTAGACATAATTTTTGTTCTTTACAGCAAAGAAACTTCTGAATCTATGTCACGAGGAATTGAAATCATCATCTTGGATGTACACAGTCTGACACTGTTGTAGTGCATGTGATTTATCAGCATGATAACTCACTGGAAAAGCCTGAAAATGCTTAAGAAGTGCTTGAATTTGACTTTGTAATGTAAACCAGGCCAACCCTTTCCCATCCAGGCTCGTGGGAAAAAACTCAAGTTAGCCTTAATCTTTGACTCTAATAAAAACGAATTAAAGGAATAGTACGTGGCATTATTTCACACTTTTACATGAGAATATTTTTATATTGGTGATCTTTATTTATGATTGATTTGTATTTCTTAAACGTAGTTAAGTTAGAAAGTTGAGTTTAATGCAGTTTTTCCACAGAACGAAACTGAGAGTTTTGCTTTTATGAAGACTGTTTAATCTCAGTTCGTGACATAAAACCGTCTCTGAGCCAAATAAACTTCTGAAATCAATCATCAGCATAGTTGTGAATTCATTTTCTGCTGTTTCTGCTCCATATTCTACACTGATGATGGAGACTTTACATTATATAGATTTTTGGTATATGATTTTATGTTTCCTACCAGACCACACAGATATGCATCCGTATTGACTAACAATCCTTGAGAGTCTTGCCCCAAGTCTTCTTGATCTGGTTAATGTATCAGTCTAAAACACACAGACATTAATACCACAGCACTGATGGCATAACTCTATTTCAAACAAGACCTAACACAATAAAATGCTGCTTTTTTTCTCTATGACATAGATACCGCAGCACTAATAACATAATCATGTTCTCTTTCATTCATTCTGCAAAGGAAAAATATTGAATTATCATGAATCCAAGAACAAGTTAGATAAGATAGCTCTTCTGTTGTTGTCTTGAAAGCACATGGCTTGGAGTCCTGGTCCACAAACAAACTCAATTAAAGCCTGACATTATTCTCTTTGGTGGATTCCACAAGCAAAGTATTGAATTAAATCAGAAAGCCATAGCCTGAATCAAATATTGCATCATTTAAACAAAACAGTTTTGTCAATCATTGTTTGAACGGCTTGGTTCACTAAAACCCAGCAGCACAGTTTTATTTATTTTTTCTTCATCTTTACTTTTCGTAGGTGCCGTTTTTTGGTCCGCTGTTTGATGGTGCCATAGTGGACATGAAGATTTTGCCCACCATGGTTAGAGCCACAGCTATCAACGCAAGTCGGGCTCTCAAATCCCTCATTCCTCTCTACCAGAACTTGTATCCTTTGAAATCCTCAGTTATCAAATGTGACAGATTAGGATCACAAGCCAAAGGTAGGTCGTGAAAACCCTTTTTTCTTGTTGTTTTTTGTGTTTCCATGTTGTCAAAAGCAACATTTGTGGCATTTTCTTACTTGTTTTCAACTTAAATGAACAGCTTCAGATCTGGAAAATCTTGAATTCTGTGGTTTTTGAAATGCTTAAAGTGTCTAAGTGAAGTCTTTTGTTCTGTGTTTGCATTCAGAATGCTGTTGAAATTCCAGTTGCTACACTTTACTGCAATGTGCTGCTTTAGCTGTAAATATTCAAGCCAATCTGTATTCTTAAAAAAGGAAGAATTGCTGCAGACCTGCAGTTCTCTGGAAGCTTGTTTCACATAGATGTTGCTTAAAAATGCCAGAGGCTTCTTCTTGTTTATCTCGAACTCTGTACATAGAAAGCAAATATGTTCACAATGACCAAAGATGCCTAAAAGGTTCATAAAGTCCCAGAGGATATGAAATTAAGCCATTTAAACCTGTACAAACCAACAGCAGTATTTTAAAATCAACTCTCTGATGGACTGGAAGCCCGTGTAGACCTCAGGACTCACTTTTCTGGTCTTATTGAGGACTCGAGCAGCAGCGTTCTGAATCGACTGCAGCTGTCTGATTCATCATTTACGCAGAGCAATACATGAACATTTACAGCATAAAGGTCTGTTGAAGATGGCTGCATCGAGCAGCTTTTCTGAATAACTCTGAGACATTAGTCCTTTAATCCCTGAAATATTCT
The DNA here is from genome assembly GCF_027942865.1 of Odontesthes bonariensis. NCBI lineage: Eukaryota > Metazoa > Chordata > Actinopteri > Atheriniformes > Atherinopsidae > Odontesthes > Odontesthes bonariensis. The sequence goes on from NC_134522.1 coordinate 6,836,067, forward strand.
TCAGGTGATAGTTAGCAGACTTTAGAAACTGACATGGCTGTTGAAATCGAGGCCTGAGTCCACCATGAAATCCAAATTTTTTGGCTTGATTTGCGTTTTTTTACCATTTAAAAACTGAAACTAAGCAAACATTGTCAACCTGTTTTCCCCTTGGTCCAAAAGCATCGACCTCTGTTTTGTCTTTGCTTAACTGAAGGAAATGTTTTCATGTTTTGTTTTGGCTTTTTTGAGGGCTTGTAAGGGATTATAATCCCACAATGATATGGTGAAGTAGATTTTATGTCTTCTGCATAACTATGGTAACGTATTTTGCTACTTGGCATAATCTGAGCAAGCAGGAGTGTGTAGATGTTGAATAGAAGATGCCCCAGAATCGAACCCTGTGGAACTCCACTCAGATGTGTAACAAAATATCCTCTCGCTGGATTTCTGTTGCCGTTTTTTATTTGCATTTAGAAGATGTGAATAAGCAACATCTAGTGCTAAAAAAAAAAAAAAAAAAAAAGCCATACATTCCAAGAAGACTCATAGATACTAGTGGGAAAACTTCACATCTGATCTGACACACCACTTACTGATTTTAGCAGGCAAACTGTAAACTTATGTGTCTTTTCAGATATGAAATGATGTCACATATATTCCCTGAGATGAAAGTAATTCCTGAAGAAGAGCTATTTTCACTGCAGTTGTTGTAGTTTTGTTTCTCTTGAGGTCCTGTCTAATAGTCAAAAAACAAACTCCCATGGTCTTTTCCTAAGCTCAAACATTGCTTTAGATTCTTTGTCTTTTGCAGTCTTTTCACATTGAGACAGGAAAATGATTTCATATTAGAGATAATATAGACTATTATTTTATCTCCAAAGTTTGTAACTGAAAAGGGAAAGAAGAAATAGGCTGCTCATACTCATCTACCTGTTCTCATATTTAGCCACATGAATTTATAGTTGGGATGACTGGCTGAACATAACCGGAATTGTGGGACGAGCTCTTTTTCTCAGTATTTGGAGAATTTGAACATCTCTTATCTTGGCTGCTACACAGATACGTTCAGGTACTTTCACTCGATAAGAAGGTTCCTAAGTGAAACAGACCACTTGACCGGACCTCTAGTTTCTAGCTAGGACTACTACCACAACTGAATTATAACCAGTTGATGAAAATGTCTGATTCACGTTTAAAAAAATTTTTGTGGCTTTTCAAAAGATTACTTCAAATTTGCTTTGCTTGTGAACAGAAACCCAGCTGCAGTCTTTCACACAAGAACACTGGAAAACTGTGTCTGGAGTTGTCCGTTCACACAACTAAAACCTACTCTGCAGTGGTGTCTGGGTAGAGGGCATTGAAGAAAAGTATTGTGAGCTGCATGTAGTGCTGTTATCTTTTGAAAAACATTGTATTGTATTCACTGCACTTATGACATGAACAGTTTTGGTTTTTCCTGCCCTATTTTCTTCCAGAAAATCTTGATTCTTCATTAAATGCAGACAGATTTCCGACGCCGGCTTTAGGGCCACTAAAGCTTGACTTCCCTGCTTTTAAGTCTCAGGATATATCTGCACTGTTGTGTGTGCTGCTGAAATCTTTGCCCACGTTTGTGTGAGTGAGAATGTTTTCTATCGCTCAGCTCTAGGATTAAGAATAGCAAATCGATGTCCAGAGAGGTTTGGCTTTCAGGTTATAAGTGCTGGTGTGATAGAGCTGTATTTAGTCGGCTCTCAAGAGCTACATATCAAGTGCACAGCCAGACACAGAAAGTTAGGATATACTTTTGGTGTGTGCATTCGTGCATGAGTTGAGTGTGGAGTGCGTAGACAGTTTAGTGTGCTTGATCCGATGTGATGGTAGTTTGTTTGGAAGAAGCCCAGCGGTCGATACTTATTGATGACTCTCCTCTATAGCCCTGTTTCTAAATGGCAGGCTTTGCTCTCTGGTCTCATAGAGAGACGTGCACACTCACAAACCTCCAGACAAACATCCACGTTCAGACACACCGATGATTACACTCACACCGACAAAACCACCTCAGAGATACAATAATGCAGGAGCATCCAGAGCAGGGTAAGCACATAAACGCACGTTTGTTTAAAAAGGTAGGCAGGCCGGCAGTTTGATCTGTAACGATAGTTTTCGATTGCATGGTGGCAACAACTTTAGTAACCATGACAGCCGATCCTATGAATTCCGGTTGAAACTTACAAGCAGTGTACAGTATGCAAACACCAACTTCTTTTTATCAGCAAATTTTCCTGCAATCTTTTCTATAAGCTTTTAAGTGAGAAAAAGATGGGTCTCTTTCTTGTCAACGTGGATCTACATTCATTGACATAATTTATTGATCATAGTGAAGTTAAAGCTCCAACCAAAAGTTTAGTCCGCAGACATGTTGATTGAGTTGCAGCAGCACAGAGGAAGACTTCGAGCATGTACTGCATGAGACAGCTGTGTCAGAGAGGGATGGGCGGTTTGAACATCAGACAAACCTGTGCACAGTCTAATTAAGCTGCCAAAAACGTTCATGACGTGGAACTCTTTTTTTTTTTTTAGCACGATGAAGGTCGAGCATACAAATAGATGCTAATTACAAATCTTAGCTTTGTGCCGCCCCCCAGCTGTTGATCAGCAGAATATGCAGCGCTGACAGCAGGAAGTGAATCCCACAGTTCTTCCACACACAAGTACACGATCAAAACGTGGCTCAAAAGCACAATTAATGTTTAAAAACTCCCCAGAGTATGCTGAAGGAAGGAGGTGTAAAAAGAAGAGCCCCGCTGTAACATCTCAGATTTTTCTGATTAGCTCTTTTGTCGACGCCCTGCCTTCTTCCTCTGCTCTTTCTTTGTCTGGCTTTACCTTCTCCTTCTTCCTGTTGCCCCGTCATCTACGACGCTTTGTCTCTCTTTGCTCCAGGGTTTTCCTCAAACCATTGTCTTTCTCCTCACCTTATCCTCCTCCATCTCTCCTCACCTTCTTTTTCCATACATACAGTATGTGGTGGAGGTGATGTTAGCTTAAATTATGGGAACCGATGGAGGAGGCTGAGCTAAAGTGACCCCAAGGATTTTATTTTGTGCATATGCACCTTCTTTCACATATTTTTGTCTCACACTTTGACTCCAGCCATCTGAAGTGACTGTGCAGACATGTGGACTTGCAGAAGTGAGGCTGGTTGCACAGACTGTGTGTACAATGTGTGTGACAGTGTGATTACACACGTGTGTGGCGTATCCTTGTTCAGGTGGGTGTTTGCGTGTGCCTGCTAGTGTCCTGGTGTGTATTGATTGGTGGTAGCAGCAGGTCGATGTCTCTGACAGGCTGAATTACAGTAATCAGTCATTATTGACTCCCCAGCTCTTTGCTACACTCACTCCTCTCACTCTATCGCTCCTTTCCTTTTTTGCCCTCTACTTCTGCCACTCCTTTTTATTTCCTTGGATCCTCTTATATATATATGTATGTATGTTTTCTCATCCTTTGTTGTGCTCGTGTTTTTTCTGCTCCTGTCTTGTATCACTCTGTGCTCCTCATCCTCATTTTTTCCATCTCCCTCCTTAATTCTGCCCCTGCACTGCCTCTCTTGTCTTTCTAATTTCCTTATGAGTGATTTTTTTTTCTATCTCTGTCATGTTGTCTGGTTTTCATCTTTTTCAGATTTGTTTATTTTCCTTTCTTCATTCATTTTTTTCCACACGGCCTCAATGTCCTAAACTGAGAGAAACTCTCTTCATGATGTAATAACAGTCCTTTAAAAAGAAAGGATGCTTAACAACAAGATGCACGAAGAAGGGGAATAATATTAGTTCCCTTTTCTCTCAAGTTTTCCAGCTTTAATTTAACATTACAAACTGATAGAAAATGCCATTTTTACCATGTTGTGCTGTAACTACCATGTTTGGGGTGGCTGTAGCTCAAAGTATTGGAAGGTTACGGGTTCAATCCCAATCTTATCCAGTCTGCACGTTGATGTATCCTCACATTGCTCCTAATGTGTTTCTAATTTGTAAGTCACTTTTGATAAAAGCGTCGGCTAAATAAATGTAATTTAATCTAATTTAAAAGACTGTAAATCAGTTGACGAGAGATGTGACAGTCATAGATTAGCATAATAAACAACATTCAACATTCAAGACACTGCTGCTGGTTAGGGCACATTGTACATATGAGGGTTAAACATCCTTCTGCATGAGTGTTTTTATATGTTGCATAAAGCTGTGTGCTCCATTGTAACACAGAGGGATGTCATTGAGGGTCTCAGACAGAAAAAATGGGGGGACAGAGAGATGGAGGGCAGGTTGGCGGGACAAAATATGTCAGCGATAACTGGCATTTTTCTCTTCTTTCTTTTTCTGTCTGCCCTCTTCCCTCCCTCTCTCTGTCTCCTGGCCCTCAGGGCAGTCCATCTGCCTTTTCTCTCTCTCTGATCTTTCATTCACCATGACTAGAGCCATCCAAGAGCACACAAAACACCAAGACAGAGTGCCAGGCTGCCGGGGCAGCTGTGTGTGAGCACAGCTCTATCTTGCATATCAGCTCGTTGCAGCAAGAAAAAGCCATCCAAAAGTCCCCACACTCTTCATATAGCCCACACTGAGTTCATGTTAGGATGAAAATGCACCACTGACCCGCAATGCACTTGGTTTTAGGAACTTTATTCGCCCTCTGATGACTCATTCACAGTCAGGGATGGGTTACCTACCACCACCAGCCCGCTGAGCGATACAGTCCGTGATCTTTGAGCATAATGCTGTATACGAGTCATATCTGACGTCACAATAAGGCTCGAGATGCTTCTATATCAGAGTGAAAACTGATTTTAACAGGATTATGCAATCCAGTGTGAAGTCAAAAAGCAGACGTGGTGTGTTTCTGATCAAAATATGCCATTTATTTCATATTTAATCTGTAAAAGTTCACATAACTCAACTTACTGAAGGTAGACCTACTTTGTTACTCTGTGATGGAGATCCTAAATTAGACCACAAACTTGCCATCTAAAATGTAGGAAACCTAACAGCTAATGAGCAATAAACACACCAGCAGTGACTTTCTTTGCTCTTTCACTCTGTTCAGGTGAACATTGGTTCTAAATGTTGATAAGTTTCGGCTTTATCAGGTGAAACTGCCCCGTTAAAGTTGAGTTTTCTGACCACGAGTTTTGGTCCGAGTCCCAGTTTGACCACGGAGGCCAAGGTTCACCTGAGTTTTTGAGATATATGTATGATTGCCTCTCTGTCTGTGTGTGTTATGCGGACATGTTAGTCGGTGTTCAGTGTGCAGGCCGTGGCTGTCCTCCATCTGCTCCCGGGTGATTGTGGTTCTGGGGAACAATGTTGGAGGGACACTAAGCTGTTACACACACAGGGACACACAACACTGCCAGCAAGTGTTTGTGAGTGGATGAATTTTCAAATGTACATCATCTATCCATACACTTGTGCACATGATGGCGTTTGTGTATACGTTTAGCTCTCAGGATTAGAGTGTGTGTGTGTGTGTGTGTGTGTGTGTGTGTGTGTGTGTGTGTGTGTGTGTGTGTGTGTGTGCGTGCGTGGGGACATCCCCTCTAGTAGTTGATTGGCAGAGATAGCTGCACTGAGGCTGGGGTCAGCATATGGCTCAGTATGATAGCGATGCTGTGTTTGTGTGCACAATGTCTGTGCATATGTGTGTCGCTGCCTTTTTCTCTCTTTCACACTCTGTTCCCAGTGAAATGATGGCAGCTCTGGGCATGTAGTGCTATTATCCCCATATTCACACACACAAACACTCACACGCGCACCAAGGGCAGCCAAACGCCCAGCGGCCTGCTTGGCTTCTCTTTGCCAGCTCCCAGAATACAGCCTATTGTCCCAGCGAGGCTACAATCTGCTGTGTGCGACGGCGAATGTGTGTTTCACGCCACAGTAGAAAGGTAAGGGTAGACCCTTAAAAAATTGAAGACATTTTCCCATCGCTGATGCTGAAATGGGGTCATGTTATCATCAGATTCTTAAGGGAACCTTTCTTTTAACCTGAAAGAAATCTAAACTGATGCCAGCGTCTTATTTTATTTGGCACAATTGTGCAAATGGAGATAAACCTGTGACATTTTTAGTATTTAAAAAGATAATTAATTGCTGGACCTTAGTATAAACCTACAAATCGTACATATCTGTAATAAAACGCACAAAAAAAGGATATATATGAACATATTTTATCCAGCTTTTCTCACTGAAAACACAGCAACCCTCAAGCTGCTATAATGGCAATTTGACAGCAAACCTTCACCACACGCTGAGAGGTATTTACTGTTCAAAGACCTCATTAGGATTAGGTTAAGGGGTTGTGTATTAGTGAGAGTTAAGGGTAAGGAATTGAATATAAGTCTGTGTATGAATAGATGCGGGGGGGGGGGGGGGGGGGGGGGGGGGTGATTGTGGTTAATTGTTTCCCGTCGGGTGGATTGAGGAAATGAAAAGAAAGGAATGAGGATAAGAGGTCCCGGCTAATCTCCTCCACTTCTCCTCAGAGGAGTGTTTGTTTGTGTGCGAGGCTTTCGGGACAATGGTCCGTTCAACAAGCACAGATTAACATTTCACTGATGTTACAGTCGGAGTGCATTGATGTTTTTTAAATTATGGGACACTTTTCCTTAGATACACTTCAGGAACTTATAATAACACATGTGAAAATCATGAGCTCTAGATTCTGAATGATATTTATGGTCTCTGCTACTTTGATATTTATGTTCATGTGTCTGCACGTGTGTGAGGTTTAAAGAACTGTGAATTGATAATTATAACGATTATTGATTTTAGATGGATTATCCAAGCAGAAACGGGTGTTACACAGACACACAACGGCATGACCGCCATAGTTCATACACTGGCCTGAGGTGTAAATTAGCATGAAGAAAATCACTTGATATAATTTTATATGGTTTAATTTCTGAACTAGACGTTTGCTGTCTTGAGCGAGTGCGTCTGTGTGGGGGTTTGTGTGCACGCACATGCCTGTCTCTGAGAGCTGTGCAGGCACATGAGTTTTAGACATCAGTGACTCGGATCACATCTCATTGAAGCAGACCCCCCTCCGACTGGTAAACAAGCTAATCTGCAGTGTGTGTGAGTGTGTGTGTGAGTGTGCAAATTCATTTCGGGGCTGGATGTGTGAATGTAAGTATTTTTATTTGATGAGGTGTTTAAGATTCAGGAGAGGATCTCATGGATGACCGAGACCAAGAAGTGCAGCGCAGCAAACTGTGTGTCATGAGCTCTAATAGCCGCCTTGAGTTTAGCCTTAAAGAGACAGTAAAATTGAGGATTGGGGATATTTATGAATAACTGACTAATACCTAATCACTGTTAATTTGGAGGCGAGTAAACGCATGATAAATAAGCTTATAAGGATCTCTGTATCCCAGCAGGTGTTTGAGGGTAACAAAAAGAGCGTATGCAACTTATTATTTCAATGATTTGATTAATCTACTAATTATTTATGCGTTAAAAGCAAAAACAAGAAACGTGTGTTACAAAAAAAGTGAATAATTCCCTAAATTCAACAGTTAACATTCTAATACTGGCTCAGTACCTAATGAAAAACCTCCTAATTCCTATATAGACCAGTGAATAATAAAAATCTCTTTAATAATAACATCACTTTTAGATATCAGATAGTGATGACGTCTTCACCTTCTTTTTGTCAGTCAGTAGCCTAAACGCCCAAAATATATAATTTACTTCGATAAAAGGCAGGCAAAAAGCTGCAAATATTCCAGTTTAAAAAGCTGCAACATTGGAATATAAGATATTTATACGTGGAATAAAACAAAAAGTCACTCTAGAGTTGCAGAATCTTTGCCTAAAACAGAACCAAAACCCCTCAAGCCCCACATCCCTCTTTCTGATCTGCACACTCATCTCTCTTTTTATGGAGAGCATCTTCACTGATTTATTCAGTGAAGGAACAACCTGGAAATTCACTTTCTGTACTGAAAAACAACACTTGAGTAAAGAATACAGAGGAAAAATAACTAGGCTATATGTTCGGAGATAGAATAAATGGATGAAAAATTATCCACTGAACCCTTAATCTGCCCAACTTGTACTGGAAAAATGAATAGTTTAGCATTTATAAAGTATACACCACAACAATAAAACCATCTGCCATGTTGAGCAATCCGTGGTTAATTTGCCCAAACGATTTCTGACCATTTTCAGTTGATCAGGTGAAAACCCCCTTTTTAACAGGAAGAGACCTCCAGCAGATCCAGACTCAGGGAAAGGTGGCCAGCTGCCTCTAACAGCTGGGTGTTGAGAGGACAGGATGAACAAATACAAAACATACGGCCAGAGATACCTGCTCTGGGAAAGAAAAAGAGAAAGAGAAAGTTTTAAGACAGCAATAATCGAATATAAAGTACATTCATGTACCAAAAAGAGAGCTGAAAGTGAGGAGAGGAGCTGACTGCATCCCCCAGAAGTCGTGATCTACGACAACATAACTAAAAGGATGGTTCAGCGTCACCTGAGAGTGGAGTCTGACAACGGAAAGCTCAGCCTCAAATTCTACTTTAGGAAACTCTGGGAGCCACAAGTTAAACCTGCAGTCTGAGAGCTAAGTGCTCTGTTTGGAAAACAATCTTTAAGATATGACGGAGCTTTTCCGGGATAAAGATTTAAATATCCTTTCATGATTTTACAGGGAGCCAATGTTGGATATTTTTGATATCTTCTACTGAGAACTCTAGCTGCAGCACTTAGGATAGTCCAGCGATGTTTGATTTGATGGTTGATGTTACAGCTGCATCCACATGAATGAGAGGACGTAATCGCCTGTCAGCGGTTTAAATATTGTATCATGAACAACTTCAGATATGTAGCTTCCACTTCAACATCTGCGAAACACAACTGGGGGTCTGCCAGTACTTTTTATCACCTCTTATTTCCATACTACGAGCATCATATCTGTATGTGTGCATGAATATAGGTGCATGCAGAGGCGGAATAATGAACAGAATCCATCTCCTTAATAAGAGAATTATTACTTTGGCCTTGGTGACAGTCACCAACACCCCACGCTGTGTGTGTGTGTGTGTGTGTGTGTGTGTGTGTGTGTGTGTGTGTGTGTGTGTGTGTGTGTGTGTGTGTGTGTGTGTGTGTGTGTGTGTGTGTGTGTGTGTGTGTGTGTGTGCGCTTGTGAACTTTGGTGTGCATGTGACCGTTAAACAAAGCTTGTAATTTTGCCAGCAGCTTTCGGGCTCCCTGGTGGTGACAGGGAGGAGGGTGAGGATCTGAGTGTGTGTGTGGACACACATGTCAGTGGGTGAAATAGTGGGGTGACAAGGGGCCAATTAATGTATCACATCTGTTTTTTCTCCTCAGCCTTTGCTCCCGCATTGGTTTAAAGAGCAGATGAATTGGGGTAAATACAATTGCGGGCGTGTGTGTGTGTGTGTGTGTGTGTGTCTCTGTCATGCACATCGTCCGCTAACAGTAACTAGTGCATTAGACCAACCTATCTCTGTCCTCATCTTTGGCGTACGTGGACGCACACACACTCGTAATGAAATCACAAAGCCCCCATATCATTGCTATCACAGAAAGATATAAACCCATTAGCTTGTTCCTTTGGGCGCAGACACGCACACACAAACACGCACAGGTTTATCATTACACGCTGTAAAGCTTTTCCAATTGTATTATCCCTCTGATGTCCTTCTCTCTGTTGTCTGTTCCAATGCCTGGGGTGCAGAGGACAGATAGTGTGGGGGTGTGTTTGTTTGGGAGATGCTGAGTGAGATAGCGTGTTTTTGAGGAGAGGTATCTTATATGGAAAAAAAAAGACGGGTTATCCTGCTTTTAAACATAATTCTCTACCTCTAAAAAAGGAAAATGAAGTTGTCAAAGCAACAAGAAACTTAAAGGATCGTCTTACATCATGCTAATATGGCACAAAGAAGCAGCTTTATAAGAATTGTGATTTTTTTTTTTTTTTTTTTTTTTTTTATACTTGAATAAGCAGCAACTGAAGTTTGACAGAGCATCTCGGGGACCTTAGTCCAGCTGCTTATGTTACTCATGAAATTAGTTTGTTCAGTTATTCTTTAAACTGTGTGAAAAATGGCTGTAATTCCCAAAGAGTTAAAGTCAAGTTTTCTCCCCAAAACAGGATATTTAAAAAGTGAATACATTTTTTCAATCCATAGTTTGATTTTCTTAAGACTAAAAGATGTGATTAATACCTGTTTTTTATCTACTCCGTCTGTAGATTTTCATCTATTCGTTTCCTTTTTGGGACGGTTTTACCCGTCTTTAGCTGAGCTCTGTGGCTTTCAATCAAAAACGATTAACAGTCACTTTCTATAGAGTCTGGTTGGCGATCCATATACGTCTCCATTTCAGCTGACTAATTATTAAACCAGGACTTATTGTTACATGCAGCTTTGGTGTTCTGACAAACAAGTGTTACGTCACTGAATTCATTCATTAATTCTTTGGCCAACACAGCTGAGATAAGAATGACTTTCATTCATTGTGTTCTCAAAGTGCTCTTAAAAGGTTTTTAATCATTTGACCATCTGAAATATGTCAGAGAAAGAAAGATGGAGACGCTTTTTTATGATTCAGCTCAGTCTCATTTGTAAAAATGCTTTATTTTTAAAATTATTTTCCAGCCAGCTGATAAATACATGTGTGGGGCTTTCAAGGAGGAAATGTTGGGACCCACTATTAGACTTGAGGTGGGCGTGTTTGCCCCAAAATTATATGGTGAACTTTTAAGGAAATTGGCAAAACATTTTTGATGATAAAGAAAAATCAAATCAAATCAAATTTATTCATATTGCACATTTCATGTACAAACAGTTCAAAGTGCTTTACATAAGATAAAAGCATTGCAGCAGGGAGTGCAAGAAGCATTAAAAATACATAAAAGAATATAAAGAGAAACAAAATCATTTAAATGAATTTAAAAACAGGCAACAGTCTAGATAAGTTAAAATGCCAGATTTCGTATTAATTTCGTATTAGATAAGTGTCGAACACTTTAGCTTAACAACAGCTAAAGTAAGTTAACCTTGTAAATCTTTATTTAATATATCAGTAATCAGTCGCTGAAAGATTTCCTTTTCCGTCATTCAGATTGACATCAAAACTAAGCCAAATGCATCAATAATTTCCTTTCACCAGATTTTCTCCCAGGAACAGGAAGTGCAACAAGTGGTTTAGTCATTGGTTTACTTTTGGGCCACACATAACCTCCTCCTCTCACTTCTTCATAGCCTGGTTCTGCCCAGCGGTGACAGAAGTTTGTTCTATTTCCACCTTTAGCACAGTTTTCTTTTGTATTTCTCCCAAAAAACTGGGTTTTGTTTGCGGTTTTAGGTCCTTTAGCCAAACCGCTTCCATGCTATTGAAGTAGCATTCGTCGTTAGAGGCCGACACGCTGCTCTCACTCTGAGACACGTTTGGCCATCAGTGTTTGCCATTAACGCATGGCATCGCTGTATCTTTGGTGTCACAAGTGTTTTAATGACGTAAACGTATATATCATGTCGTGCTGCACAACTATACTCTGAAGGGATTCATTGATTTGAATCATTTAAAAAATCACTGGCAAAAAGTAGATGATGGTTCTATTGTATTGATAATTGCGGTAAGGTTATAGGGTTGGATTGCTCTCAGTGGGCTCCTTACATTCAGCTACATATAGACTGTACAAACACACACGTGGACAAACATTGCCATACACACACACATCCCAGCAGTGGTCCCAGCTCCTAATGTGCTAACAAGCTCCCTTTCTCCTCACGTCGCCTCCTCTCCTCCTCCATTCTCCCTCTGTTTCAAGTGATCACAGGAGTCGAACTCCACCACAATGAACTGCTCTGCGGGGGAGGGAGGAAGAGAGCTGAGGATGGCATGAACACTTCACTCTCTCCTCTCTTTTCAGCCACGCACAAGAAAATGAGTTTCTGACTCGACACAAAAGAGCCTCTTTATCCACCCCCTCTCCTCTATGTCTGCCTTTCTCTGCTCAGCTCTCCTTTTCTCCCCTTTTTTCCCAGTCTTTCTCCCATCATAATTTCCCTTTCTCTCTCGTTCTCTGTGTGAAAGAGATATTTTTCTGCTAATGACTTAATAAGAGCATCCATCTGAAATTCAATTACTTTAGATTTCGTAGCAGCGACTGCCATTTGGATCGAGGGAAGAAGGGCTAGTCGGAGGCACAGATGTGTGAACGTCTTTCCACTGACCTCTCACTGTTTTAATACAAAAAAATAACTTTTGTGTGGCTCGTTTCATACGGAGAAACAACCCGAAATGTTCGACAAAATAAGATTTAAATGAAGACCGTATGAACACAGATAAGTTAGAATCCATGCTAACTTTAAACTGCTGATTCAAAAACCGAATTTTGGCCTCAGAGAAGTAAAACGTAAGTTATTATTCACTGAAAATCCTGAAAATGACCAGGATCAAGACCAATGCTTGTGTGTTTCTTAATAACTTTGTTCACATCTGTGTATGTGAGCTTGAATTAAGACTAAAGTGAATTTATTTTACTGCTTTACAATAAAAAATAGCTTTAAACAAAAGTATTTAGAATGTGTTGCGGCATTAGACTGTAAAAAAAAAAAAGTTTGAAGGCAAACTATAAATTACTTTTGCATTAGTATCATAACAGGACTTACATGGCACTAAACTAGCAGGGATACTTCCAGAAGTCTTAACCCACAATTCAAGTATCATCCAATCATTTTAATACCTAAAAGAAAACTTGTTTGACCATTTGATGATAAGATGATAAAAATATCTTATTTGAAGTTTTAAAATACATTAAAGTTTTAAAATCAAAGTGCTAAATATTTTTTATTCGGCATCAATAGACATTTTGCTGAAAATGGAGGTCATTGAGGATAGAAAAGGTAGATAAACATGCACATAGAAAGCAGTAAATGGGCAATTTAATGTGTTTAAAAAGCTCTTCTGCAACCATTTTTAATGCAAAGATTTGTTGGATACTTTCACTGGTATTCAGGGCACAAAGCCCTGCTATTATTATTCCATTATTATTATTTTTCCACGTGTCCTTCCTGCAACATGCTAGATTGAAAAAGCTCTTAGAATAGAATAGAATAGAAAAATTTATTCATCAGAGGGTTGTTGAAGAACCGTTCATTTGAATCAGGTGTGCTCGACCAGAGTAACGTCGTGGAAATTGTGCATTTAGTTGCAGTCGTGTGCTATAACAGCCTTCAGTATTAAGGTCAATGAGAGATTTGTACCATATCTGTTATCTTCAGCAGACATTCTCTCTGGGTTTTAATGCACTAAAGCTATAAGGCCCCCACTCATAGTGCAAGTAGTATGGCTGAAATAGTGTAAAGTGTGAAGTAAAAAAAAAACATGGATTAATAAAAATAAAGAAAAGAAATGCAGGAAACCTATGGTACACAATTTGTGGAAACACACGCACACACACAGGTTGGTTTCAGTTATGTAGCCTGACATTTATGAGTCATTTTAAGATCCTTTCAGTAAAGGTTCTTCTTTTATTCATATCCATTAATGGTTTAACTCAACAAAAAGGGAAGAGTTTGAAGCAAAGGTTTGGACAGCCTCAGCTGTCTGTAATTACCAAGTATCCCAGTTTATAAACCCTTTTTACAGTCTTTCACTACTCCTATTGGTGATTTTCACTTCAGAGTTATAATTCTATGGCATCAATACATGAATTAAAGCCATGTCAAGGCACTTCAGATATATAATCCAGTTCAGATTAATTGTAATCCAATTATAAGCCAATTCAGTCAGACTTGTCCAGCTCATTAGAAGTTACCGAGCTCGGAAAACCCAAAGGATTGGCTCAAATCTCAAAGGGAGCCCATGAAGAGAAGCTAAAACTAGAGAAATCTGATTTGTGGCCGCAGTATTTTGGATCAGCTGGAGACTTTTCAGAGAATAATAATAATAAAGAATCACAGTCGTCCAATCATGAAGTAAGAAATGCATGAACCAGTTTTTCTGTGAGACTTTTATTAACTTGCAAACACCCTCTTCTAAGTGTCATCCACAGATGTGCAGTATTTAATTCGGGAGACTCTGACAGCCATTGTGGCACCTTCAGCTCTTGAGGTAGTCCATATTGGATTTAGAGGGCTTTGGGATCATTATGACCTTCCAGAATCCACCATCTTTTCATCTGGTGTGATGTCATTTTACTGGATCTTCTGGTAGTTGATTTAATTAAGCTTTAACTTCATCACTCCACTTGTTTCCAGAAAGCAGCTGGGTTTCTTAGATAGAAAAAGGTTTTCCTCCGATGACTCTTAAAGTCATCTTGGGCTAGTGTGGCTGCAGAATAAAAGAGTGCACCACCACCCCGGAGTTCGACCCTCTAAACAGGCCGTAAGACGGTGTAAAACGAGCTGAAAAACCTTTAAATATCTCCCTGGACGAGTATTCTGGACTGTGCTCGATTACAAGTTTGATGCATTTATACTCTTCAAAAATTGTTTCCCTCAACAATTAGAAAAATAGTAAGTGAGTCAAACACATTAAATCATAATAATTGTTATTATTAGTTGCTCAGTATAACTCAACTCCACCTTATACATATCAGTATCAGTAGTTTTGATACTTTTAGTCCATTTTCTTGATAATGGAGTGCTTTTTTTTCATTTTCCTGGAGCAAGATCCGTCTACTGTGTGCGGCCTGTTCTCCTCCACCTTGCTTTCACAGCTAATGTGAGTTTTGCATATTAGTCCCTTGTGATGTTGCCTCTTCACAGTGGGAAGTTTGTGCCACAGTGACACGAGTCCACAGGTAGAAACCCTCGCTGTGAGGAACAAAGAGGGACAAAGGCATACAGGAGGCAGGCAAAGAGAAAGAGTAGAACAGTAAAATGATATTCCTGTCGTTTATCTCAGCGGTGGCACCAACTTTCTGTATGTTTTTCTCCTCCTTTTCTGAGTTACCCCGCCTCCGTCGACCTCTTTCTTTTCCAGCGGGTGTCCTTTAAACCTTTTTCACCTTCTCGGAAACTACGACACAGCAGCCTTTTCACAAACTCTGTCCTAACCCTGTCCTCCCCCGCTGCTCCATGGAGCCGCACATTATTAAAACGTGATATGAAGATGATTAGGTGTGGTTTGCTTGTTCCTAATTGCATTGCATCCCGCTCACAAACACATCCACCAACCAAAGGGGGAAGTAGGTGCGATGTAGGGGAGCGGGAAGCGGGAAAAGGCAAGCGGTGAGATCACATGGAGGCTGCGCTGCTCTTCTCTCAGAGCTCTCTGGGTGACGTCCACGCTCACACTCGCACTGCTTTGTGTTGTTACTTAAATATCCTCCTCCCCTCTCAACTCCTCTGCGATTCACTGCAGGATTCTCACCCCTCTTCTTCTTCACTCCTGCTGTCTCCCATCGTCTTTTTACAAGTTCTCTTCCTCTGTCAACATCTCACTTTCTTTGCACCTCTAACCCCCTCCCCCCTCTCTTCGTTTTCCTCACTTTCTCACTATGAAGACTTGAAAACTGTTTTTGAAACAATACTTTCCTCTGAAATACTGTATGGTAGCTGTAAGACTTAAGTTTCCAGCGAACCTCCACCCTCCTCCTTTCTCCTGCACTTTAAAGGAGCCATATTGTTGTTATTATCATTGTCTCTAACCGAATCAGTTACCATTAGACCTGAATCTTTCTCATTCTGAGGCCCATAGACCAGCTCTCTAACCCAATAGAAAACCCATGGGCGCTATTACGGAGGGCCTACCCATTCAAGAGGCCGCCGCACACATGCTGAGGCACAAACAGCACAGATTTCATTC
Source organism: Odontesthes bonariensis (assembly GCF_027942865.1). Lineage (NCBI taxonomy): Eukaryota > Metazoa > Chordata > Actinopteri > Atheriniformes > Atherinopsidae > Odontesthes > Odontesthes bonariensis. The sequence continues at coordinate 6,851,879 of NC_134522.1, forward strand.
TGAGGATTCATTGGCTTAATCCCATCACTCACTCGGACATTAACTCATGCACTTGCATACACACATACGGCCGACTTTATCAAATACAGCCACACAAACGCATAAACACTCTGCTCTCATTTAAAACCCCTGTTATTGGAGCTCACTGAGCAAATTGTAATACTATTGTAGGATGATGAGGCTGGATTGTTTGAGTGTGTGTCCGGGAGGCTGTAACGGCTGCATATGGCTGTCATTGTGGTTGGATGCATGAGAGGGACTGAGGAAGAGAGGGCAAAATGTCATTCTATCAATGAGGTTATCTCTAATAGATGGACAGTTGAAGTCCTGGTTTCCATTTACTCTACTCTCCACTGAATCCCCGAGCCCTTCTCTTTGAATTAATCACTGTAATGGCACGTGATAAAAGAGAGTTGTTGTTGTTGTTTTTTCAGTTGGTAGTATTCACTGTAAATTCTTTTAGAAATCAAGAAACTTGAAGGTAATCGCCCTGCGTTGCATGCAGTGTTTTCTGATCAATCCTTTTAAATGAGTAAACATGGTATGTTTTATCGTTATATTTCATTTTGTATCATGGTATTATGATTAATGATCATTAAATACATATTTATAGGGAAAAAAAAGAGAAGTTTTAACCCTTTAAACAAGCACTCCAGCAGTCTCTTATTGTATCCAACTTCTTCAGTGTTGTAGCTCTTTGTTGTTTTAAGTTCCCTTTTGGTGTCCTCAGGGGAAGAAAACATCACATTTCTTTTTTTTTTTTTACAATAGCAACTGTAACTTTTTTTGTTTTTACAGGATAAAAACAAATTATTGTGTAAATCTGACCAAAACTGTACTTTTGAAATACATGTAAATCTGTTACTAGCTTCTCAAAACTGGAGGTCAAATCCCTCTTAAATGTTAATGCTCAACTAGACTTAAAAATAACAAAGGCACTGAGCACGTGCTCTACAGCTCCATCACTTTGTAACAACATTAAGGCATAAATGCACATTAACGCAGCCTAATTCCAAGTAAATCTGCTCTCATTCACATATTTTTAGTTTCTTTTGTCAGACTGTTAACATGTCAGAAATCACTTAAAGCATTTCTGGACTGTCGCGTTGCTCTAATAAAATCCTGATTTTTATGACCTGCCACCGCTTGGGTAACTTAAAAACAACGTCTGTGCGGTGAATTCAGCCACAGAGGAAGTTAGGAGCATACGTGGACATCCTTCCGTTGATTCCTCGCTTCTGAACGTATATCGGGACGCAGGTCCAGTTTGATGGCCGTGTGACCCTGTTGACTTTCACTACGCTTTACACACTGAAGATGCTAATAGACTATTCCAAGATGGCGCCAGTGTGTTTGGCTGGCCGTCGGTCTTTCACTGTTTTGTTTGTGTTTCTTTTGTTTTCATGTTTTGTAATGTGCATTAAAGGTAGGGTAGGAGATCCTGGATTTTGAGTCCAGCGAAGCTGCATTTTGAAAATACACCAGTAAAAAGTCCCAACCCTTTTCTTCACTTTCCCCCCGAAGGCACGCCTCTAGAGTACATGAACGAGCACGAAGGTGCACGAGCGCTGTTCTGACAGCAAGCATCGATCGTTGCCGTATTTAGTATTTAGTATACGCTAACTATACGTTTAATAATGCTAGGTGCTAGCCAAGCTGGCTCTAGTTTAGCTTCCTGCCAAGCTTCTGGGCGCGTAATTCGTTCACGGAGCAGGGTACGCGCACAGGGGGAAGGAGGGGGTGGGAGGAGCAGGTTGCAGTTTGATAGACAGCATCAGATCCAATCATCGTTAACGGTCCTGTCAGTATGATTGGATAGTGTTTTTCCTAGATTGTACGTTCTAGAGGCCACTAAAACCTTTATTATTTGTGTCAAAACTTTTAATTAATTGGTTGCAATGGGGGTGTGAAGAGTATTTCAAGCAATATGTAAAAAAATGCTCCTGAAAAAGATCCCCTACCCCACCTTTGAGTCTCTGCTCGTGTATGATCGCCCATCTCTTCTGGATAACACATGTTGAGACTTTTGCTCTTACTTTCTGTTATCGTGTTTTATTGTTTCTGTTGTCTTTTCCATATTTTGCATGTTTATTGATTTTTGTCTGTACAGCACTTTGTCGTAGCTACTGTTGTTTTAAAGTGCTTTATAAATAAAGAAGGAGTAGTAGTAGTAATATGAACTATTACGTGTAATGTGTGAATGCCTGTTAACAGACTGATGAAGCCATTAATGTTTCCTGTTTCATGTGTGATGAAAAATTTTCTCATTTTGGGGGGGGTTCGACCTTGACCTTTGACCTCAGCTATGAGGAGCGAGCCCGATACCTTGAGACCATAGTGCAACACCACCAGGAGCCAACCCCATTTGAGGATTACGCAGCACGAGTCTACAGCCCCGCTCCCTGCACTCACCTGCCATCCGACGCAGGTACGACCCGCTGTTAAAGATCACAAATATTCCACCAACGGCCCCGTTTGTAGCCTTGGTGGCTGCGTGTTAGCGACTCATAAACTTAGAGGAAATCCAAACCTAGTTTCATTTTCTTGTTTTTTTGTTAATACACGTTATCTTTTGGGGGTATTAATTCTCCAGATTAGGTTAGGTCTGCAGCACACACACTCTGGCAGCTCACAGTGGCTGATGAGATCTGTTTTCCATTCAAAGCCGTGTTCGGCCTTATTCTCTATCCAGAGTGTCTCTGAAGAATTAGCTGACATCTGATCAGCCGTAAAGATGCCAGGCATGCAAGTGGGACTCATATTTATGACCCTCATATGCATCCTGCTAAGTTCATTACACTGATACCGATCACTTCTGCCTGTGTGATAAAAGGGAATTTTATAAGGTTTTCCTTTGACTCAAGTTTAATCCAATTAATCAACATGGCAGTTATTTACAATCACTTAAATCTGCAGGTAAGCCACTTACTTTATCAGATATAGATGTATATAATCCAAACGAACACGACTGTATGACGCAGTCACTGTTGAAGTTGTTTTTCTTGGCTCTTCATTTCACCAGCTAATCTGGCAGAGAAATCAATAATTGTGTAATAATGATAATCATCAACCTGCTTTGAGGCTGAATAACATCTGGCACAACCTGATGCCCACAAAATGTTCATTGATGATTTTATTTGGGATATAAATTTCTCGGGATTTGTGTTCAGCCCCAGAAGCAGTTTCCGAGCACAGGATCAGAAAGTTAATGAGGACTGAGCCTCCCTACAGACACTTTTCTACTCAGCTTCCGCATAAATATGATGTATAAGCCCTGATACATAATGTGCATCATAGGTTCAGAACTATGTGTGCAAAGTCTGGTAAATAAATGATCCTGTGCTTTGAAATGAACCCTGCACAAATGCACCCCAACATCTCTAATCTTTCAGTCCTCTACCTGTGTTAACATGCAGCCCCCCTCCCTTAACAAAACAATGATGATTCTTCTCTTTTTTTCTGTTTTTCTTTGTTTAATTTCACCAATTTCATCATTTATTTTACCTTTTTTTATGTTTTGTTTTGTTTCTTTTTCTTTGGTTTTTCTTTTTCTTTTGCCCCCCCCCTCCCTCCTTTTAGATCGTTTTGTCTCACTGTATGCATATAGCTAAAAGGTAAGCCTGGTCACATTATTGACATGCTCCGTTCTGATTGGCTCTTCCCTCTGACATTTCAGCCTAACTTTTGCTCTCCTTCGATTCTTCCACCATGTTGTGTTTATCTCTGTTTCTTCCCTCGTGTGTTCTACACTTTAAGCAGGTCTGTGTGTGTAAAAGGCAGATTTCTCCTCTCTGAAAGTCACTTTCAGCTCATTACTGAGGGTAGTTTGCTACTTCTTGTATCAATTTCCCAGTAAAAGATCATTTTTAACCTTAGAAATTTGATGAAACTTTCAACTGACAGGCTTAGATCATCGAACATATTTAGACTGAGACTTTTTTCTGTAAATCCAGCTGGTTTTACCTCTGTTTCGGTCTTTATTGCCACCGTAAACACCAGACCGATCTGCACTCAGTGCCTTGGTGAAAGTGAGCCATCCTTATCTAACACTGAGAGGTTTCTGCTCTTCTGTCCGTCCGCCCGCTCATTAATTTTCATGGTCGTTCTGTTAACCTGCGACGTCACACTGACCTGGTGAAACTTGACCTCTAACCTCTCTCCGTGTATGATCCTCTCCTCCTGGTTTTGATATGATGTCGCTTTGCTTTCACACAAACACTCAAACGCAGACTTATTGATTGAGCGTGGGTAAGCCAGCTTTAATCTCCACGAGCTGTTTGGACGTATAAGTGTGAACTAACACTGTGAACTAACAAGATAATGTTTCCTCTGTTGTCACTCATGTTAACAGTGTTGTGTCTTCTCATCCTGTCTGTTGAATGATTTTGATCTGTTTTCTGTGTGACCACCTTTTCTTGTTTTTTATTTCAATAATTCATTCTACATTTTTCCTTATTCTTCCTTTTCCATACTTTTCTCCCCTCTCCTCTCTATTCCTTTCCTTTTTCTTTCCTTTGCTTTATTTCCTTTACTTTCCCTTTTTTTCTTTCCTTTTTTCTCCTCTTCCATACTTTTCTCTCCTCTCTATTCATTTCCTTTGCTTTATTTCCTTTCCTTTCCCTTCTTTTCCTTCCCATATTCTCCTTTTCCATACTTTTCTCCCCTCTCCTCTCTATTCATTTCCTTGATTTCTTTCCATTTCTTTCCTTTCCTTTCCTTTCATATCCTTTCCTTTCCATTTCTTTCATATCCTTACCCTTCCTGTCCTTTCCTTATCTTTCCTTACCTCATCAGTGGAGCATAGTGTTATGTATCTAATGGTCCCTAAACCACTTGACAGCTTCACCATGCTCAGGGTGAAGGGGAAAGGTCTGAAGCAGAAGGTTCTCCATGCTAGTTGTGAATGGTATGCATTGTGGATAGAAAGTTTAGTTTTACAGTGTTCCACAGTAAGAAAGCAGTAGAGCTGCACGGCCACTAAAAGACAAACAGAACACAACCGGAGCTGAATTCCAGCTGGCATTCAGAGTGTAGATTGAGCCATTTGTTTAAGACACAGTTCCCTCTCGGACACGTTTATATTTCAAGCTTCGAAGAACCTGTTTTAAAGCAGAAAATGTGCTCGGCTTTTTAAATAAACTCTGTTATTGACTAAATTTACGATATTTTAAGCTGAAGCATCAAGTTAGCAAAGTCAGGATTGGCTCAAGTGAGTAAATATTTTATTATTGAAAAGTTTATCTACTTTACAATGCGAACAATGTTCAGTCTGTTAAGAAATACTCGTAGAATGAACAAGTTGCTGCCCGCCCCTCAGCTAGATTTCCTTATTATTTTGAAACCATAAGCTGCGTCGTGCTCGTTTGGCTTCTGATTACACTGTTCGGCGCCACCATCACGTTGATCAACTTGTCATTATATGCTACGCTCCAGCTGGTTGGAGTCACACTGCAGGATTTTTCATTCCGATCATTCCTGATAGGTCTTTCATCCTTTCTTTCTGTCCGTTGTAGGACTCGATCAGAGATTTCTGAGCAGTTAGAAAAGCTCATTAGTTCCCTGTACATTCGTTTTTAGGCTTTTTTTTAAACAAACAAAATGTTGTTGGTTCATCTTAAGTTCGTCTCTGCTCTTGTGTTGTTCAAATAGATAAAGACAGGTCGCTCTATTTTGGGTCATAAACACGTCTGGTGACTTTAGGGAACTAAGATTCACAATAGAAACTGAGCAGAAAGAACCATGGTGAGCTTTCATGTTGTCCTTCATCCGTCTGTGTGTCTGTGGAAATCTGCAGTCTGGCTCAGTAGACCATCATGGGTTAAGATGTAATTTTATCGTTGATCCTTCATCCTTTTTCTGCTTATCCACCCTCCCCTCCCCTGCCTCACCCATCCTCCCATCACATTTCTCCCCCCACGCCTCCTCCCCTCCTCCTGCCCTCCTCAGGCTCCTGCCTAGAGATTCTTCGGGGAGAAAGTCCGGCTCTTGGGGAGGCAGGGAGCGACTCGGCATCCCCCATGTCTCCTCGAACTAGCAAGAGCCGCATGTCGATGAAGCTGCGACGCTCCTCCGGATCCGCCAATAAGACATGAGCTTTTCACACGACATGGTTCAGTCGGCACAAACGCTGTCCCCCATATGAGCCAATCAGAACTGAGATAACTTGGAAATTTGGACTCCATATACATTGTTTTCACCAGGAAATGTCATTACTGGGTTTCTCATAACTGAACGTAAGCATCGGCGGTGTTGATGGGCTTCATTTCGTCCCAGCTCCTTCAGTATTTTCAGCTCAGACCTCTCACTCATGCTCTGTTACACTCAAATATCCACATGATAGTATTCTACCATGAATATCTGCAGCTTAGCTTCTAAACAACCACGCCGGGATTTGCTAAAATAGAAAAAAGCTGAAGAAGTTCATCCCAAGCGGTGCAGTATTAGTTAATAACTACATGTGCCAATGTTAGAATAGCGCACAAATGCCAGTTTAACCAGGACTCCAGAAATGTGCCACATAATGCGCTGCTTTCAGACAGTTTGAGCCCACATTCAGTGAAGGAAAACTGCAGAAACTGTGTGTCTGTCTGGTTGGGAGGAATCTATATTTGTACTGAAGTCGAGGTGTGTGTGTGTGTGTGTGTGTGTGTGTGCATGTACAGACAGAAGCAGGAAAAGAAAACAAGGAGTCGAGGCTGTTGAGGGTTGCAAGGAGAAGGCAAACTAGGTCTATTTTTGTTTATGTTGCATCAGTTTTTAATGATAGATGAAGGCAGGTTGGTTCTAATCAGTCCTCATCACACGTTATAGCAATTTATTTAAAAAAACAAACAGTACGCGTTGATGTACTCAAGCCAAATATTTTAAGACGAAAATCCCCAGTCTGAGCTTATGGGACTGAAGGTGAGCTGACCTTCCCTCTAAAATGAGGACAAATGGGTTGTTTGTCCTTGAATAAAGAGAGTAAAGACTCTCTGGAACATAATCGAGACAAAAAGAGGAAGCACTTGTTGTTGTTTTTGGTTTTCAATTCATGCTGTAAAATGTGGACGAGCACTGATATTCATTGCATTTATGTTCTTTTTCTTTTTTTTTTACTCTTAATTTGTGTCTTCACTAAAGCAGGAATGTCATATGCTGTATTTTTAGTCACACTCTAAGGCAAGAAACCACAGCTTTTCTCTCTTTGTTCTCTGCGCTGTATATCTATAAGGGGATGAGTATAAATATATATATATATATATATATATAAAAGATATCTTTAAGAATGTGTACAGTGTCAGGAAGCTTGTTGTGTATATAAGATTATGTGAGAATAGCTGCCAAAGCCAAACTGTAGTTTAACCTCCGATGACATATTTGCTAAAAAGAAATGAATTAATACAAGTAATAGTAAGTTGACACTACAAGATTTCACACTACCACAGTTCCTCTTTCATGAACAGAAATTTAAAGGTCATTTTATTTCACACACTTACTTATCATCCTTATCACAGCCTGACTGTAATATTTGTAAGTGACGCTCTGTTTTCCCCCCTAAACATGAGTTATTGTCGGCGGGGGAGACGGACTGTTGGGTTTATGAATTCCAATGTGGGATTTCAGAGTTTGACACACTGCTAAAGGAGCAGTTTTATGGGGAAAAGTTGGGGGTGCAGCTCACTTTATGTTTGGTTTAAACATTTAATCTGTTTCTGTGTTTTGGACACATCCCCAATTCTGCCTGTAGATAAGGGGCATCGGCATGCAAGCCATGAATTATGCACTCCACTAGTCCAGTAAAAAACTGACAAGTTAGCTTGTTTATTTAAAAGTACTTGAAGTATTTTTCATTTATAGCCCCAAAACCTCACCTGAGACCTGAAAGAGTTTGATTTTTCTCTGTAAAGATCCAAGCTGTGTTTTTTTTGTTTTTTTTTTTTTAGGGATCATCTGGACTGAGTGCTCTTCAGTTCATTCAACATGATGGCTTTTTTTTGTTTGTTTGTTTTTCATGGCCTTACTGATCAATGACTCAGAAAGCTTGTATACATGCGATCTGTATTTGGAAAATATGGGTCGATTTTTGCAGATTTCACAGCTTGAAGCGTCTGTATTTTCTGTTACACTGTTTTTAGTTTTTGTTTCATAGTTTCTCTTTAGAGAAGAAAGGGATTGTACAACTTTTTCTTTTTGTTTCAACCCATTCTGTCGGGTTGAATTTGTTAGTTTTTACAAACGCCATTATGTAATGAGGTCAAATGAATTCTGTTACTTTTGTGTATTTGACGTCAGCTGAGCATTGTCCCTTTAAAGTATTGCTGTAGCAGTTATTATTGCTGAGGTTGAAGCACCATTTATTGTTACAACCAGCTGTGTCCTGGGCCTGATCTGACCTGTACCTGCTGTATATAGACCACAGATTGATTGATTATATAATGTTAAAACACAGACAGCTGGAGCCTGTTCAGTCTGCATCACCAACTCCGTCCCAACAACTAAAACATAACAGCAACGCCACGTTAACACTCCCCCATGCTCTTTAGATTGACATTTGTGATTCCATTTTATAATTTTAGCCTTAATAATGCTTTAATTATCCATGGTAAATATAGTTTTATAGACTGTAAATACTCTTCAAGATTGCATTTTTGGCAATTAACTCAGTTGTGTTTAAAATCTCTTGATTAGCAGCAACCAAAATTCTGCTCGAGTTTCCCAAAGGAGAGAAATTGCCACAGCGTCACAGACTTTTTGTCCCAACTTTTACCTCTACGTTGTCCGATGGGAAGAAATAGTCCGACTTCTTCCTCGTTCGAGCTGCAGCTGATGTAACTACTGATATACAAAGTGCATGACACCAGTTCAGTACTAACTGCATGTTTTCACCAGTTGTATCAACACACATGCACGCACACAATCCACAAACTAAGTCACTGTCAGACCTGTAGTATGTAAACGTGTAACATCTGTTTCAGACACACACAGAGTGTGATTGTGCGATGATGGACTTTGATAATAAACGACTGGTACCGGTGGCCGCTGCCTGATTCACATATTGAATGTTTGTGTATCAGATTTTTGAAAAAGAAGCAATAATCACCCAATCACGCCGCTCATTGATCAGACTGTATGAACATTTATTGACAATAACTTTGAATAAATTCCACATTAAACTTGAACCATATCAAAATAGTACTGTACAGGCTTCAAATAACCACACGTATATATATATTTAGCATCATAAAGGCATTTAGCAAATATTTTAACCAGACTGTATGATCGGTAAACACAAGACATTTTATAACCAGTTGTACTAACATTAAATGATTCTTTTTTTGTATGAAAATATAGAGCTGAGAAGTTAACTGACACAGTTACTATGAAAGGCATTTTACGGTCTGATTGTTTCACCTTTTTTTTTTATTATAAACTTGACATGAAATAGTGTTTAAAAATGTGAGTACAGTTTACATCAGACTCCTCCTAAACCTCAGTGTAATCTCATTACTTGTGTATATTTAAATTAATTCCTTCTTGGTTCAATTCTCCCTAATCCAACTTTTTTTTTTTTTTTTTTTTTCAGGGCGTGTTGTTCCTGAAGTTAATGGTCACTAACTGGCTGTTAGAGTGACGTATTTTAACACCAATTCAGTCACATAAAATGTCCAGTGTAGGTGCAAGAGAACCTTATTATTATGGGATACGTAAAATATGTCAAATGTCCAATTAAAAAAAGGAAAAGTGCTGTCACTGGCACCCCGGGACCTTTGCGGGTTTGTTTCAGCACCGTGGACAGCGACTGCACTTACAGGTCAAAAAGTGGTGGTGGTTGTGGATTTAAATTACGCTTCTAAATAAAGGCACGGTGACAAAAACTGACAGAAACGTGCACGTCGACAGCCACATTTAGTTGATTCCCGTTCATGATAATCGATCACTGATCGTTTTCCGGAGGATTTTTCTGTTTTTTTACGGCCGCACTGTCATCTGCAGCAGCATCACCTGCCGGTTCTCCGTGGGATGAGACTTGTTGATGTGTCTCGTGAGCCCCGGTGAGCTAAAGAAGGTGGATGGACAGTACTTGCACGTGAAGATCTGCTGCTGCTGCTCGCACTCGCCGGCGCTGCTCTCTTCTCTGTGCGCGTGGAAAACGTCCGCTCTGCGTCCTCCCCCCAGAGTCTCCGCCAGCAGCTCGTCCCGCATCGCGTGCCACAGACGGTGTTTGTCCCTGATCTCGACTGACGGGAAGCGCGCGCCGCACAGGTGACACAGGAACACCTGGCTCTGGCCCCCGTTGGGCTCGCGCGCCTGGCTGTAGGATGGCGGGGGGGAAGATGCACGGGCTGTCATCTCGTGCGCCGCCAGGTGTTTCTTCAGGTAAGCCTGTCTCCGGAATTTCTTCCCACAGTAACGACACTCGTACACCTCTTCTTCCGGTAACGACTGGACAAACGGCAACGGAGGGTGCGCGAGTGGCGGCGGTAGCTCCACGCGCTCCTCTGGGTTCAGTAGCAGCAGGCCGGGAGGGGGGCTGTCTGAAGCTCTCGCGAGCTGCTGCTGCAGGTCCCCGCAGCCTTCAGCCGGGTTACCCGGGTTACGGTAATGAGCAGAAGGGTCGTAGTGAGGAGGCGCGAGGCTGTTGCTGTCGGGGCCGTCGCGCGGCTGACCGTGGAGCAGCAGCAGAGACTGCTCGCGCCTGATGCGGGAGCTGTCCAGCGCGCCTTGGTGCTGATTGGTGTTCGTGCGCAGCAGCTCGTTCTCCTTGCCCTCCATCTCCACCGGCTGCCGCTCGTGCTGAATGAGCCCGCGTGCCTCTTTTAGCGGCTGCGCCCTGTTGGTTTGGGTCTCCGCTCCCTGGTTGTTCGCCGGACGAGGTTTGTGCCAGCGCCGGTGAGAGGCCAGGTTGGCGGGACAGCTGAAGACTTTATCGCACTCGGGGCAGCGGTACTCCACGCGCACTATGCGGGAGCATTTGTGCTGCGCGAGGGAGAAGGGGTCGGGGTACTCCTCCTTGCAAAGCTGGCAGATAAACTCCCCCAGCGGCTGAGCCCCGGTGGGGGCAGAGGACTTCTCCCGCAGCCTCCGTAGCTCGGGGCTCTCCTTCTTGATGCGCAGACCCAGAACCGGCGAGGTGGTGACCTCATCCTCAAAGTTCAGCTTCCGGGTCACTTTGGGCTTCTTTGGCGGGTTTCCCGCCAGCTGCTTGTGCTGCTGTTTGCTGTGGTGATCCGGCTCCAGGAAAGAGCGTTTTCTCGCCGCGTGATGCTGCCCCTGGCTCATCAGTGTCAGTGGTGGGAACAAGTGCACGTGAGACATACTGGGGTCGTACTTGTCATTGTGACAGTAGGGCTGCGCGTGGTGGTGGTGGTGGCGGCGGCCGCTGTTCGCGAGGAGCCTCTCGATAGAAGCGGACACTGAGGTGGGCGTGGGGGTCACCAGGAACGGGAGGTCCGGTAACTCCGGGGTCCTGCCGGGGAACGACGGCTGCTTCTCTCCTTCCTCGTGCTGCTCCAGCAGCCTCGTGCCCGCTGGTTTCACCGGGCTGCAGGACTCCGTGGATGTCGGGTGGAAGCAGGACGCTTCAGTGTCCAGACTCAGGATGTCCACCTCGCTCACCTGGTCCTCGGTGTCCGGTAACTGCGCGCGCCGGTCAGCCTCTGCCTCCAGCGCTGACTCCACGTGCGGGCTCCACGCCTCCCTGACACCGGCGGGGTCCTCATGGGACTCCGGAATGTCTCCATATGGACGCTCAAACGGGAAAACACTCAACACCGGGTTCACGGCTCGGGCTTCAGAGTTGTCCCGGTCCGCCGCCTCAGGTTTGCTGCTGCTGCGTGGCCGGTATGACGCCGAACCTCGCCGGTTCCTCTTCACCAAGAATCCTCGAGGCATTGCGCTGATGACGACGGTGCGAGGCGCGTGGCACCACCAGGCGGAAAGAACAACAACTCTTGTCTCGAGCCCACTTTGAAGTGCAGCTTTGAAGTGCATGCGGAGAGACGGAGGGGAGAGGGCGTGCGCAGCTTGGATGAGAGCACTAGAGTGAGACGATGGTGTTTGACACACACGCACACACACACACACACGCACGCACGCACAGCTCGTTCACACACTGGTGGGCTTTTCGTTTAGGGTAAATGTGCCCGATTCAGGCGACTTAATAGCAAATATTTAACACCTTAAACTAAAAAAAATAACGTTAAAAATGTGTATTTTAACAGACTAAAAAGCTGTTAAAATGTAATAACCATGTTTCTTAGGATGTTTTTTTTTTTCAAATGTGAGATGTTTATTTTAATCCTCTAAGAACAAACCTTTCGGCTACATAACTTCACTTTAACAAATGTACAAATGTTATTCAGATGTTGCTTCCTTTTTAAGTTTTTTTTTTGTCTTTTACTGTGGAACAAATGTAGAAATAACATGAAAGAAAAGTCCCAAACTGGTGCAAAAAGAAGCAAAAGCCCTAAAGAGAAAGCAGCTCAGACGTCTTTTCCGTGAGGAGCCATGTGGAAAATCACTTCACATGATTATTGTTAATTTTTTTTTTGTGGCTTTTTATTTAATTTTTTTTTACTAAATACTTAGCTAATTTTCCCTTATTGCAAGGTGTTTTCTGTTGTTCACGCGCTCCGGCTCACGTGCAGACAGCAAACATTACGGGCTGTTATCAAGATAAAAAAAAAATCAGAAAAACTCCCTTTCAGATCTCACCTCATTTAAGAAAACTAATGACTTGAGTCTGACGAGCTGCGGTGGGAAAACTTTGGGCATTGCTTTTGCTCGTCGTGTCAATGTGCGCTCGTGCGCGTGCGTGACGTTATCTCCCCAGCAGAAGAGGAGGTCAGAGAGGAAGATGGAGATTGTGATTTGATGTGTGTGTGTGTTTGAAAGACTATTCACACCCGCCCTCCCCCTCTTGAATCTGCTCTCGCCGATAAGAGATCGGAGGGTGATCCATCCATCCATCCATCCATCCATCCATCCATCCATCCTCCCTCCAACCCTCGGGGATGTAGGGCCCCTGTGTGTGGGCCAGTGAGCTCCGGCCAGCCGGCGTCGCTGCCTGGAAATCAATCAAGGAGAATGAGCGTGAGAACAATCTTAAGGGGCCGCCTGGGGAATAGACAGGGCCGGCCCAAGCCTTTATGGGGCCTTAAGCAGAATTTCATTTGGGGCCCCCCTACCATCACCTCAGCTCCAGGTGCCTCATTATTCCATAGGCTACACTGTTATGTGTGTAACGGACCCACAATCATTAGCATTATTTGTAATCATCTCACATTATACAGGTGTCATTGTTGTTTTTAGCTTTAAAGGGATAGCAAACTCATAAATATGGTTTAATTAACTTCTACATAAAGAGTGATGTATAAGTATGGCTCATTAATTTAACTATTTGAAAGTGACATCAGCAGGCTGGAGACTGCATTTATAGTAAACACGTTAAATAGTTTAATTTCTTTCAGATGTGCAATGGTGTGCAAAATGTTCAAAATCCAAATACAAAATAGAATCAAATGACATTCACATTATCTTACAGGAAAAATAAGGTTGTAATCAAAATTAAATACTTAAATAATAAATACAATACTTAAATAATTTTTCCCAACGGTGGTAGCAGCCAACAGGAGGCATTAAAGGGGCACTAGGTAGCATTTTCACCTAAAATTATAGCCTTCAGGAGTTTACCAAAGGTTAAACAAGTCAATAGTAAGCGAATGAAGCCTGTCTCGCTCCCAACAGGGGTCTGTATGCTGAAAATCCCATATGTAACTTCGGCAGGAGCGACCCGCTTCTGAAGTGTCGTGATGCGCGAGAAGAGTCGTTTGTGTTTACGGCACTTAGCTAGGTACTGTATGCTAACTGTAGTTGTAGGCTATGTGTTCGCTTGCGTTGAAGAGCCAACACCAAGCGTTTCATATTCTGCCTTTCACAGACTGAATATGAAACGTTCGATGTTGGCACTTCCCATCTTTGTGAAATTTCTCCAAGCGTGATCTTGTTCATCTACCATAGTGATCTGCGTTTTAGATTGTAAAGAGACAGGTGATGATGGTGCTCTAATTCCTCCTGAGTTCGAGACGTAGCCTAGCTTCAGAAATACACGGACTGACCTGATTAGAATAAGAATAGCGTTTTGATCCGAACAAGAATTGTTATCTACAAATGAAAATGGATTAATTTGTGATTGTAATCGGAATAGTGTAGAGCTAGTCTGCGTTTATTGCGGCGTGTGTTGGTAGTGCCTGCGCGCATCTCTGTCTAAGATGTAACTTTTGTAAGTGTCTGCTAATACAAAGGAATCACTCCACGAATACACCATGATGAGGGAAGAATCCCATTCAAGATCAGCAGCACTCCATACATACATCCATCATCTGCCGCTTGTCCGGGGATCGGGTCGCGGGGACAGCAGCCTGAGCAGAGAAACCCAGACGAGCTGTCCCCGGCCACTTCCTCCAGCAACAGTATTATAGCAAATTATCTTGAGTTCTCTCTTCAGAAAATCTCTGATTATAGTATCTTACGTGGGCAGTCTACACTTGTGAATCAGATGACCTAACTGCACTGACTAAATAACACAACGGCAGCATTCGCCACGATGTTTAGTTAGTGGGTGTGTACAGGTGGGCATTTTTACGACAGTGTAGAATTTCAGTTTGACCAATAGAGATCGCTATACTGCCGCTAAACTACCTTGTATCCCTTTAAGAAACCTAGTATTAGTATTTTATCAAAATTATTTTTATTTTTTTTCTGGTGTAATACAATTTCGTTTAAATTATTCAATGTTATTTTAATTTCATGTATATATTTACTTATTTATCACAAGGTCTCGGTGCTCTCTGGGGCCCCCTGGTGGCGTGGGGGCCCTAAGCGACCGCGTAGTTGGCATATGCCTTGGGCCGGCTCTGGGAATAGACATAAGAATAGAGATGATACGGGTGGGGAGAGTCCAACACTAAAACTAATTAAGCACCAAGCTTTCAGATTATTTAGATTTGTTTTTTCAGTCAAACTGTCAGCTGCTGATTTCTCCCTCTGTGGGGAAACGTTGACAAAGATTCAACCTTTATTGAACCCACTGACTGGAACAACAAACACGTGAGTCCCGTTTTAAACAAATCAATACAAATGCAACTATATAGATGAATCAAAATGAGTCAAAAATCGTGATAAATTATTAGTTTTTAATCTCACATTATCATGATTTTACCATTTCAAAGTCACAATACTGATTTACAAGAAGTTGGATTTATTTACCACAACCTCGTGTTCCAGAAAAAAAAGTAAAAATAAACAAATCATTTTAGAAATCGAATGAACTGAGATTTTATTCAGCTGAACATCAAATTAAGACTTTTTACAATTTTGAGAAAAATATCAGCTCAGCTTCAATTTGATGGCAGCAACATGTCTCGTAAATATTGGGACAGGTCCATGTTTCCCACTGTGTAGCATCCCCTCTTCTTTTAACAACATCTGTAAACATCTGGAACTGAGGAGAGCAGCTGCTGGACCTTTGGGAGAGGAATGTTGTCCCATTCCTGTCTTATAGAGGGTTGTATTTGCTTCTGGGTCTTTAACATTTAACATTGTCTCGATGAAATATGCAAGGCCTTCCCTGAAGAAGACGTAGGGTGGATGTTGCTCTAAAACCTGGATATACCTTTCAGCATTGATGGAGCCTTTCCAGATGTGGACAGATGTGCTGGATGGGTTCTCCTCTTTAGTCTGGAGGATGCAGCGTAGATTCTGATCCATCTGACCACAGAACAGTCTCCCACTTTGCCTCAGTCCTTTTTAAATGCGCTTTAACCTGCATCTGTGGACGTTACGGCGAGCTGTGTTCAGACGATGATTCCTGGAAGTGTTCCAGTTGCTTTTCCAGCCTTTTGTTGCCATTTTCCCAACTTTTTTGAGACGTGTTTCTCTCCTGAAATTCAGACGAGCTGATATCTTTAATGAAATAATAAAATGACTCGCTTTGGTATGTTTTATATGTACTTTAAATGTAAATGTACTTTATTCATACAGCCCTTTACAGACAATCCTTACGGTGTACCTAAGTGCTTTACAGCAGGTAATAAATAAAGAGAAGAATAAGTAAAAACAATAAAAGAACAGTGAAAGCAATAGAATACAACAAAATCGAATAAGAAAAAAGTGTCGTCATACTACTGGGGATATATATATGTTCTATTGTGAACAAAAGATTGGTGTATGAGGTGTGAAAGTAATTTCTTTTTTTCTGTTTTTAATTTGCATTTCCCACAGCATTCAAATGTATTTTAACTTTTGGTTATGTTCTCTTTCGGTATACGCTTCCATGACAACATGACACATTACTGTAATGGTAAATTAGACTATTTACTGGGGTCCAACTGTGTGTATTCAACTGCACGGTATGTCTTCTCAGCTCTGTCATGCAAATGTAGGTTTTACTGCAGGCAAGTGGTGCTTTTAAATCATTTGACTCATCACTGTGCTGCATCTTTGATGATGGTCATGATTTCTTTTGCAGAAAGAAGATTGAGAAAATCAGCCTTTAGTGCAACACTTATGCACATCACAAGGAGCCAAATCACATCATAAGAGAGTGAACTGGAGCACAAAAAAAAACTGTTCTGGTGAAGGGAGCAGGCGGCTTTCAGTCCTCTAAAAACAAGCTAAATGCTCTCAGTCGATCTCCTGTAAAAATATAGATCCAGTCAGTCTGTGGAGACCACTGCTGCTGGAGGACACGGCGTGTGCATGTGTGTGTCTTTAGTTTGCGTCGCATCAGTGGGCAGTGAGGTGGATAATCCTCCAGACTGCTGAAAATGACTCTATTGATCTGTGCTTTTCAGTCACAAGCCATTAAGTACTGCAGTATTATACAGCTGATCCTCCTGTCTGTCTGTCTGTGTTTACATGGACTTTACCTTCTATCTGGGACTGATGGGAACTGTGTTTGCACATGATTTGTGTGTCTGCAGAACCAAATGTGATTGTCAGCTCATAGTTTCAGGATTTAATTTTATGTTTGTCTATTACAACAACATGTAATATGATGAGAAATGGTATTAAAACACACAAGAATGAGTTTGAATGTCTTTTTAATACAGATAGTGTATATATTGGGAAGTGCCTGGCCTTTATTTGATGGTGCAAGGATTATTGTGAGATAAAAACACAGTTTTACAGCATGAAGAAATACATAATGGTTTGGCTGATTGCACGATGTATGACATTGGGTGATGTTTTTTTTAAATCAAATCAAATCAAATTTATTTATATAGCCGTTTCATGTACAAACAATTCAAAGTGCTTCACATAAAATAAAAGCATTGCAGCAGGGAGTGTAAGAAGCATTAAAAATACATAAAAGAATATAAAGAGAAACAAATAAAATCATATAAATGAATTTAAAAACAAGCAACAGTCCAGATAAGTTAAAAGATATTTCAGGCATAGACACATGAGAACAGAAATGTCTTTAACTTGGATTTTAAAATGTCTCCATTTGGTGAAAGTTTAATCTCCACTGGTAGTTTGTTCCACTTGTTTGCAGCATAACAGCTAAATGCTGCTTCTCCATTTAAGCGTAATATTCAAGGTCATTCCTTTCAAGAAGAATCTAGAGAACAGGATCTGTGTTTTATCCTTTCACACACAGGTTTTAGAATAATTTCTCCTCTGAAATCTAAATTCCTTAGATAGATACATACCCTTGCATTGTTTTTCTCTGAACATGATGAATAAACACAGAAAAAACAACATATTTCTTTCCTAAATGTCACATTGAACGTTTGATTCTTCAGTCACTTCCTTGCAAAGTGGTCAACTGTCGCCATCTAGTGCCGATGCTTCACACTACGCTATTTTTACACTGTTCTTAAGTTTATTCCACAACTTTGAGGTCATGGTTTAACAAACAAATCCAACGCCGTCTACTGAGATATCAAATTATATTGACGAGCAGCAATCTTTTAAAGTGGTCTTGAGCAACAGTTCTCCGGGCTTTCTGAAGGTCTTTCAAAGCTTTTCTTTGGACTTTGGCAGATTTTTCACTCATTTTCAGTCCAGTTCTTTAATCTGACCATTTTCAGAGGAATTGGTGTTTGTTAAGCCACTTAACTCTGACCTATTAATCATTCAGGCATTAAAAAAGGCTCCTAACTCAAGGAATGAACCAGTGTTGTGTCACATAACAGACAACTTAGCAAAGAATCCATTTTAAATTGGATATTTAGGCACTTTGTTCCCAGCAGCCTGTCACAAAGACACATCATTTGTTCCCATTTCTTTAGTTGTATCTATGAAAAACAGCAAAGATAACACAGTTTGACAGACAGAAAACCGGATTTCTGCAGCAACAAGGTGATTCCCAAAGAGCTATTAGCTGAAAACTTGGCATATCTCAGCATGGTGTGCAGTGTGTCCTTAAAACATTTGAGGAAACTGAACAAGTGGAGGACAGAAGAAGAAGTGTCAGGCCTAAAGAACTATCTCCAGCAGATGAACAGGATCTGAAAGTGATGTCCTTAAACATAAGCTGCCCTCTTCCGCCCCCTGCTGACAGACATATCTGCAATGAAAACGGGACGCTTCTGCAGACTGATTCCTCCCTGCTGCTGCTTCCATTCTTCTTCACACTATGGATCAGAGTCGGTGGTCTGTTCAGGTAAGGTTCATCAGTTCAAGTGAGATTTCAACTTTCCTCCTCTGCTACTTTCATGATCAGGTGTGATCAAGCTGGACGTTTCTGCAGAATCATCACAATTTCCACAGTGTGTTCAGCAACTTTCCCAGCTTAGTGTGCACATGAAGAAGACACGGCAAACAGTCGGCTTTGGGAAAGGGAAGTGCTGACTTTAAAATTCCCCTCAGCTCATTCAAGCAGACTCAGCAAAGTGTAGAAAATGTCAACAAATTGTCAACAAAGTGAACAAGCTGCAAAGAGTTCTGCACAACTATTTCAGATATTCTAGATGTGCTTGTGTAGAGTCACTATTTTTATTTAATTCCAAATTTTCTTAAATTTCTATGGAGACATGGAAACATTTAAAATCACAGAATCCGCACCTTTTCCTGCTCAACAATCCCACTGAGACAGATCAGTGTAATGAACCATGTTTGCTACTTTTATTTGCAACATTCAGGTGGATTTGACCAGCTTAAATCGGCCTCCAGTATTAATTCACTAAATATTTCTGTACCTTAAGTTTCCAGGAGAGCATTGCTGACTGAGGAATGGTGTTATGGAAGGAAGCGTGGCATCAGAACGTTGTCAGGTTGCCATTTTAAGCAAAGAAAGGCTTTCTCAGCATCAAATCATAGCTAAACTGGAGGTTTCTAAAGGGCCATACCATGGAGTACTAAAACTGTTCAATAAGGACAGATTTAACGCTTAAGTAGAATATTTCTTCATATACGTTAAGTTAATTTAAGCCATTAGACAATGATGAAGCTTTACAGAGCGTCGTCCTAAATCAAGGTTCAGTAAATCTTTTTTTTATTTGACCTACTTTAAAGCTTAACTTCTCAGGAGAGGAAACATGCACAGATATTTAAGAAGGAGCTAAATGATACCAACATTTCACAATAAATGACAGATAAAAATGATATTTAATGACTTTAATTTAATTTAAATCCTACTTAGAGTTGTTTGGCTGTAAGGAGACAAAGAGCAAACCCACAATGCCTGTAGCTCCACCCCCGGGTGTGCATCTTTTAGACCACGGATCTTCATTCTGCAGCAGGAACGTGAGCCTGGAAGCACCTTAAACCTTTGAAGAACTATGTGAAGACCAGGGGGAATGAGGCAGAACTGACTCTCAAGGACTTTCCACCACAGTCACACGACTTCAACCCCACTGAACGTTTATGAGAAGGGAAAACATTCCCATGTTGAACAATTTGGTCAATGTAAATATTAATATTCAATACTTCCCTCTACTTTCTTCTTCCCACAGAAGTGAAAGAAGTCGCGTTCTTTAAGCAGTAATAAGTCGCAAGTAACTCAACTCAGCTGTATGTATTTGGCAGAAGTGCAACAAAAAACGCTTTACAGAACAAAAGCAAAACCTAAGAAGGACACCGACGAAGAAATGAAACAGAACTTATGGAAGTAGTTTGCAAATAGCAGTGAAATATTTACAAAATGGAGAGGCAAATTTAAAAGAAGGGTTAGATTATACTAGAACAAGAGAAGCATATTGATACAAGTAGTACAGAAAAAGATAAATGAGTTAGATTTTAGGTAAGTTTTAAAAACAGAGGGAGTTTTAGCATTTTGTAACCAGACTGGGAGCTGATTTCAAAAGAAAGAAGCCTGAAAACTGTTCTGGGAACCACAAGTAAGCGCTCACTCAGACAGCAAAAAGCTCCGGTGGGGTTGTACAGAACAGAGAAATATTTTAGAGAACTCAGAGATTGTCCGTCAAGGGGCTTTATGTGTCATAAAGGGGATTTCAAATCCCGTTCTAAATTTTACAGGGAGCCAGTTTAAAGAGGATAAAAGAGGAAATGTCGTGTCTCTGGGTACCACCTGTCGGTTCCCTGACCGCAGCGTTTTGTAGTAACTGAAAAGATTTTATGGGATTTACTTGGACATCCAGCTGAAATGGGACTGTGGAACAAACTGCCAGTGGAGATTAAACTTTCACCAAATGGAGACATTTTTAAATCCAGGTTAAAAACATTTCTTTTCTCATGTGTCCATGCATCAAATCTGCACGCTATCTTTGAATTTATCTGGACTGTTGCTTGTTTTTAAATTCATTTAAATGATTTTATTTGTTTCTCTTTATATTCTTTAATGTATTTTAATGCTTCTTCCACTCCCTGCTGCAATGCTTTTATTTTCTGTAAAGCACTTTGAATTGTTTGTACATGAAATGTGCTATATAAATAAATTTGATTTGATTAACCTAGATGTGATGAATGCATGGACCAGTTTTTCAGCGTCACTTTGGGACAAAATGCTCCAAAAATTGGTAAAAATTACACAAGTGAAAGACGTCGCCTTCAGAGAACTGTCTGGAACTTCTGCTGCTCGACAAACACGATGTGGTAAATATGTAAAACATTCTTCTTCTTCTGCTTTGAAACAAACGTGGAGAATATTGTGAATATTGTATTTACTGTACAGGGAAACCACAGAAGAAGTGAGTTTTGTGTTCACAGGAAGCGGAGAAAAGAGGAAGCAGGTAAAGAAACAGGTGAACTGTCCCTGCTGCATCTCTGTTGAACTTTCAGTCTTAACCGCCATGTGATTGGATGAGTCACTTTTCACTTTGAGCCCATGTTACGCGTGCACGGCTGAGTGATTCATGTTTAGTGGTTTTGTGTTGTCCATGTTGTCTCACTCCCAGAAGTCCCAGGGATTCCCACTGACACACGCAGACACAGGCGTGCACACCTGGCTGCTGCAGTCACCGGTACAGTCACACGTCCTGTGACCAAGCTTTTTCCTCTGACAAAAATCAACGGCTTCATGTCCTGCCCAGGGGGGCCGCGGGTCCTTAAAAAGTCTTAAATCAATTTTCCTGAAAATAAGACCTTAAAAAGTATTAAATTGTCTTAAATTCAGATTGCATGGGTCTTAAATATTTGTGTATTTTTCTTTTTGCTCAAAAGTTACAGTATTTTTTTTATAAGCATTTGTTCATGGGACTTAAATGTTCTGAAAATATTGTAATAAATTTAATTTAGGACAGTGATGACATTTTTCTGATCTTTTCACATGACACACATTTAGTCGATGTTCTTAAACTCAACCGTCATTTGTCATTTTACCATACTGTCAGTGTGTTTACTTGGTATTTCCATCGTACGTTTGGTCTTAAATTTCATTTAGAAGTGGTATTAAAAGGTCTTAAAAATTTAACTTGTTTATACCTGTACACACCCTGCCTGCCTGAAACCTCTCAGCACGGGCTCAAAGATCACCTTTGTGGTTTGTTGAAATTTTGGTTGAAAGAAACAAATCATCGTTCAACTCAAGCACGAAAAACTGCATGCCGGGATCTGCCATCATTGTTCCTGCTCTGGTATTTAGGTGCTCACATTCCTTCTTGTGTTGTCATAGTCTTTACTGATACCAAGAATAATATCAGGAACCACTTTATCTGGTTTCCTAGTACATATCCATTTCACAACCCAGAACAAAAGCACAGGAAACATTCATTCACACTCTGTACATGTCAGAAGCTGGAAATGTGTTTCTTTTTCTTTGAGGCACCCTTTCTAAAAACACTGCAGCTACCCGAGCAGCGGTGATAACACAAAGAACCGTAACTTTTATTTTATAACTCTTTCTATTCTGAGGTTTTATCTGTCAGGACATAACAAAAAAAAAAAACAATCTAAGGTTGTAGAATTAAGTGAATACAACCAGGTGGCAGAACCAGCCCAGATCATCAACCCTCCACCACCGTGCTTGACAGCTGGTGTGAGGTGTTTGTGCTGATGTGCTGTGTTTGGTTTCCTCCAAACGTGCTGCTGTGCATCATGAGCAAACATCTCCACTTTGGTCTGCTCTGTCCAAAGGACATTGTTCCAGAAGTCTTGTGGTTTGTTCAGATGCAGCTTTGCAAACCTAAGCTGTGCTGCCATGTTCTTTTTAGAGAGAAGAGGCTTTCTCCTGCAGCCCTTCCACACAAGCCATACCTGTTCAGTCTGTTTCTAATTGTGCTGTCATGAACTTTAACCTTTAACTTGTAATACACCGCACAAATATGACACCAGGAAAGCAGGCAAGGGTGACATTGTACAACCAAATCCAAAAACTAACTCACTGAAACGAACTGTGCTTTATAGAGCTATTAAGACATGGAATGAATTGCCACTGGATAACCGTCAAGACAAATGCAAAAAATCCTTTAAAAAGAGATTAAGAGCGCATCTTTTGAATGGTTAATATAGGTGTTGGCTCAAGTTGTATAGTCTGTATTTTTATATTGTTTTATTAAGTGTTCAAAGCTGGACTTAAGCAATGTGGCAGCACTGCATGTTAGAACTATTTGCCATAATTGTTTTGTGAATGTATTTTACTTTACTAGGACTTTTTGAACTTTTAATACATGTATATCTGTATGGTTTTTAATTGAAATTATGTGATGTATTTTGAATTAGGACCCCAGGAAGACTAGCAAACTGCTATGGCACAAGCTAATGGGGATCCTTTAATAAAATAATAAAAATAATAACATGCTTTTTTTTTTTTTAAATGCTACAGACCAGCAAACTGGTGAGAGTTTCTCACACTTGCTGATGATCAATTAATCGGTGCATTGATCAGCAGCACCTGGCTGCTTCTTACTCTCTTAATTCCTGTGGAATCAGTCAGGGTGGATTTAGCTTTTCACTCACTGGATTTTGTCTCAGTTGTTGCTAAATAATGCTTAAAATGTTTTTAATCTGAAGCAATATTTACTTATTTACTAATTTATTTACTAGACCAGATGACTCATCATTTTCTCCTGTTAGATAAATCCTGAGAATTGCAAGGCGACGTACTTTCCTGTTCATATGACAAAAGAACACACCCAAACCCTGACTAAGCAACCTTAGCACTGCTGATGACTCTTCAAGAAAACACTTGGAAAGAACCACTACAAAAAGTACTGATCGCACAGAAAAATCCAGAGAATATCACTCTTGCATCTGTGTTTACTTCCTGTCACGTTTCAGGCTGCTCCAAAGACATTTTGAGCATGCTGGAGTTTTGTTTCTGTACGGTTTTAACTGTTTGCTCGTGTAGTATTTTGTGTCCGAGAACGTAAAGTAGCCCCTTGACTTCCAGTCAGCAGAGCCTCACTGGTTTCACATGACTGGTTTCCGGTTAAAACGAATTGGTTCCACTCATTTCAAACATGTCTGCTGCATTCGTACATATGTGGATTCAAACAGAAAGAGCAAACCAACCCTCCCTGATACTGATTCAGCTGTAAAAAATACTGATGAGAATAAGAATGCTTTCCAACTGTACTTGACAGTTAAATTGATTTAATCTGCTGTACTCGTGTGTGTGTGTAACCGCCTTTTTGTTTTCCTTTGTTTCAGCTGTACTGCAGCTACTTTATTTAGCCAGGCGTGTGCATTCCTTTCCATCATTCATCTGCCTTATTATGGTTCAAACAGAGGTCTGGTTTTCACCCTATCCTTCAAAGCGGAATGCGATTAATGCTTTAGACACACAATTATTCATTTCCAGTGTATCTGGAGTGAACTTCAGCTTTAAGGGGTTTGTTGTGCTTCCATTTTTGCTTCAGAAGCTCACAAACATGCTCAGAATCCAGAGTCAAAGTTAAAAGTGTCACGCAATCTGGTTCACGAATGCTTGGCATTCTGCACAGACTCTGCGTGTTTTCTTAACGTGCAGCTAAACAGCTGCTAATGCGACGGTAAAAGAAAATAATAATGCAGAGAGCGAAGGCTGAGCTTCCCGGTCAAACTGGTCCCACAGACTGAACAATGGGAGGTAAAACAAGCCCGGAGTTCCCCCCCTCAGGCCTCCAGAACATCATGTTCAACCTGGTGTTTGTTTTTAAAAGGCCCGGTCGCGGCCTCTTCGAGGACTTGGAGTTCTTCCATTGCACAAGAATGAAAGAAGTGATTTGATTTCAAGTAATTAGAGGTGTTTGATCCATCTCAATTAGTTTAAAGCACAGGCGGCGAACGTTTGCAGCCTGTGACCTCAGAGAGAGTAAAAAATATCTGTTTGGTGTCACACAAACCTGAGCGCCCGTTTGTATTAGTGGGGTATCTTAGAAGCTGTATATCTTTAAGTGCACACACTTGACCATGTGGTCAGGATCAGCGGGTGCTGGGGAAACTCCACTGCACGCCTGCTGCAGTTTGCTCTTGCATTCATCACATTGCATAAACAAACTGAAATCGCACTGCTATCACGCTCTAAGTTTTGGAGGAAACTCCAATGCAGCCCCCCCATCCTGCAGACCTGCCCACCCACTGTGGCAGGGGGGCTGCTGAGCAACATTTCCTTTTTATAAGTGATTCAGCAGACTCCTGAAGGTGCAGTTTGAGGACTTTCCGTGCTTGTTGAACAGTTTGAAAGACAGACTCAATGTAAAAAAACAAAACAAAAAAAACTGGTAAGAAATGCAGTACTTCTGAGAGAGAAAAATGCATGTTTTTTTCCTAATATTGCATTTTTGTAAAGGCTTAATTGCTTTAAAAAGCACACTTTTCGTGCATGCTTATGTATTTTTCTCTCTTAATGACAAACTGAGACGTGTATTTATATATATGTCTCGACAGAAATCCCCTCTTGGAGCCAGCAATCTGTATGCTGTGTTATTCTAGGTGACAGTTTTCTGGAAATCCCCCACCTAGCTGTTAGCTCCGCCCTTCTCAGCCACACAGTAGGCATTTACAGACTGCTGCACCACTCCACCACAATACAACCAAGCGCACCTCGATCAGAACAACACGGACTATAAACATGGACCTCCATAGGACCAGCATATTAAACCAAATGGATTACAGCCGGGAGTCTAAAGAGGGGAAAGCGGCCCAGTCGACGGAGGAGCGGCTCGACAGCGGCGTTGAGTCGATGAAAGAGGAGGACTACCAGGCTGTGGCGGCCGAGATCCTCCGGCTCCAGCTGGAATGTGAGCACAGCCAACCGCCGAGCCAACCGCCGGCTGCAACCGGAGAGCCGTTAAACGAATGGCAAACACAGATCACAGAGGATGGAGACACGTAAGTTTGACCCGGGATAATGTTTCGGAGTTACGCAGTGGGCTATTTCTGAGTTTTTGGGGTGGGTGGGGGGGTCTTCTCAGCTAATCGCCTGAGAAGGCCCCGCTCGGGTCTTGGAAGTAATTCGACGCTTTCCTCCCCCGTTGGGAACGTCTTCCTCCAGTTTAACAGTGCGCAGACCCGGGCCTAACTTAGTCCGCACCGGGGCTCGTTTTCCAAACTTCAGGGCCTGTTAAAGTGCCCCGCTGCCGCGTTAATAACACACAGCACGGATGTCCAGTTTGATCGGGGGTCTATCTGCGGTCAGAGACTGCGCAAGTTGGACGTAAACAAAAGGCTATTATCAAGTGGGGAATCTTTCATGGCCGCGAGTCAGATTGGGAAAGTCCCGGGCGCGCCGCCAAGGAATCCGACCGACGCGCGTTCCCGTGAAGCGAGAAAAGAGAGGAAACAACTAGAAGAAGTACCCTAAATTACCACTATGTAACACAATGGACCCGATTATCAAACTATAGTTTACTGCTGTCGTAAGATTAAGATGAATAACACGTTAAAAAGTCCTCAAATATTGTTTTTCTGCCGCAGTGTCATCCCTCCGCCGAGAAATATAGTTCCCACTCAGAGTTAAATAATGCGAGTAGATCTAAAGTGACGTGAGGACAGGAAGCTTTTGATTTAAAGCACGAAACTAACTTGCACTGATCAAAACAAAGTTTTCACAGCCAAAAAGTCTTTTTTATTTCCATAAATTGACTTAAGTATTTAAGGTTTTCAGTGTAAAACCTGCTCCTGAGCTCTTTTTGTTGTTAAATGTGAAGACTTGTGAATGATGGTGTGGGATGTGGGGGGTTTTAATTAGTAAATTGTCTGCATTATTCATAAAACCTAGACAATATGGGCCTTTTTTGACTTGATATCGAGGGATTCCTTCAGGGAAAACATTGATTTTTGCTCCTTTTTGTGTATTTTCACTCTTAACAGATTGTCTCTCCTTCTTCCGTCCCAACAGGTTGCTCCACCTGGCCATCATCCACGAGGCCAAAGACTACATAGCAAGAATGATCGACCTGTCAAGGAACACAGACTTCCTCAACACACAGAATGACCTGAGACAGGTGTGTAACGAACGCCTCCTCACCTACATCTGTTACAGCGCCATCAGGCAGACGTTTAAATTAAAAACACCCCCTCCGTCCTCACAGAAAGATGAATGAAAAAGCCTCTCCTCTCTTTCCAGACTCCCCTCCACTTAGCGGTAATAACAAACCAGCCTGACGTGTGTCACAGTCTCCTGGCGTCTGGCTGCGACCCCACGCTGGTGGACAACAGCGGGGATACGCCTCTTCACATCGCCTGTCGCCACGGTAACCTGCATTGCTTCAGCGTCATCACACAGTCCTGCCGGCCAGAGCATCTACACACAGCGATGGCCGCTTGCAACTACAACGGTGAGCTCATCAGGCCTCGAATAAGCCCTGAAACGTGCTCCGGCTGTTCTGATTTAGGAGGAAATATTCTTAAAATCCTGTGCTGAAATGTTTTTAAAAAAAAAAGAGGAATAGGGTGTGAAGAGCAAATTCACCGGTGTGTTATTTTAGTTAGGAGGAAGGAAACATTTAGGTAAGCGAGGGGAATTCCATTTCATGTCATTCTGAGTAAAGCTCATCTGTTATAAAGCGTATAAAGTTGGAAGTTGAGGCTTTAGCACAAAAATATTTAAGCCCAAATATGTCAACGCTTGCTGGAGGGGAATTTTAAGGTTGTATAAACGTATAAATAATCTAAAAACCCGTGTTGGTTTTGGTACGTTTGTTTGGAAGTGACGCAGAGCTGCTTAATGTCGGCTGGTTAACCTGAATCACCTTTACTTTCCGCTCTGGTGTCAGCTGTTGAACTCGTCCTCTGTTGTTGTGTGCAGGTCAGAACTGTCTCCACCTGGCTTCGGTTCATGGCTTCCTCTCTCTTGTGGAGAAAATGGTGGATCTTGGAGCTGACATCGATGCAAAGGTAAGCCACAGAATTCACCTTTTATCGACCACAGCGCGCGGCTTTCTTCTTCTTCTTCTTCTCCTCCGGGTTCTAATGAAGACCTTTGGTTTTTTCCAATGTGCCGCACAGGAGCAGCGCAACGGTCGCGGTTCGCTGCATCTGGCCGTGGACCAGCAGAACCTGTCGCTGGTCAAACTGCTGCTGAAGAAGGGAGCGGACCCCAACCTCCTGACCTCCGGAGGCCACACCCCCTACCACCTCACCTACGGTCTGGAAAACTGCGACATCAGGAAAGAGCTGCACCCGCTGACCCACCCCGACCTGAGGGAGCTTCCCGACAGCGAGTCGGAGAACAGCGAGGAGGAAGACGAGGACGAAGAGTCCGATGAGGAGGTGTGTAGAAATGACGAACATGCTGACATGAATGAAACGTAGTAAATTCCTTCTGGTGTGTAAATCGGCTCATTCGTGTCTGCAGATGGGCTATGACGACATTCAGTGGAACGGACATTAGCAGGAAGCGTAAAGCGAGGAAGTTACAGAGGCACGAGCCCTGGTGATGACGATGAAGGAGACTCAGCTCGGCACGTGTATGATTTCTGCAGTGTCATGCCAGGTGGATGACGGTGTGGGTGACGCGGCGCAAGTGCTGCCGAAGCGAGACGAGCGGCCGCGGAGGCAAACCAGAGACTGACGGCTGCCGAGGAGAGCGAGCACGCCATCGCGCACTGTAAGACGCAATGTGGCGGGATCGCTTGTATTCTGTGGACACTGCGAGTCATTGTCATGAAGGAGAGAAAACATCCTTCCATGCGGAGGTTCCTGTAACAGCTCTGTTGTATGATACTGTAAATGCTGTGTATACAAAGATGTATTTTTTATGGAAGCTGTGAAGGTGTACAGTTGAGTAGGTTGTATATGTCAAGACAGCGAAACAGCTCCAGCGCACTCCAGTTTAAATTAAAACACTCATATTTAACAAGTCGAGGCTTCCTGTGTGGACGTGTTTGTGGGCGACAGCGAGAGGAAATGACAAAAAATCTAAAAACTGCAACGAGTTTAGGACAATAATGTTTAAATTATGTTTAAATGCGTGTAATCAGCAGTGCACCATGATACAAGGCTGTAATTCAGCGAGTCGGTCCGTATAAATGAGTCTCAGCTCTCATTTTCATGTAAAAGAGGAAAAGGCTGATAGCTCGACAGCTCACTTCCAATGAATAAGGAACTGACTGAGCTCTGAGAGCTGCTCTTCCTCCTGTCAGAGATACGTTTGTTCATCTGTGTGTGTGTGTGAAGTGGAGATAAGAGGCTTCGGGAAAGTTTCTGTGCGTGTGGAATGAGTACAACTGCTCAGTCATCTAAATCAGGAAGTTTTTTTTTTTTCTTTTTTGTGAGGGTGTGGCTAAGTGAGAAGGAACAGGAAATTCCCAGGAACAGAACATTTCAAATGTTGGGGACATTCCTGCTTCTCAACCCGCCTCCTCCCCCCCCGTTCCTTTAAAGATGGGAATCTCAGCAGGAAGCTGAAGTTGAGCTGCACGAGGAAGGGAGTTTAGAGTAAATATAAAAGTCATTCAATCATTAATCTTGTATGACTGGCACTGCAGAGCCGTACGTGATGTTCCCAACCAAAGGGAAGCTTTTAAATGCTCCTCATGCGATGACTAAGGCCTTTTCCAAAGGTACGGTGCCCCTTTTTCACAAGTCTTCGAGCCTTTTAACGTTGGTTTTAGGGTGATTAGATAGTTAAAGAGCAACCACGAAGAAAAATAAATACTAAGAGCTGCTGCTCAGCGTGAGAACTACAGCAGCACGTGTGCGTCCCAGTACCAAACCAAAAAAAGGGATATTTTTCAGTTTAAGTCATGCAACAGCCAACCTGAACACTTCAGGGGAGTATAAACGTCAACAGAAGTGATCGATGAGATTTACCTCATCAAACTGCATTTAAAGAGTGAAACTGTAAGGTTTTTACCTAAAGTTTCCCTCACTTCAGAGCCAGAGAGGAAGTAGTTCTGCAAATTACAGCCTATAAATCAGCCCCTGCATGATTTATAGGCTGGAAGGTCACTTATCGATCCAGGATTGTCCTGTTTGATGCTCACAGCTGACTCTGTGTGACATAAGTAACAAGTGATACAAGTTTGGAGTCACATATTTAATACCAGGTGCAAACGAGCTCAGAGATAAACAGCTGGCTTTAAAGTTGGTGGAATGTTCCTCTTTCTTAAGGACATCACTTTCAGATCCTGTTCATCTGCTGTAGATAGTTCTTTAGGCCCGACACTTCTTCTTTTGTCCTCCACTTGTCCAGACTGTGTTATCTTTGCTGTTTTTCAGAGATGCAACTAAAGAAATGGGAACAAATGATGCATCTCTGTGACAGGCAGCTGGGAACAAAGTGTTCAACACTGGTTCATCCCTTGAGTTTAGGAGCCTTTTTTTTCCCCTGAATGATTCGCAGATCAGAGTTAAGTGGCTTAACAAACACACATATTCCTCTGAAAATGTTCAGGAACAAGAACTGGACTGAAAATGAGTGAAAAAGCAGCAAATGTCCAAAGAAAAACTTTGATTAGAAGATTTAAAGATTACAATAAAGTCTGTCTGCTTGGAAACAAATATAAAGAAATGAGTAGTGGATCAGAATGTTTACACAGTTTTGTATATATGTATACATATATATATATATATGTATATTTATCAGTTCTAGATAAAATAACAAACTAGAAATAGTTACAGATCACTAAATATTGGTCAAAGGTAAATCTGAGATAGAATAACCAAAGCAAAGCCAATCATAATGTAAATATGTCCCTTTAAGAGTCACACTGCTAAGATTTTAAGAAGTAAATCTACAGAGAAAGACCGCTGTGCTTGCACACATACCAGCCAGAATTATGCACCAGTTTCTCCACCATGTGAGTGTGTGTTTAGATAATAAAAGGCTAAAATGACCTGAAATCCTGTTCCTGAACATACCACAGATTCCTGTTAGAGCTGATAAAGGTCAAATGACTTATTCTAAATGATTATTTTAGTCTATAAAATGATCACATTGATTTGAAATATTTCTAATAAAAGAGATGGGAAAATATAGTACAAATACCAAGTATTTGGATGGTTTACTGCTGGGAACAAAGTGTTCAACACTGGTTCATCCCTTGAGTTAGGAGCCTTTTTATGCCTAAATGATTCACAGGTCAGAGTTAAGTGGCTTAACAAACACTAATTCCTCTGAAAATGGTCAGGAAAAGGCAGCTAATGTTCAAAGAAAATCTTTGAAAGACCTTCAGAAAGCCTGGAGAACTATAGCTCAAGACCACTTTGTAAGATTACAAGGAAACCTAAAATGACACACCATAACGGGGAGCTGAGTTACACATTGGACGTGTGTGGCGTCCCTGAAAACGAGTAAAAAACAAAGATGAGACTTCAGTGTTAAATAAAAACAATGGATTTAATAGAAGTACAGCAATATACAGCCAAGACTGCAGGAGAAGATAAGGAGAAGGAGAGAACGAGTGTGACTTCTCTGACGCTGACCTGAGCAGGACTGCAGCGGGGGGGGGGGGGGGGACAGCTGTTCCCTGGTTATAGCAAAGTAGGAAGATGATAGTCCAGACAGCCCTGAGTAAAGATGGTGACACGCAGCTGCAGGACCACCGAGTCCACAGTGAAGAGGTATAGTGTGCTGTAGTTGAACTGTTCCCACATGTCCACCTTCCAGTCTGCTCACGTCACGCTCTGGCCGCGGTTGTCTCGACACATCAGCCACCAAGTAGTGTAACTATATGTCTGAAATGTCCAGAAAATCTCCGTATGGACAGAAGGAGCGGGCCAGTGGGTAATCGCCTGATCCTGTATACGACCTGGTGGGGAAGGGGGGGGGGGTTAAGTGGTACAAAATGTCCGTATTATTTACTGTTTTTAAAATCTCCTCTGAACAGCACAAAGCGGCTCCTCCGTCGTCTTTCTTCTATTTGAGACGGATGCTTCTGGTTTCTGCCGTTCGTCCTCGTCCTCCTTCAGCGGCCGCCGACTGTCCTCACTCTCGGTCAGACAAAGCAATCAGGTGAACATCGATCTCAGACTCTGACAGGATCCTGGGACACAAACACAAGATTTATTCACCGGTTGCGTCATTTCTTTTCGCTTTGATCTTCGATCTGATCCCTGATTTTAGTTTTATCCTACCATCTGTCAGCTAAATATTTCCATTATCCACTGTTATCTCTGTGTGGAGAGAAATACTCACTTAAACCTGGGCTCCTGCATGGTAATAACTCCCACCTCCAGCTCAGAGGGCTTGAAGTCGATGGACAGAACGGTGGACAGACATGAGATGGCCGTCTGGTTTGTTGAGAAGAAAAAGAAGGATAATAAATCAAAGTTTTAATCTTTGACAGAGCTGGAAATAGCGAAAACTCTCTATTATATAGTTGTACGTATGTCACAGGAAACACAAAATTCAGCGTTTGCACATTTATAGACCGTGTTAACATGCTTTAACTGTTTATTAATCATCTTACATGTGGTTTTATGAATATTAAACTAGATCGGTTAAAAAATGAGCCATTTGTGAGGCTTTGAGAGAAACAAAAAATAAAATCTACGCTCTAACTCAGGTGGGTAAGTAACAAGCAGCTGGACTTCTTCACAAATCAATGAATCGGTTCTTCATTTATCTGATAAATTGAAACATCCAGTATTTCATGTGGCTGCTTTGACTTCCACCACAGAGAGAAGATGTGTATAAATCTCTTGATGTTTCCAGATCACTAATCATTCCGTTTCTCTACAAAACATCCAGGAAAATAGGTTGACATTTGCACAAATGTGCATGCTAAACACTACAGTCCCCATCTTTCCCCATCTCTTGCCTCTATTGTCTGCTCATAGGTCCAGTCCAGTTTCTTCTTGACTTTCTTCTCCAGGAAACTGGTGGCCTCGGTCTGTTTGACTCCAGCTGCCGTGGCCTTAAAGCCACAGTAGTACCCAGCCGGATCGCACTTATACAGCTGTGGGCCCAACTCCTCGTCCAGGCCGACCACCATCATGCCTGCGGGGAAAAAAAACCATCCGGTTTGTGCTTTTCACACAGAGCTGTTGTGTTGAGTTTTTAAAGGTGGAAAACTCACAGCAGCCGAGCGGCCTCATCTCAGCGTTCTGTGTGTAGACCTGGGAGATGTCTGCCAGCCGTTTGCACAGCATGTCGACGGGGACCTCGTAGCCGTACTTGTACATCCAGTTAGCTGCTTCGTAGCGCGCTCTCTGCACCTGAGACCTGCTGTCAGCTGGCGGGTGAGCAGGAATCGTTAAATAACTTCAAGAAAACTCAGAAAGGTTCATTTCAGCTTGATGATGATGATGATTTTTGGGACATTGCTTACCGGTCATGCCGGTCATAACACAGCCGATGTTCTCTGTGATCCTGAACAGATGTGTGACGGTGTTGGCATCCAAAAGCTTGTCCTGCAAACACATAAGGAAAGACGTGCGTCAGCTGGGGAGTCCGACCAGAACACAAAGGTCTTTAGCTTGGTGTGCGCCCGGGTGGAGGTGGCCTGATCGTGGGTTGTGATCAGCACCCAGCGCAGATGGCCTCCTGGGATGGTGTTTCCTGACCTGGCTCCTCTGTATTCAGCCACACGTTTCTAAGTTTATTTTATCTTATTTCATTTATTTGTGTGTGTGTGTGTGTGTGTGTGTGTGTGTGTGTGTGTGTGTATATATATATATATATATATATATATATGTGTGTATGCATATTTCTGTTTGTGTGTATGTGCTAGTGTATGGTGGGGATGGGGGCTGCTTTTAAACATGTATAGCACTTTGTGCTACATTTTTAATGTATGAAAAGTGCATTATAAATAAAGTTTGATTTGATTTGATTTGTGTTCATACTGACCGGGACTTTCTTCTGAGTGACGACCACGACGCTGTCCTTCCCTCTGACCGCCACAGAGGTCAGTCCTCCCTGGTTGATGGCTTTAAAGGCATATTCTGAATGCAGACGGAAGGAAAAAACAAAGATCGGGAGCTATAACTGTTTGTATCTCACCAAAGCAAACACAGGAGGTTTTAACCTGCGCGTTATGTTCACAGAAGGTGACGTTTTACTTCATTTGGTTCGTTTACAGGATTAAAAAGCAGCTGTTACTTTGTGGTGTCAATAACAACAAAAAACACATTACATAAAACATGAAAAACATAAATAACCCTGACTTTATATACAGCACAACCAGGTCTGTCAGGATTATCCGATACAATCTGTATCATATTCATTCACTTATACAAACCAGCTAGAAATATAATGAAAATAAATGTCTTATTTCCACCTTGTTCTAAATCTGACTGCCAACTCAACTTTAACTTTATTTATAAAGAGCCTTTCAAACAAAAAAGCAACTCAAAGAGCTTTACAGCAGAAACTGAACTCTAAACAGGATAAAAAGAAAAGCAACTCTTTTAAAAGTAACAAAAGAATATCAACAGCCCTGAAGAACACAAATAAAAGACTTAAAAATAGGCAGAAGAACAAGTAAAGCACAAGTAAAGCACAGGGGGATCTTTCAAAACGGAAAGTTCAAAGCCAGGTCTGATGATTAAAAGGAAAGATAAAATCTTCAAGGTAAGATGGAGCTACGCCCTGAAGGGCTTTAAACACGATAAGGAGAATTTTAATAATAACAATCTTAACGTAGAGCAGTTAGGGTCGTAAAGTTCCAGACACTTTCCACGGGAACTTCCGAATCCATCGAATCGTACATCCTCTGACGGGAGAGAGTCTGATGCAGCAGACTGAACTCTTATCTGTTGCAAGTTTTTAAATCTGAGGAATTAGAAACAGCTAATTATCTTCAGGTGCTTGAACGACCCCATGTTGGTGGGTTGAAGACATGGATTTTGTTCCAAAGCAAGGGAACAAAACATATTTTGGTTTTAAAGCAAATTAAAAAAGATAAAATAATCTACTTTAAAGTCAACCCGATGTTTGCATATTTCAGTTATTATTTATAATATATGGTAACAACTGCATGTAAATGTTTGTTTGCAAAGCCTAAAAGGAAAAAACACATAATTCTTTTCTATGTTGAAGCCAGAAAATGGCTTTTTCATAAAGATGTTTGTGTATTTTAAAACTGTTAATATACTATCATTGTGACGTAAGAATTAAGAGAGTCACTGTGGATAAAAGCATGTAACTAACATGAAAACAAGCAAAGTCTTCAATCCACAGTCCAAATTCCACTTAAATTACTCTTAAAAGTAGTGGTTTTACCTTTTTTTTTTAACCCTACCGTCTCTTCCCTCTTCTTATAAATAATTTCACATATCTTATCTGATTTTAATTGAAAGAAAACTTAGTTTAAACATGTTTTATACTATATTAGGAGGAGACATCGCATCAAAACACGACAGTAAGCGCTCCTTTGTGGTAGCACGTCATAAGTACATGTAACAAACTAAGGTAGCGAGCAAAGATGCAGTAAAAATTATCCAACATTTAGTTTACGATAATGAAATATTTATTACTGCTACGTTTACCCTTCCAAATGAGTTGATATATTAACCTCTCTGTGACGTTACTGAGTCATGTAGGAGTAGATGCTAGCTGATATTAGCCTGTTAGCAGTGATGACAGAGCAGGTTGAGTTTTATTCATTGTTTTGTCACTACTGACCGACTTGGTAGAGTCTTCCCTCCGGGGAGAAGATGGTGATGTGCCGGTCAAACCCTGCACTGGACCCCCTGGACATGACGAGAATATAAAAAGTAGGTAAAATGTGGGGTGAACTGAAACTAAAGTGATAGCAGAGGCAAGCGAAACATGGAAAACACCGGAAGTGACCTCACGTTTCCACATCCGGGTCAACGGTCGGAGGTTTGTTTTTTTCCCGACAAAAAAACTCAAAATACAAACCAGTTTCTTATGTTTTACGTTTTATAAAAACACAATTTCCACAACTGTTATTTCAAAAAGAAATATATATATATATAAAAAAAGACTTTCTTTGAATTTTGAATAGTTATTACTTTCAAGGTACCAAATCATAGTTTCGAGACACTAGGTCGTAATTGCAGGATAATAAGTCATAAATTTGAGATAAAAAAGTCAAACTTTTACATACAATATTTGACAAAGAAAGTTATTATTTTGCAATACAAAGTAAAAAATTCTTAAACAGTAAGTCAAATTTTTTAGATACATTTTAAGATAAGTCAAAATTTTGAGGTAGTGAGCCATCATTTTTATTTTTAAGTCAAAATATTGAAACACTTGGATATTAATTCAAAATTATGAAATACCAAGTCAGAATTTTCAAATAGATAAAGGTCAAACAAAATTCTGGAAATAAGTCTAAACTTTGAGATCGTGAGCCATCATGTTTTACACAGAAGGTCAAAATGTTTTGACACGTAGTCATAATTTAGATACAAAGTCAGAATATTGAGAAACTAAATCAAAGTCTTGACATTTTAATTCAAATTCAGAGATACTTTGTCAGTCTTACGTCAAATGTCTGAGATACGAAGTCAAAATGTTAATATTCAGTGGAGGAAATGGTATTCCATAAAAAAAATACAGGCACTTTATGTGTTTTAAAAGTTTTATTCACAAGTCCACAATTACATCTCTCTCTGTTCACATAGTTTTAATCACAAAGCTTTGTGTGTTCAGCTGTTTTTCGTGACACACAACCACCGTTGTGGCACTTCATAGGTGCTCCTGTCCTCCGTGTTGTCGTAGGGAATGTGCCACGAGCCTCCTGTGGTCTGGATGATGGTGTCGTAGCTCAGGATACTCTATCAACACACGAGCAGGCGGTCACTTTTTATGCCTTTTTACTCATAACTTATCATCCACCCTCTTCTCACCTGAAATCGGACCCTCTTGCCTGCTACAACGTATCCATCCACCACCAGCTGATGACCCCTTTGCCACTTGAAGAAGAGGCGCCTGGTGGCCCCGTCTGGGAGGCAGGCTTTGTGGTCTCTCATCAGGTCCCTGCTCACAAACCGACAGTGGTTCCCAGAATGCAAAGTGGCGTACAGCAGGAAAGGGTCGTCCTCAGAACTGAGACGGACAGACAGGCAGGCGTGAGGTCGCGTCATGACAAAGGACTAATTTATGTTTTATGTGTATTCCATGAGGCTGATTTCCCAGCGTTCCCTTTCATATAACGTGACTCTCACATGTTATCGGTAAAAAAACAGTGGGCCTTCTGCTGGATAAGACTCATGTTGTGTCTGTCCCAGGATCTGGAGGGCCGCAGCATGTGTTTCCTCCCCAGCACCAGAACACTCAGGCCCTGACGCTCCAGCTCCGACACCACCGCCAACAACTGGAACACACACAGACGTACCTCAGTGCTGTCATTTGTGCTCATTTTAAAAAGAAAAATATGAACATCTAATTGCTTCAAAGCCATTCAGGCTTATTCGGATGTAATAAGCAGAAATACAGGGGTGGCCAACCCGCGGCTTCCATGCGGCTCTTACGTTCATATCAAAATTTGTGTTTGTATTGTTTTTTTTGTTTTTTTATGTGCGTGTTCGCTTCGTTTGAGTTCAATACGGCAGCGGTCTCCAACCTTTTTTGCTCCATGGACCGGTTTAATGTCAGACAATGTTTTCACAGACCGGCCTTTCAGGTGTGGCGGATAAATATTACAAAATAAAATGATATGACCAACACAGACTCTGTAGTATTTAGTAAATATAATAATAAACTTGAATCCACTGAGTACTTGTATGTAACTTTATTAGCAGCGTCCTCCTGACGTAACATCCTCTCTGCCTCCCAACGCTCTCTGGTCGCTATGGTAACGCTTAAACATGCCTTCAAAATGCAGCTTTCTTTTTCTTAGTGGTCACAGCCTCTTCTTCTGTCTCCTCATGGGAAGAAGCTTTCCAAACACGTCTGTTTTTGACTCATTTTGCTCGTTTCGTGGGTTTAATATCAGCGTCGATGCGTCACGTGACCGAGACGAGAGTTAAAGACATGGTAGGTAATCCTGTTCAGAAACACATTTTGTAATACTGGGTGAAATGGTCCGTCTATCCTGAGAGAAATCTATACAAGATGTATTTAGAAAAAGGGACGAAAATAATCAGACCTCTGTGGCAGCTGCAGGACTGAGAAAAAGCTGACCAATCCGAGATCAGCGGGACGCTGATCTCGGATTGGTCGCCTACAAAAAACCAATCAGATGCCTCTGCTTTCTGCCTACGCCCCCCTCTGCCTCCCTGCTCCATGTGTGCATGCGGTTCCACCGGCTTTGGATGAAGCACTGACGGAATGGGGAGGGGGGGGTGGAGCTTAGAGGAGTGGACACTTTCGAATCTTGCTAGCTCTCTTGCTAGCTCTCTAGGATTACCTACCATAGCTTTAAGAGTCAAGAACAGACGGATGTAACGGAGAGAATTCGGTCATTTTTCTAAATAATGTGGCTCTTTGTGGTAACACAGTAAGAAATGCGGCTCTTAGTCTCTGACCGGTTGGCCACCCCTGCAGTAATACAATCTCTAAGGGCGGTATTTCAGTACAGATCATTAAATCGCAAAGATTACACAAGTGAATTAGAATGTGCTTCGCATGTTGAGACATACAGCTTATATCACAAGTCGGGCTTTATTTGTGGTATTTTTCAAAATATAAGATGTGGTAGATAATCCTCAGAAGAATATCTGCTGATTTTATTTTTTTTTTTTTAAGTATTTTTTATGCCTTTAATGATAGGACAGTTGGAGAGAGACAGGAAGCAGGGGGCAGAGAGAGGGGGAAGACATGCAGCAAAGGGCCGCTCGGTGCGGGACTCGAACCGGGGCCAGCTGCAGCGAGGACTGTAGCCTCTGTACATGGGGCGCCTGCTCAACCCACTATGCCACCGAGCGCCCCGAATATCTGCTGATTTAATGCAACATTTTCTTACTTCTCTCAGTGTGAGCATTTGGAACCGTTTCTAAGTGTGGCTGTAATGATGCCCGAGGACGTGCATAACCCTTTAAAGAGGAGGACATACGAAGGAAAAAAGCTTTAGTTTTAGGACCAGATGTTGCAGTTCCTCATATGAATCATCTACTTGGAATTTAAGACACGAGTAGGAACGATCCTGCATCCTCACTCAGTGTGGCTGAGGAGGTCAAAGGCTTGATATTAGCAGTCAGATAACTTCAGAAATAAGCTCGATTAGCGTTAGCCTCTAAAGGCTTAAACAGAAAAAGGAGCATCGGACTAACAGTGTAGTCGATTCACGATGGAGGAATTACGACGTGATTTGGTACCTGCTGGTCGTTACGTTGCCATCTGTGGTTCCACGTTATAACAACCACGGCCGAATAAATGCGTGACCTGCGACAGTTCGTGGTTGAACTGCAGCCGAAGGAAAACGAAATGAAAGTAAAATTACCACTTACTTTGGTGTGTACTAGTGGGAGCTTCTAGGTATGCTCTCTACTATGGTAATAACAAGCTTTAAGGGTTAATGATTGTAATTTATGTCCAAATTTATGTTTATATGGTTGAGCAAAGCTGTATGACTGATTTTAAAAGAACCACAGCGTACAGAAGTGACTGAGTCCATCGCCTAACACCGACTGCTGTGAACAGAGCCGTAAAGACGAAGCTGTTGTGCTGCCTCTCTGTGGCAGTTTGATGACAGCATGTAAAAAATACTCCAATTAAGACCTCAGGAAATTGTTTCAACTTGTGAAAAAAGGTGTAGGGTATCATAGGTCTCCTTTAAAAGTCAGAAAATTGAATTTGTAGTTATGCTATTGGTGAGCCTATGAATCATACGGACACATTTAACTCAGTTAGATGGACTGCAACGGAATTTTGTAAAGTTATTTCATGTGTGATTTATCCTAATTACCACAAAAAAATAAAATTTTGTGGCTTTAACTGAAATATCATTACAACTACTGAATAAATAGCCCCTTTATTTCATACAAATATTCACGTTTCAGCGAGGATTAATCGAAAATTGGACTTTGGCTCCTTTCACTTTTCAATCAGCTTCATTATCAGGTAGAAATCTGAATTATTACAAAGCTTTGGTTGTATAATGGCGTGCCAAAACATTGATCAAAGTGTCTGTTAATGCGAATAGTTAAGAGAGAAAAAGATGGCCGGATTTGCAAAATGCACAAAGTTAAAGATAAAACACTTTTTTTCATCTCTAAATAAAGGACACATTTTTATTTCCGCACTTTGAAAATGACAAAAATGGGAAAAATAGCCCAAAGCAAAGAGTTTGGCCCCCGTTATGGTCCGTTTGTGGTAATGCCCCCTTTGGCAACCTTCACAACTTGTAAACGCTTTCTGAAGCCTGTTAAGAGTCTTTCACTTCTCGTTTGGGGGACTTTTTGCTGGTTCTTCCTGTAAAAGTCCTCTCGCTCTGAGAGATTAATGGGCCTTCTCGCATGAACTGCTCCTTTGATGTCAGTTCACAGATTTTAGATGTTAATGATGGCGGACCATGAGGGTCACGGCTAAACCTTCAGATTGCTCCTCTTGCAGTACTCTCATGTGGCTTCTGTGGCGTGTTTAGGATCTTTAAAAAGAAGCCATCTTTTTTTCTTATTCAACTTCAGTGTGATGTTTGGTTATTTATTTTAACCCATTCAGTAAAATGTTACCTGTGAGCGATCCATCGCTTGTATAACAGTTGGAGAGTTATTGTGAAACTTCTCTCTTCTAGCACGATGTGCATTGGTTCCTTGCATTAAGATAGTTCTATTTTAATAGCATCAGTTTGAAGAACTGTGAAGTTTTGAGGCTAAATTTTGTTGTGAGGAAGCGACAAAGGTTTTGTTTTGATGACATATTTCTGCAGGGCTCCACCGTCGCCTCACAGCAAGAGGGTTCCAGGTTCGAGTCCCGGCTGTGTGGAGTTTGCATGTTCTCTCCACCGTCCAAAAGCATGCATGTTAATTGTCTCGAAATTGTCCCTAGAAGTGAGTGTGAGCATGTGTGTGGTCGTTTGTCTCTCTGATGGACTGGCGACCTGTCCAGGGTGGACCTTGGAATGGATGGATGGACGGTAAAGCAGTGGAGACTCCAGACTTTTGCAGTCAAACAGAGGCTTTGATTTGTCTTTCTAGTAATCCTACAAGCAGCTCTCTAATGAACTGAAGACACTTTGCTGTCTCCCAACAGAGTTCTCCAGCTTTGCAGACAACTATTTTTACATTTTTCAGAGCTGGACAGCTGCTGAGAAGGCTACTTTGGGTTTCTTTACAACGGCTGTGACATCAACACGCTGATTAAAGGGATAGTTCGCCTCTTTTGACATGAAGCTGTATGACATCCCATATCAGCAACATCATTTATGAACATTTTCTTCCCCCCTGCTGCGTCCTGTGAGCAGAGTTCCAGCCTCGTTTTGGCGTTGACTAAAGGTAGTCCGGCCAGTTGGCTGGGGCCACAAAAATAAAGCGTTTTGCTTCTCAAAACAATATGCGTTCAAAAGAGTAATACATTTGCATCACAAAATCGTTCATCCAGAAAAAGTCAGACCTCACAATCGCTTGGCGCGAAAATGTTCATAAATAATATTGCTTGTATGGGATGTCATTCGGCTTCATGTCAAAAGAGGTGAACTATCCCTTTAAGGTCTAACATGGTGCTCCTTTTCTTTTTAATACACTCTAAACTTCTACAAAATAAGACTCTTATCTTCCTTGAACCGTTTAATCTTTAAACTTTGGCCCTTTGGACAATAAAAACAGCTTTGACTCGTCTGTTCACGCCAACAGAAATATTGACTCGGGGTGTTAAAACTTCTACTAACCCACTAAGTTCCGCATATATTCTCATATTTAACCGTAAAGCTGATCACTGATTTAATTCACGCAGGTATTTGAATAAAAACTCCTGTCAATGGTCTCGATGTAAATTTTCATGCGTTTGATTTTCATAATTTATACAGCTTTCCCACAACTACACCGGATGACAAGATATGGAAATAAGCTTATCTGTCTGTACTTTCCTGTGTTACAGCAACACAATCTATGAGAAAGATGTGAGAAACGCACACATCCTGACAGACAGACAGATGTGGGCTGGCAGACAAATAGGTCAGGTGTTGGTGAAATCAGGTATTGCCCAGTTATAAAAGCAAACATCTCACATTCAGAAAGACACACCACTGCAGGGTTTGTCATTATGAAACAGAAAAACAGAAAACCCCATGTATTGGACAGACTTGCATGTAGGAAGAAACCACTCAAATCTAGAAAACTGCGCGTATGCGTCTGCAGCACGAGCACACATAAAGACACATCTTGCAGAATATTCAACTGTTAACGAAATACATTTCGCGTGCATGAGCATCTGTGGATATTCTCACCGTCTCTGACTGCTTGCCTTTATCTTTGTTCATGTTTGCGACATTCAGCCCGTCTACGACCACATCAAAAGCCGACTTCCTCTTCACAAACACCTTGAAACGCGCCAACTCCTGAACACACACACACACACACAAAATCAGACAAAAAAGAAATCAGACATATGACAAAAAGATAACATGAGAGATGTCAGTCAGCAGAAAAGTAAATACATAGAAAGCGATTCAAATAGATAGCTTACACACCACATCACGGCTTTCATACTTAAAAAGACTCAGTGGAACGGGTAAATGTAAACAAAAAAGCTTCAAAGAGATCTAATAATAAAAATATGTGAAATAGTAGCTGTGTGAGCCTGTACAGCAGAACCGGGAGCTAATATAGCATGCTAAAGTGCTAATAAAACATGCTTATTATTAGCCATCAGACAACCAGTCTGCATTAGCATACCGATTTTTAAATAGCCAACTAACCCCTGAGATTGATGAGAATTGTTTTTAGTACAGAAGTATTCTTCCTCCTTTTAAAAGACATCAAAGACTCACTGTCATCAAAAACAGCACGACTTACCTCCAGGTATGGTGACACATTTTCATGCTAATCCAACCATATGGCTGCTGTTTGGCCTAAATTGCCTTCACTTATTCAAGATCAAACAGAAACTATTCATGTTTGGAGTCATCATGGACTTTAATTTTGCAAACAGAATGTATTACAAATAAAAGGACTGACGCCCATGTTCTCATCAGGACTAAGAAAGCAGATCACCAGATCAGATCTTTTCCTAAGAGTCTCAGTGATGATTCACTTGGGAGTTCACAAAGCACTGGACGACAGGCCCAAATTACATTTCTGCTCAGTGGTTTTTGTCCTGAGCCTCTCAGATTAACTCAGAACTAAACACAAACACGCAGCGTTTCATTTCCAAGCTGCACATATTTGGAACAAACTACCAGAAGTCGAACTGTACTCGAGATATTTTCCCTTTTAAGCACCGTAACTAACATTCCATTTTGTCTTTTGTTCCAATATAGTTTCTTGTGATTCCCCTCAATGCTTATTAAAGCTTTGTTATTTAAAGGGACTTGCCTTGAGATATTTTAGTCTTGAACCAAAGTGGTTCACCAACTGACAGGCGGGTGTTGCCCTACTGCGAGCTGAGCTGCTACTGTGGCCATAAATGACGATAAAACTGCTGAGGATGGGTGAGATATTAACTGGGTACATATCTGAGCATGTGTCCTATCTCACTGGTCATCTCGTAGTTGTAAAAGTTACTCATAACATGTTTAAACACACAAAGAGCTCACTCATTTG
Organism: Odontesthes bonariensis; assembly: GCF_027942865.1. NCBI lineage: Eukaryota > Metazoa > Chordata > Actinopteri > Atheriniformes > Atherinopsidae > Odontesthes > Odontesthes bonariensis. The sequence continues at coordinate 6,895,247 of NC_134522.1, forward strand.
TAAATTACCAGCAATGGAAGCTGACCATTTAGCTGTTTGAGTACAGAAAACGTCTGCAGAGCTCTCCAACAACAGTATCAGGGCTTTGCTCCTCTTTGGAGTTGGGAAGCTAATCTGAACTCCACCCGTGAGCTCGCTTGCTTGATGGCTGGCTGGCTGGTTTTCTCTCTGGCTCATCACAGGCCTGCCAGTGAAACAAATGGTCGTGAGATGTTCCAGCTGGCAACATACACTGTTCAACAATGCAGAACTTTGTGTTCTCAAAAAGATCCAAAGGTTGTAAAACTGGATGATTTTCTTTCCTTTCTTTTCCTTTTCTTTAACAGCGTTAACGCTCTTTAGCATTATTGTTTATCACTGTATTTGCACCGTTCGGACATGCTCAATTGCACAATCTAATACTTCCTTTAAAAAGCCCCTCATACAATATGGTTCAGAAAAAAAAGCTGAAGTGAAAAGACATCTGCAGCTGTTCGGCGCCATTACAGCAGCTCTTAAAAATGCGGCAAACAGCCCTGTGATTTGTTTAAAGTTTTCCTGTGCACTGCAGGGAATAAGGAAAGCGTCATCTGCATGCAGGGGGATGTACCTCCACCTGGGAGCTCGTCTGCGTCTTCAGTACTGAGCTACAGCTTTGAACCAATAACAGGAAAGCTGTGATGAAGCTTAAACAGGCCTCAGGCACAGGAACACTGTTGGTGCTTTCGCTTTTAGATAGCAGCGATATGGAAATGGGCTGCTGTGAATTCCCCTGGACTTGAAACTTGACTCTGTGAATTATGATTAACTTTCAATCAAAATGTAAAAAAGGTTTGTAATATTCCTCCCCTGATGGAACTGCGACTGAGTTTAAACACCTGCCTGACCACGCTGATGCTCTCTGATCTGTTTCGATTGCGTAAATACACCAAACCGCCGTTCATGTTAATTAATTCTGCAACAACAAGCGGTTCGTCGTTAGAGGTTGAGATGAGGCAGATGAGTGCCTGGCAGAGGATTGCAGAAGAAAAGAGGTACCTATGCGTGTTTACGTTTTAAGAAAAAGAAACAGAAATCCCATTTATGGAGACAAAGAGGAGATTAGGGGTAGAAGAAGAAAGGAGAGAGGGATGGAGGCAAAGTCCAGTGGAATTATCCAGGGACTTTCCAGAGTTGATATCTGAAACCAGCTCATTGTGCCGCTGTGGATAATATGACTGCTTAAAACACACACACACACACACACACACACATCTGCACTTAAGCATACAAAAGCTTACAGTGCAATTTAAGCATCACATTATGTCAAACAGAATAATAGTATTCTGTACACATCTATGACGATATCACCGCTGACAGAATTAACTAACTCAGAGCTGCAGAATATAACCTTAATTAAAACCCGTCAACAGCCGATACTCAATCTTAACATAGCATCTAATGCGTAAAATTCTATTCATATTTGATAATCCAAGTGTAAGTAAAGGTATATGACATGCTGACATTATCAGCTGCATCTTTTCCTACTTTGCATTGTAGAATAATTTGCCATTAGAGCAGATTTCCAAATGTGATACAAAAGAAATAAGTTTATTAATGAGTACGTTATCACATACTTTCTATGTTCTTCACATTTTAAATGGATTTTTGGTCAATATTTGATCTAAATTACTGTAAAGGTAAGATAGAAACTCAGGCAGATTGTACTCTTTTTAATATCATATTGAGCACTACTTTTGTAAACCAGAACAGGGTTTTTTTATTCTAAACAGAAGAGAGCATCATGGGAAACCTCAATCTAATCACAAGCACATTCGAAAACAAGCGTTGATCAAAGTGCTGTACAAATTAAAGACTAAATAGGTAAAATAACAATATATATATAAAAGACTTAGGGTGATTTCAATGCCAAAGAAAGAAAAAGCCGAGCGTTAGGTCTAAATGTGATGAGACAGACAGCAGCTCCAGTAAAAAGCTGATCCCCAGTACAGCCAGATGCAGCTGGTCAGCCGACCTCAATGTGGTCTTCGGATCGTGAAAAGTTCAAATATCCAAGAGGTAAAAAAAAGAGCTAATGATGAGAACTAAAGAAATCCATCCTAAAATGAATTTGGGGCCAGTATAAGAAGCTGGTGTGTGTTTCTCAGGAGTCGAGTTGAGGAATTTTGGAAAAAGAAAGCAGAAACTGTCCGATACCAAAACACAGACTAGATGAAATAAAAGCATGAATAACTTTCCTGAAGTCAGCGAAGGACAGAAGGGGCTTAACATGTGTAAATGTAAAGGTGCTGTTTGTTTTATCTCTTCTGCAAAGAGTGCTTTAAATGTTCCACAAAAAGTACCACTTTGGTTTATTGTGTGTCATCCTTGAAATGGGTTGTACCTTTCTCTTAAAGTTGCGAATGAGCCTAATCGAAGAACATAAAAGGAAAAAAGTTTCCATTTTTTACTGATTTAAAATAAGGAAAATGTCCTGAAGAAAAACTTTGAATCAGTTCAACACGTATCACACCTTGAAAGCAACTTTTTTGTAGCAGCTAGGAGTCTTTCAGGTCGTTTTGAGAGATCGTTTTACACATTATTTTCTGTAAAAACTAATAGTTCTGTGAGGCATATGCATAGACTTTAGATAGCTGAGGGCCATCGAAAGGTAATCTGATGGGGATTTTATGGTACAATTCTTAGATCTAGCAGATCTTGCTGATATTGTAATGTTTACTTCCAGAATTTGTTGTATCTGACTGAACAATTTCCCAAATTGGGATTAATAAAGTATTTAAATATCTATCTATCTATCTATCTATCTATCTATCTATCTATCTATTCGATTACTGAGTATTTGTCATTCTTACCCCTGACGTGTTCTTTTCAATCAATTCTGTTTCAAGGTTCTTTTGGTTTATTATTTCTTAAATATTTCTTGCACTCAAAGTTTCTAATTGGATTTTTTAACAATCCTACAAGCATTTCTCTCAAAGTTTTTTAGTCTCTTCGGCCTCAGATTGCTCTACACTGCTCAGGTTTTACTCCAGCCAACATTTCCTAATCATTCATAAAGCTTTCTACATTTTTGCACGTTGCTCCTTTCCCTTTTTTTCACACTAAAATCTTACAAAACAGAAATACTAACCATGGTTAAAATGTTTGAGGCTGTTCAATTTGACTGATCATTTGGTTGTAGCATCAATGCACAGGTTGATACAGCTGAAAATGTGACTTATCTATGGATCTATCTGAGCCAAAAAATACACCATTCTTTCCTGTAAAGCTGTGACAACAGTAGTCACCATATACAAACAAAAAGACTGCTCCTCTTCTCACGCTCTGCCTCTATTCCTCCATCTGTTGCCTCATTGTTGTCTGAAGCACTCTGTTTGCCCTTAAAATGAATTTGCCTTAAATGAGGAATTGATAAACTCTTCCTCTGTCTGTCTGTCTGCTTGGCAGGAGGTCGTTACGATCCAGATTTACATGGCGCTCTACATGCTGGAAATCCCCTTAGTTTAACTAGCTATTCCACCCACAAACTCCCCCTGACTACTGAAAAACATAAAAGAGCACATGCAAAACTTGCTCTCTAGACATAAATTAAACATGGAATATTATCAGTTAGATATTGCTCGCGTTGCCAAGATTCTTTTTGGAGATTTTCCATTGAAATTTACATTTGCTTTTAGATTTATTGACACTGAAGCATAAAAAAATACAGCCAGTAAATTCCAATCTGATGAAAAGCTTGGCTCTCCACACAGACAGCGAGAGGATATGTCCTTGAAAGTGCTCAAAATGTGCTGAAGAGGGAGCAGATATAACTGAAACAGTAAAGGCCCCAAAACAGAACCTTGTGGCACACCGTGGGCAAGATAAAGAAGAGGAGCTGTACTTAGAAGCAGCCATAGACAATGATTGTTCAGAGAAATATGACGCGAACCACTCCAAAGCAAAGCCCGATATTCCCAGCCAGTATCTTAGCCTATCGAGCATAACGTGTTGGGCAACAGCATCAAAGACAGAGGTCAGCAAATCAGCAAAACAGAATATTCTTCAGCATCACTTTGCATCAAGATGCCACTGGAGACTCTAAGAAGAGCCGTTTCTGTAGAATGAGCTCTGCTAAATCTGCATTGAAAATGATCAAGAAATGCTATATTTGTCTAAAACGGCTGTAAGCTGCTTAGCTACAAACTTTTCTAAAATCTTAGCAATAAACGGTTATTTTTTTTATATGGTCAGTGGCTGCTAAAAAGAGTAACGGCAGAGATCCATTGTTCCGTCACGTCAACTTAACTCGCCGGATTGGATGCCTAGTGTCGCCGTGTTGCTGATACCGTGGGCGTGTACAGAGGGGCGTGTATACGAAGTTGTAGATAGAACATACGGTAGAATGGCTCCAGGGGAAAGTAAATAACTTGTGATTTTAACCAACCGAAGTTTCTCCCTCTAAAAATTTGACTTTTGGAGGGAAATTAATGTGTATAAATCGTCAGCAATGGAACATTATTTCATATTGCACCATGGATCTGGATCTGCGAGCGAGGAGAGCTGCTATTGTGCTGCAGCTGCTGATGCGACACAATTGCCAATCACAATTATTGATAACGTTTCATCCACTACTCCACCTCTGCCCATGAAAGAATTTGATGCACTGGATTGAACCTCTATTCCTTGATGGTCATTACTTTACTGCAAAAGTGGAGATGCTCACACAATTGCCTGATGTTTTAGGTGTGTTTATTCGCCTACAATCGTTTTGGCACAGCTATTCTGGCCACTGCTGCTGTTCATTTTGCCCGCAATAGCAATGACATGAGCAATACCCGAAACCGAGTGATGCCCTTCATTTATTTCATTCATTATTTTACTATACATAATATAACATATCTAGCTCATCACCACGAAGACAACCAGGGGAATGACCTAGCCATTTACATTAGCATACATTACTGGCCATGATGTTTGCAAGGTGTTCATGTAATTTTGTACAGTTCACACAGATGTCAACCCACCAGGGACACCCACAATCTCCGCCACCTTCCTCCATGCCTCGTCTTTTATGTTTGTATCCCTGTATGATGGCAGGGATAGATCGAACAAAACGGGGAACCCGCTAACCGCTGTAATCAAACACTCCTCCATCTTTATCATTTTTGATTTTTCTCCGCGATGCTTTCGTCACGACAAACCTATCATGACACGCCTACATGATCTACTGTCATTGGGTAACGCACTACGGCTGCCGTGGCAAATTTTCATAAACTTCGGGCGAGCCCAACATTTTGACGTGCCGCAGGTCCCCAGCTCGCCGTGCCGGAATCCCAGCATGCTTTGCGAGCACGGCGACAACGATCGGCCGGATTTCATTGAAAATGAACTGAATGCGTTGGATACGGCTTGCGTTGACTGAACAATGGACGACTAGCGTAAAGCTTTGGTTTTTAAAAACACAAACTTGACCAGATAACCAGTGAAGTGTTTATTATAGTGAGCACACAGGGACGGATAGACTTAAAGGCACTTTTTACATAGTTGAAGGTAAAAAAAAATAAAAAATAAAGAGAAATTGGGACAGCTGGTGGAAAAGGAGTAACAATATCACTAATGCTTTTCGATATGAACGCTTTAAACAGCAAATAGTGTCATTTATCTAAGGGGAAGACTTTGAAACAAGAGCAAGTCTCATTTTAACAGGACAGACTTTATCTAAAATGGATGATTATTAAAAAGTTTTGTTAGGAGATCAACATGATTATAAGGGGAAAGTGAAAATGAATTAAAAGTGTCGGAAAATGTATCAGCAGGAAAAGAGTTTAAGGTGCGTGAGCGAAACCACACGGCAAATAAAAGAGAGATAAACGAGAAAAGACAAGTTAAAAAGAATACAGTGATGTAATGTACTGAGATAAAAAGGTCCTCAGAACAAATACAGTCTATATTTAAACCCAAAGTGAAAATGAGACCCAGTGTGTGACCTTTGGTATGTGTGACGACAGACACATGCTGGGTAAAATGAAAAGAAACCATTATGACTTGTCATCCAGTGTAAATCCTAAAATGGCAAATTGTTGCTTTTTTATTTTCTGTCATCAGTCTATAAGGGCCAAAAACCTACCAGGGGGATGGCTGAGTAATTGGGGTTCTATCATCACATGTCTCTTGGACTAATTGTTCAATATTAAACTCACACAATCCCAGCGAAAAAGCAGTAAAGTCTTTTAAACAGAAGAGCAAGATCAGAACTGTGATTTTTTCTAAAATCTCTGAAATAAAGATCAGTGCAGATGGTGTTTTACTTTCACTCATCTAGAGTTAATCAAGCTGTTTCAACAGCTCATACACCGTTTCAGATCACCTCCAGCCTGCTGGATGTGGACCAATGATGCCACCTAGCAGACGTTAGCTAGAAACAGCTAGAAAGGCTAATGTAGCATGTTGCTAAAGAGAAGTTTGTTTTTTTAATATTTGCCTTAGAAAGACAATGTTTACACATTCATGATGACATGGAAATATGATTTAGCCAGTTTCTAATTTACAACTGTTTCTAGTTCACAACTGCTTTATCATTTACAGTTTTGAAAAAATGATACTTTAGTTTAAACTGAACATAGCTTTAGCCTAAAAATGTATTCACAAAGAAAGCAAACTGTATCTATAGGTTCTTTTTTAATGTTCAATGGAAAATAAGCATAAATCAGTTTATATTGGTCGATATCAACATGTGCACTTTAAATACATTTTTTTCTTCCAATTTTTAATTTCTAAATTAAATAGAAATGATGAAAGATGCCTTTTTACATTAGATGCTGCAAACAAAACCTCTTTAGCCTATTTGCTGGTTCTTTTTATTTTTACTAGCTTCCATAACTAGTCTTCTTTCAGACTAGTGGACAGAAAACATCCAAAATACCCAGTGTTTTTATTTCTATGGGATAACCTATTTGTATATTACAAGCGCTGCGCCAAGATTTCAAGTGTAGATAGGCCAGAATTATTTTGTCTGGACTTTGTAATAACAGAACTTAAAATAGTTGATAAAACCTCCATTAACCTCTGTGACTCCAAGTATGCTTAAAGAAATACTGTCCTGAAAAATAGACTGCAAGATGAGCTAGACTGACTTGTAACAAGAGAGCAAGCAGCCTACTACCCTGTTAATTCATCAACTTTTCTCAGAACAAAAATATGTGTTTTTGTTTTCATAATCACAAATATTTCCTGCATGGCATTGAGACAGTGACTTGTGAGAGCAAACACTTTTGCATGCTCTCAGTTTTTTTTCTCTAATCACACCCTGTCAGACTCTGTGTTGATAAGCTGATGGGATTAGTGTGCCCTGGTCAAACGTGTCTTGTCTCATTTTCTATAATTACTGTAATTGTCAACAGCCCTCAGATTAGCTCTGATGTTTTCTTAATCATAAAAAAAAAATGTTCCCATGTTTCCAATCCAGGAATTTCCCTTCCCCGCCTCTCAAAATATTTCGAAATCGGCATGTGACAGTGAATATTTTTAGCTGTAGACAACAATCTGACATAGATCATCAGGTAATATTTATATTTTTGATCATCATCGTGTCAACTGTAAAATGTTATACTGCACATGTTATATTCTCAAAATGATTGATTCAGGAGTGTTTAAACTTATCCAGGTTTCCAGTTTGTTTCCTGTTTTATAATCATTGTTACAGAGGGTTCGTTCATATATCATCCATAGCCTGATTTATAAGATATATGTGGTTAAAATTTAGGTTTTCATGAATGTGGACAGCATTTTCTGATCTATGCTGTGTTAAAAAAGAGATCTCTGTAAAACTTTTAGTTATAAGTTGTAAAAATAAAGTAAGCAGAACCTTAATTACATTCAGATTTCCTTATTTAAAAAGGCCATACCTCATTTTTTTTATGTCTAAACAGAATTTTAGACAACCGTTCCACTGCTGATCTGTCTGGCTGAACTTTTGATTGTGATAAACAAATTCTTCATTCAATCACCTGTTCATTTTTAAACTAGGGCATAAACAAAACCTCACGCCTCAGGTAATGAAGCATCTCCTTTCAAAATGTGTGCATGTGTGTTACCTCTGGAGTGGTCTTGTTGAAAACATCTCGCCCCTGAATTATATCAGCCATCACTCTGTCTTTGAGCTCTTGATACTCCCCCTCAGTCAGCTGAATGGATTCCAGTTCAGACCCACAACACCTACACACTCCCCTAAACACACAAACACAATCACATACGTAAAGTACACGTAGTATCTCAAAGTATCTACGTAAAAACCAGAGAGTCGAATCATTACTTTGGGTTTGCGCTGGTCATGATTCCTGTCCATTTCTGTCCTGTGAGACTGAATCCAGGAAGGAGGAAGCAGAGATTAAAGAGATGAAAGACAAAGGAAGCCATGAATACTTCATACAGCAGGAGAAGAAAATGTTTCCAGAAAAGAAGTCAGACTGTGATACAGCTGTAAAGGATAAAATGCAAAAAAAAGGCCTCATCAAGGTTTTATTTACTGACCTTTTTGTGTAAAAGTAGCTCTTTCAAGTTCAACTAGCCATCCAATAATGTGGATGCTTGCATAATAATACAAGTAACACATTATATTTTATCATGATGCTCATCCATTCTCAGCTTTCCACCTAAACTTCTGTGTCTTTATCCCTTTATACCTTTCAAACCAGGTCTTGATGCTGGTGGCAACATTGTGTGGGGGGTAGATCTGGTTGTTCCTCATGTGCAGCAGAATCCCCAGCAGCCTCTCCTGCTGTTCGGCCTCACACATGACCGCATCTTCCACATCCTCCTCAGTCTTCTTCGCTCCTTTAAACAGAATGTCCCAGGTCTCCACGTGTGGGCTCAGGCCCTTTTCCATTAATTCATCATAAAGTTCCCAGGCAGTGGTCATCTCACCGTTCAGGACTGCCGCTGCGATGACGTCGCCATAGTTGCGTGGTGATGGGGTAAAAACCTTATTTGGATGACAACAGAAATTCATATGATATGTGATGATATAAAGAAAGCACAACCCCAATTCCAACAAAGCTGGAACGCAGTAAATGTAAATGTAAATAGAATGCTATGATTTATAAATCTAATGAACCAATATGTTATTCACAATAGAAAATAGAAAACATTTCAGGTGTTAAAAGTGAAACATTTTACTTTTTCATCTAAAATGTTATGGCTCATCTTGAATTTGATGGCAGCAACACGTCTCAAAAAAGTTGGGAGGGAGCAACAAGAGGCTGGAAAAGTAAGTCAGGGCTTCTGACAAGAAAGTAGAGGAACGTGTTGCAACTTATTAGGGTAATTGGCAACAGGTCAGTGACATGACTTGGTATAAAAAGAGCACCTCAAAGAGTCAGAGTCTCTCACAAGTAAAGATGAACAATAAATTTCCTAAAAATCATGTAAAATAACGTTCTAATCTAAACATAATATCATCCAAAGATTCAGAGAATCTGGAGACGTATCTTTGAACAGGGACACGGCTGAACATCAGTCCTGGATGTCTGTGACCTTCAGGCCCACATGCAGCTCTGAATTAAAAACAGACCTGATTCTGTCCTGGAAATCCCTGCATGGGCTCAGGAACACTTCCAGAAATCAGTGTCTGTGTCTGGTCTCCTCAGTTCCAGATGTTTTTAAAAGAAGAGGGGACACTACACAGTGGGAAACATGGACCTGTCCCACCTGTGTTGCTGCCATCAAACTCAAGATAAACTGATATTTGTCATGAAAACGATTGCATTAGGCTTTTATTTACATTTTACACAGCGACACCGAACCTTTTAGGAATCGAGGTTCCATATACGCTAGACTAACTGTTTTATTAAATGTATTTTCTTTTTGAATAAGTGAATTAACTGTTCACCTTTTTGACGTCTTGCAGAATGCTGAGAGCTTCCTTCCATCGCGCCGTCCGGCTGAAGGACTTAATAAAAAGACTGGAGGCTCCTGTGTCCAAAGAAGGGAAATTTCCCAGCATGATGTTGTAGACATCAAACACCTCTGCATCGTGGCTGCCACTCACAATCAGCGTTAGATATCGTAGTAGCAGCTCATAAGACAGCGTGCCCGTTTCAGTGGCTACAAAAGTCAGCAGGGATCTGTGACAGAGAAACTACATGTTTATATGTACATTCTTTGTTAAGGCCTTTCACTTGATGTACATATTCATATTCTAAAATTACCACATAAAATTTGAATGTTCCTCGTCTAATAAAAGGAAATCTGAACATCAACCATGAATCAATAAATGTGACGTGTGCGCTGATGCTCCTCTTACTTAGCGATATCCAGGTCTGCTCCAGAGCTGAACAACGCACTCATCATCCGGGTGTCAAATCGCTCCTGATTTCCCAGAGACTCTTTCAGCTTCTTCCACTCAGCAGGAGTGAGTGGCCGGTCAGGAGGCTCCAACTTTCCTGTGAAACACATGTGCTTTAGTGCAGGAAACTCAAACGATCGAGTGCTGTTAAATCAGAAGATTTATCTGAACTCCCATTGTAAACAAAACCATGTACCTGATCTTCTAGTTGTCCTGAGTTCAGGCTCTTCCTCGTGCTGCTCCTCACTCTCAGAGACTAGCGATGCCTTCCTCTTCAGCAGATCGGCCGTCCTCTTTGCTGTCCCGGCAGCAAACACAGATTTGGTAAAAGAAGGCTTCTGCTGATAAGTAGACCTCTTATTCCTTCCATCCGCTGCATCATCCCAGAACTCTTTCCTGCCCTGTCTGATGGCACCTTGTCCACCAGGCTGTTGAGTGTTCCTTTTGTCCGTCTGTCTGCCTCCCAGGTTTTGGTTTGTATCTCTTGTGCACAGAAAGCGTGCTGAAGATGGCAGCTGCGGTGGCTGCCATAGACAAGTCTTTACTGTGAAAAAAGCTGGACGTTCTTGGTGAAAGAAAGGCTGTAAGGGCTTTAAAAATACTCTGACTTTTGACAACAAGGGAGAGCCCATATTAGGATGTTTAACCTCTGGGCTTGTAAGATATGTGTGTGAATAATTTAATACTAAGCCTCTAATTCACATCAGCTATACAGCTCCAATAATCCTTCACGTAGATTCTTTAGAATAGATAGAGAAACTTTTATTTCCTGAACCAACTAATCGCAAAAGGCACATTCTGTTACTTACATGACTCAATAACCTGACAATGACAGTGGTAACGTAAAGCAATAGTTCTTTACTTAAAGCGAGGTATCACCCTCATGTTGGCTCTGCAGAACTTTTTAATTATAGTTACCTAATCATAAACGCCATTTCGACAACATTTCCAAACCGAACTACTACTTCGGTTTCTGTGCAGCTTCAGCTGAAGGAAGGCATGACTACTGGTCGCACATCAAAACACGTCATCAATACCAGACTAATTTGATGTGTAATAATTTCAAAACAAAAGCGGAAAAGCAACAAAATCTCCTTGGTTTTTGGGATGTTTGCCCATATCGTGTGATCCTTTAAAATTATATCCCTTTTAATGTATCTATATAAATGTATGGACATCGTACATAACACAGTACATGGTTGTAACGGTTTATTCAGGCGTCGCTTTGTTTTATTTTGAAACATAAACATCTCACCGGAAGCGTTAACGTCAGTTCCAGGCAAAGTTTGACGTTATAACTCAGCTGCTTTTTTAATGCTAGTTGTTTTGTTGCGATATTATAATGACAAATCGGTGTTAGGTGGACTCTGCAGCTGTTATGGCTAAAGAAGAAAATCCTCAGTGGTCGGATATTCTGAAGAGGAGATTAGCAAACTCCAAAAACGGTAAGAAATAACGTAAACTAACATTAAATGTTTGTTAGCTAGCTATCGTGAACTTAGCTTAACAGTTGGTCGTTTCTTTGCTGTCAAGACGAGAAAAGCGACGAGGAGAAGAAAGCAGAAGAAACGGAGCTGTTCACCAAATATTACTCAGAGTGGAGGGGAGGATGCGACAACGACAAGTCCTACAAGACCATCCCTCGATTCTACTACAGGGTATCTTTTAAACACTTAAAATAAACATCCATAAACCAACCTGCACTGGTTAAACTTTACGTTTACTATCCTGATGGGGAGCAAAAAGTGATTGACTTGAGAAAAAAGGGCATGCAGGACAAAGAAATGTGTTGTATATTGAACTGAAGATCTCATAAGACAAAAATCATTATACACTCTGTAATTTTCCGTTATACTTTCGTGATATACTGTGAGGAAGTGTGTTGACACACGTTAGAACAAACACCTCTAACATCTAACTTACCATTTATCAGATCAAAAACACTCAAATTTAAGGACTCAGTTGACCTCAAACAGCGATTATAGAGCAAGAAACCAGTTATTCCTCCACAATATTAAGAATTTATACAAAATAAGGCAAAAACATCATGAACTGAGAGGAGCCTTCATGTTCAATAAACCCAGCTGTAAGGACTAATGCAATTAAATACATTTCATACGTTCATGCAACCATTTAAAACCAGTAAACTAAGTAAATCTGGCGAAGAACTGGCCCAGTATACAAGCTGTCTTGTTAATCTTTCATTAAAGAATAACACTCTCAGGTTTTAATAGATATTACAAGCCCCATTTTAAGAAAAGCTTTCTAAAATACAGCAGAAACTTCTCTAATATGTTCATTCATTTGAACCTTTATTTAATTGACACACATACAAGGGAAATTATTTTAAGTGCCGTCACTGACCAAAAAGTTGGATCAAATTCCCGTAAACATGTTAATTTGATTGTGGTAAAAATGTATGACAGATTTATAGATGAAAGATGTCAAATGATTTGATCTTTTCTTTTAAATTTGGAGATAAAAACGGAGCTTCTACAAGCCTGTTTCAAAGCATGTGCCAAACATTTTCAACCTACAGCTTTTAATTGGTTGTAATGTAATATAATCTTAAGTTCTGCATATCTGGATAAAATATATACGTTTGCTCATCAGCTCACTACCTGTGTATACTGTTATTTAGCCAATTCAAGCTGGAATGACCTCGATGTTCAGATGTTAGAATGTAATTTGGTGTTTTGCAGCTTCCAGCAGAAGATGAGATACTACTTCAGAAACTGAGAGAGGAATCCAGAGCTGTCTTTCTCCAGAGGAAGAGCAGAGAGCTACTAGATAATGAGGAACTACAAGTAAAACTCACCAAAAAACACAGTTTACTAACTTCTACTCTTAAAAAACAAAACTATGTGTCTCATCTACTCTGATGTGTCTTCCTGTAGAATCTCTGGTTTCTGCTAGATAAACATCAGGTTCCTCCGTTAAGTGGAGAGGAGGCCATGATCAACTATGAAGCCTACCTGCAGGTGGGGGAGAAGGCGGGGGCCAAGTGCGGGTAAGTAGTAGCTTACAGAAAACAACATAATGGAGCACCAAGGATTTATACCTCATCAAATATAACTTATGGGAATTCCTTGACTTTTACACCCACCTAGTACTCGCGTGTTTGGACTGATGACAAAAATGTATATTTAAATCAAGCAGAAATCATATGCAGCAGAATACAGACTTCCTAATCTGGACTTTGTTACATATCAAGCAAGTGGATCATGTGTGAACAGGTGCCTACGGTCTGTTTCCGAGGATTTAATGTTAAAAAGTGAAAGAATCTGGCTTTCAGAGGGTTTTTAAAACACAGCACCCAGAAGTTAAACAGCCTGAGGAACCAAAAGATTATTCCAGTCCTGGGTTTTCAGCTCGAAGGTTCAGGGTATATCAGGCAAATAAAACACTCTCGCTCCTGGAAAAGGATCCTTTGATCAAACTACAACGTAATATATTGTGCATCTTCTTCTTCTTTCTGTCTTTCAGGAAATTCTTTACCGCCAGAGTTTACTCGAAGCTGCTCCACAACGACCCATATGGGCGGATCTCCATCATGCAGTTCTTTAACTACGTCATGAGGAAAGGTCTGGATACACATTCTTACTGTTTAGATTTTACCAGATTATTAGTATGGCGTAAGACAAAGAGTTTACAGGCTCATTTTGTCAACCTTATTTTACATCTGAATGCCTTCATATTGGGTTTCGCTGGTGTCTCACAGCCTGGATTTACATGCAGTGAATATCTGATGACTGACTGGTGCTCGTTTCTGTTCCTCTGTGGCTAGTGTGGCTTCATCAGACCCGAATAGGCCTGAGTCTGTATGACGTGGCGGGGCAGGGCTACCTCAGAGAGTCGGTAAGAGTCTAACTCTGATTTAGTGAGATAAAAATGTTTTGAAACGCTTTGAAATGGCAACTCTTGTGTTTGTGTGTAGGATCTGGAGAACTACATCCTGGAGCTGATCCCCACTCTGCCTCAGCTGGACGGACTGGAGAAGTCCTTCTACTCTTTCTACGTCTGCACTGCTGTTCGCAAGTTCTTTTTCTTCCTCGACCCTCTCCGAACCGGTGAGTCTGAACCTGAAATAAAATAAATAAATAAAAAAATACTGTAGATTTGTACATAGCGAATGTTTATTCACTATTTTTATTTATTTTATATTTATTTTATTCTATTCTATTGGCTTGTTTTTACTACTTTAATTGTTTTTCATATCTTTACTGTATGCTGCTGCAACAAAAAAATTCCCAAATTGGGATTAATAAAGTATTTATCTATCTATCTATCTATCTATCTATCTATCTATCAAAGCTATTAAGCTCTATTAAACCAATGCTGAGAAGATTGTTTGATCGATTCGGAAGATTTAACGGTGTAAACATTCGTAGTAAATAAGAATTATACAGTTCAGAGATGATCATATATACAAATATGTAATCACAGGTCTACAAAGGTTAACTTTTTAACGATTGGGGCTCTAATATGTGGTTAAAAATGTTCTTTTTCACTTTTAACAGGAAAGATTAAAATCCAAGATATCTTGGCCTGTAGTTTCCTGGATGACTTGTTGGAGGTAGGCAGTTTTCAAGGCCCCGTTAACTGTTATTTCATGACCAGATTGTTCATCACTAAAAGACAAAACTAAGACATTCAGACGGAAACTGTCTTCCTTGAGGATGTTTCATCTTGTAATTTCACTCTGTGTTCCCAGCTCAGAGATGAGGAGTTGACTAAAGAGAGTCAGGAATCCAACTGGTTCTCAGCCCCGTCGGCTCTTCGAGTCTACGGTGAGAAAGCACGTTGGGTTTTCTGTGTGTTCGATATGAAATGACGTCCAACATCGACGTCACAGTGCAACTTATTTTCATGATGACGGTCAATACGTTGGTTTTGTCTGTTAGTTTGATTTTCTGATTTTAAAAAAGCTGTGGGTCAAGTTGTCTCAAAGGAAAATAGAACAGTCTTTGGTTGCTGTTAAACCTGCACGTGGAACCTGCTGACTACACGTTTACATTTCATAGAAGAATATCACAAACAGGAATTGTGTTTTCTTTACTTTACAATGACTGATTTTACAGTTATAACAGGAGCAGAACCTCTTCCTCGCACTACAGTTGCATAGAATGGACAAACCAAACATGAACTCCAGAGCCTTTTTGCACATTTAACAGCTAATGTGGCGTCTCCATCATGGCCAGGGCAGGGAAAATCCAGCTTGTTTGACCCTTTTCACCACTAGATGTGACCAAATCTGCATCTTTAAGAGTGCGGTAGAGAAGCGGTTAGATCATTTATTTCTTTACATTTGTTGTTTCTATAAATGTGTCATGATTAAGACATTTTCCCTGCATTTTGGTGTTGCTTTACCACCTACAGACCATATGTGACACGCTTTTTGGAGCAACTTTTGCATGCTTTTAATTTTCATCATCATCAAGACTAGGGGTGGGTATTGGCAAAGAAGTCACGAATCACGATTCACATGCCACGATGCGATACTATCACGATACTTGAATTATTGCGATGCATCGCGATGCATTCACTGAACATACTTAAAAAAAAAAAAATACAGCCATTACCAGTGGCTGACTGGCTGTGTATGATCTGGATAGTGTCTTCAATTGATACATGACTCAAAGCAAATCAATTCATAACTGTATTTATTGAAACAACTTTTGGAGGTATTGCCATTAAAACAAATATTACTATTACTGGACACACTCATCACAAAAAGTGCATAGGATTTATAAAACTTAAAATAACAAAATAGGGATGATCAGTACAGACAAAAAAAAAGTGCATAGGCTTTATAAAACTATAAAAAAATAAATATTGCAAACATTCCTTGCAGCGAAATGCATCAATTGCATGTGTCCTATCATTAAAGACATAAAAAGCCCCCCAAAAATATAAATAAATTAAAAATAAATTAAAATTAAAAAATAATAATAATAAATCGATACTTGGCGTCAAGAATCGATGCAGTAGATCGCGAAAATTAGAATCGCGATGCATCGTCATGACGATTATTTTTGCACACCCCGAATCAAGACACACAAAGAAAATGACAAACTACTGGGGCGTGATAACTGAAGGCTCTGCCTCCCATTCTCCTTTTTAGAAACTCTGGGGACCACAAGCAAACCTGTAGTCTGAGAGCAAAGTGCTCTGCTGGGAAAATAACTAACTATGAGATCTTTAAGATATGATGGAGCTCGGTCATTAAAGAGCTTTATCTGAATTTAACAGCCAATGAAGAGAAGCTAAAACTGTAGAAATATGATTTCTGCTGTGCGTTTCGGATCAGCTGGAATTGATTTTAGGTGAATGAAATGTGGGTATGTCGGTGTGTTCTTGTGTTTTTTGCTTATAACCGGATCTTTACCTGCATTTCAACAGGTCAGTACCTCAACCTGGACAAAGACCACAACGGCATGTTGAGCAAAGAGGAGCTGTCACGTTACGGCACAGCCACTCTCACCTCGGTCTTCCTGGACCGGGTGTTTCAGGAGTGCCTCACCTACGATGGAGAAATGGTACGATTGAGACCTGCTTAACACGTCTTTTAACCGCTCGTCACCCCCCCGTAACAACTTCAGCTGCTCACTGAGGGATGACACTCGAGTTTTATTGATGATTAACCCGTCTCCTTCTGTACTTCCCCTCTTTTCTCCAGGACTATAAGACTTATCTGGACTTTGTGCTGGCCCTGGAAAACAGGAAGGAGCCAGCAGCTCTGCAGTATATTTATAAGCTGTTGGACATGGAGAATCAAGGATACCTCAATGTGTTCTCTCTCAACTTCTTCTTCAGGGTATCACCTTTTCCACTGCTTTTGGTTATCAGCCAAACAGCCATCTTTTCTTGTTACACTAAATAATTTTCCAGGAGACCCTCTTGTTGTGTTTTTATGCTTTTTTTTTTTTTTTTTTGAGGGTAATCCACCTGCTCATGTCAGCGTTTTGTCTCTTCAGGCCATTCAGGAGCAGATGAAGCTCCACGGTCAGGAGCCCGTCTCCTTCCAGGACGTCAAGGTAAAACACGCAAGCGCGCTTTATTTTGTAGTAATGGCAAATTCCCACGAAGGTGAAGGTCATTTTGAGCATCCGCTCTCCTCAGGATGAGATCTTTGACATGGTGAAGCCTAAAGATCCCTTCAAGATCACACTGCAGGATTTGGTGAACAGCAGCCAGGGCGACACGGTCGTCAGCATCCTGATCGACCTCAACGGCTTCTGGACCTACGAGAATAGAGAGGTGCTGGTTGCCAATGACAGCGACGGCAGTAACACAGCTGACCTCGATGACACTTAAAGAGCACCTGTGGTTGAGATGTGAAAGAGACTCTCAGGTTTTCATCAGCAGGACTGATCTTCATGATCTGTGAAAGTCTGAAGGAGAGAAATGAGTGTGTGTATATAAAGCTCTTAGATATTTTCCTGCAAGGAAGCCTTTTCTTTTCTTTTTTTTATCAAGTTTTCCTCAAACACCTTTTTTAAATCAAACCCTTGAACTGTTTTGTCCAGTTTAATGGATCCCAAAGGCTCAGAAACTGAAGTTTGTTACAAAGGTTGACAATAAACCATTAAAGAAATGTTACAGGAACTAAAATGTGGTCATTATAATGGAGTAATTAATAATTCTGACAAGTCATGCATCACAATGAGCGTAAATATAAAGACAACAAAAGTCAACACTTTGAATTTTTAAAATTTATTAATGGAGAAAATATAAATATGTATACAAAGATTGAGTAAGTTAAAATATATTGGCCTTCCGTCCTTCATTGCAGACAAATTAAAGACATTTATCCAAATATTATCACACATCTGAGTCAGGTTTACTGTATAGGTCGATCTGAGGCCTGTCTGCACAACACAACCTAAAAAAAATAATGAACAAGAAGCTTAAGATGGCTCAAGCAAAAGATTAAGACACTTAAAGACTGAGCTTTATATGTGGGCATTCCTTCTTCCCAGCGACAATCATGACTTCATTTGAACTTAATTAAATATATGCTACTAAAAGAACTTTAATTGCAATATTTCCTAAGTTTATCTATCGAAGTCGGCTCTGGAAACACACAGCTACATCATGTCCAGTCAGGCTGACTCACACGAGCTCTACAGTAAGCGTGTAGTTCTGTAGAACCAGAACTGGGAAGTTACGGCTAACGAGTCCGATTCACTACAGAATCGAGTACCAATTTCATTTTGTAGTGGTAATAAAAGCATTTGGAGTGAATAAATATTTACCACATAGCTCACACACAATGTCTCCAAGACTACGGTCACAGGAACACCTTTTCATAATGATCCTACAAAGAGAAGCTCTTTAATCAGCCAACTATCTTCTACTTTACCCCTGCAACACTCATAAAGTGATATATTTACAGATATCAGACCATTCATACAGTTAATGAGACCTCAGCATGCTGGTGGTTAAACATCATACTGAGTTTAGAAATGATTTACGGACTATTTGATGGAATTCAAGTAGTCGAACTGGATCTTTTCTGTGGTTATTTAGTTTTATTTTTGAAGTTTTGAAAGAGAAAACTACCATTTACTGTATATTTCTACACATACATACGTCTAAATAGAGTAAAGTTCTTTTCAGCTGGTCTTCAACAACTTATTTATATGGTTGTGTATGCTTATGTAGTTCAGAGATGGCCGGATCACCAGCTGTATGCACTGATCAGCCTCAGTGATGACAGGTAAAGTTACTAAAACAGATATGATGCGATATTCTGATTGAAAACCTTCGGTTCTGGCATTCACCTTCACATTGTTGGAGACTAAAATCGCCCCAGCAACCTGCCACACCACGAAACAATATAAAGGTGCTGACCCAGCCTCCAAACCCAGAGCCCCAAAATCCTGCTGCCAGAGTTCTGATTCTGCACACTGACGGCTCAGAGCTGTAACGGTGGACCAATGAGGACCTACACGATATCAGGCAAGTAGGTTTGATAAAGTGGCTCCTCTGTGTATAAAATAGGTTTGAACGGGTTTCTACTTCATCAGTGGTGGAGCCCACTCTCTTCCCTCTGTTCAGCTTGGATGGGATTTCTTACTGATTTATAATTAAGGACAAAAAGAACTCGACTGATATCAGTTCAAAGTGAGCTAAGCTCAGGCACAGTCTGACGTAGACGTAGTTAAATCATACAGCTACGGTTTGCATAGATCATTAAAGTACACACGCCTACATTCACAGCTAAGGCTTTAAGTCTTTAATTTCCCTGCGCTGTGTAGGAACTAAAATACTCTCAAATAGAAAAATAATATTAGTTTATACAGCTAAATGAATTTAAGTATTGCCAACAGACAGAAATGTGTGAATGTTTGAGGTTCGTCAGCGAGTGTGGGTTTTCAGGAGGGCAGAGGAGACGGGACTCTGTTGGTGTCGGGACTCCTGAGGGAGGCCTCGGGCTCCATCTCAAAGCTGATGTTAACAAAGGAGGCTGCGGACGCTTCTGGCTGCTCCACTGTCGCGGGATCACTCTGCTCGCCTCTCCGCTGCGCTGCGAACTGGCGCTCCGCCTCCTCAGATAAACGGTTCTCCTCCTCTTCCTCCTCCTCCTGCAAGAAGAGAGTGGTGTGTAGCGTTTTATAGAGAACACATGACAGTAAGTTAATGTTTGTCTTCTTACTCCTGCCTCTGTGTAAACAGCATACAAGGTGTGACTTCCTTCCTGTGTCTTACCTCTTTCTTTATGCGATAGTACTCATCGATTGCATACTGGTACTTTGGAGTGGTGATGCCAAACAGGGAGGCGAGTCTCTCTCCCATGTAGTCACACACTGCAGGAAACACACACATTCAGTAAAAACAAGTCCACTAATGCAGTTTCTACAGCGGCGCACAAATTTTACTGACCCAAATCGCCACCTTCAGCAGGTGGACTGGCATCATTTCAAGAGAAATACTATGTTAAATAATTATTTATAGATGTATCATGAACTGCAGCTAAATTTGGTCACTGTCATGACTCATGGATTATGCAGGCTGGCTACATGGCTAGGCTAACCTTAGCTAAGCTTTACAAAAAATAGTAACAATATAGGCCTACTTTGAAGTTTGCATTGTGAATAAAGATTAAAATAAATAAATGCATATAAAAAGCAACAGCTTTACGAGTTAACGACTATTGATGTTATACCAACTGGTATTAAATTTCCTTCCTTCAAAGTGGGGTTTTTACAGTGACCACTGTATGACTCTACAGTTGTCAGCCACTACTCTTGGATGGTATGATGTTCGTATTTAAACGTCACAAACAGCTTTTCAGCAGAGGAGTAGAATCCATTCTTGGCTAATCAGACCATTGCATCAGTACTTTGTAATTCTTTATATGAAAGTGTACATATTTAGTTTGATGGTTTAAACCATTATTCATTTATTTAAACAGTCTATGTGGTAAGGCTGACAGCCACCTGTTGCACTGAGACGTATATGAAGTTGATTTATAGTCACACTTTTTATGGTTATGTCACTTAGCAAAAGTATAGTGTCTTATTAGTTTACTTTAAGCATATTTAATAGCATTCTATTGTTAGTTTTAGTCACTGGTATCAAATATAAACAGCACTAATACGACAGTCTGATCACAAATCGTTTGATAACCAATCAAGTGGCTCCTGCTGTTGAAAAGTTGTTTCTGACATGTAAATACATGTAGGTATTTTTAGGAGCTTCAAAGTTGTAAAGATCTCAGAACCTTTCTTACCTGAGACAGTGGAGGTGGTCATTCTCCACATGTGGAACCAAAAGTAAGGACCCCAGGTCAGTTTGGACTACAGCACGTTGAAGAGATGCATGACAAAAAATAATTATTAATTCATTCACAGCATTTATAATCACTCTTTCAGCTCTATTTCATTCTCCTAAACTCCTTCGGAAAACGTGTTCCCTCCTCTGAGTTCACAGCTATACAAATTGTATAACATGAGGCAGGATTTCCAAATGGAGAAACATCTCTAAGTGGGAATACTGAGTGTCCACATCAATGTCTCAGTACAGTCAAACCCCAATAGTTTCAGTTAAAGGACCTTTATGGATCCCAGCCTACCGGATCAACTGTAACGACATCTTTTTTCACAGGAGCCTCCTCCTCTTCCTCCTCTTCATCAGTGCTGTACTCCTCCATGGTCTCTCCACTGGCAAAGTGGATGGTCCTGCGTGGCACCTTGACTTTCCCTTGCATCCCCGTGGACTCCATAATCTCCACAGTCTCAAAGTCAGTCGCACCCCCAGCACTCTGATGACACCACAAACAGCATTGTGATTGATGCATGTTCGTTGTGTTTAGTATGGGGATTCATGGTTGAAAAATCACTTAGCAACCAACAAAATCCCAACGCTATTAACCCGAGGTTACCAATACTGTTTAATTTATCACCAGATATCCCACGAATATACACCAGAGAAACAGCTAAGTGACTAAAGCATTCTACAGAAGCCTCTTAACTGATGTGTTTGTTAGCCGTTAGCTTCGAAGCTAAGGAAGTAACTGTCTAACAAAATGAAAAAAAGTCCTTATTTTATCTCTAAATGTGCTCAAATGTAAGGAGTTGTATCAGCGGCCACTAACCTTTTCGGTTTCCATAGTTTGTCCCAATGAAACGTTCACATTAGTCAAATACAGCGACAAATCTGCCATCTCAGGCGCTTCGTCCACCTCACCACAACTGTTGGTTTGCGTTCCGCCACAAGAGTTGAACTTCCGGTCGGTGCTCTTCACAATAAAAGCTTACCATTGGATCATTTATTGGGCATAAACAATCTAACTCTAAGGCCAATATATAACTAAAATTGGTGTGCATCTTAATAAAACGAAACAATTTTTAGTAAAGCACCATGATGATCTACTGCACTACATTTCAATTGATAATAAATAATAGAAAATTATAGAAAATTTTATTAAATAAGTACTTCGCAAGACTGAAATATGCAAAAAATGAAATAGAGACACAGTTTATAAGCGAAAACAGAGTTTGTACAATATTTGGTATAGGCTAAGACAAGCTTTCATGTAAGTTCTTGAAGTAGCTTTTTATGCTTGACTAATTCATAGGTCAGTGTTAAGTGGCTTTGCAAACAAAAGAGCACATTCCTCTAAAATTGGTCAGGTATAATTAACTACAAATGAGTTAAATAAGCAGCCAAAGAAAAACTTTGAAAGAGCTTCAGAAAGACTGGAGAACTACAAAACTGTTTGTTCACAAAAACATATAAGAAATAAAAAACAAGATCACATTATTTAAGATGTTGCACAAAATAAAATACCAACACTAAAGAAAATACTTTTCAATGCTATAGAGTGAGTTATAAATCTATCTGTATGCAGGATTATCTATATGTCCATCTGTATCATCTGCATCTCCACATCTGAAGGATAAATTAAGAGTTTTTGGAGGATCATGGGGAATTAAAAGATCTCAGACAGAATCCGGAGCTATAGAGTAAATACAGCTCTGACAGAATCTGGAAGTTTGTGATGGCCTTTTGTGAAATTTAATACACAACATGACCGCTAGGTCTCATTGTTTTTACCGAAATGAGTAGGTAAACAATTATTTTATTCCCCCTACTATTTCTTTTTTAGTCTTAGTTGTAAAACAGTTTAGTCAGCTGTGTCAACATATATAGCTGGTGATACAGTAAGTGATATACTATGGAAGTTTTTCTATGCCATCAGAGTTTGAATACGAATTTCTAACATCGATTTTTTACAGCATCAAAATCAGACTCTGAATTTGAAAAACCAACAGTGGAAAAAAAAATTCAGTGGAAAAAAATTCAACTTCAAAAAATTCAGTGGAAAAAAATTAAACTTCAAAAAATTCAGTGGAAAAAAATTCAATTCCAAAAATTCAGTGGAAAAAAATTAAACTTAAAAAAATTCAGTGGAAAAAGAACCAGACTTAACATCCGGGTAAACAGGGAGAAGCAATCGATCCCTGTCTCAATTCATCCAACAGCAGCAAATCAAGTTACGCTCCATTGGACAGATCAGCCATGTCCACCAACGCGAGTGATGGTGCTTTGGTGAGTGAGTTTACTTTATTTGCCATTTGTGTTAATAAAATTGAGTAATAGATATTACTCAATATATCTATTGAGCTGATCTGATGAATTGAGACAGGGATTGATTGCTTCTCCCTGTTTACCCGGATGTCTGGTTCTTTTTCCACAGAATTTTTTGAAGTTGAATTTTTTTTTTTTTTTCCACTGTTGGTTTTTCAAATTCAGAGTCTGATTTTGATGCTGTAAAAAATTCGATATTAGAAATTCGTATTCAAACTCTGATGGCACAGAAAAACTTCCATACTCGTGTGTAACGGTTAGTGGTTTAAGCTTTATTTTAGAAGTAGCCGGAGGAAGCTGTTTGTCTCGTGGGTGTGTGAGCTTTGACGGTTCGCGGTGGAGGAAGACGGAGCCTCTTGTTGTGTTTTGGTCCAGTGGAGTCGACCTCGGTCACGAAAATGACAGCGAAGAAGTCGGGCTCACGACTGGAGACGGAGATAGAGCGGTGCCGCTCAGAGAGCCAGTGGGACAAGATACCAGAGTTGGTGCGACAGCTCTCGGCCAAGTTAATATCAAACGGTAGGAAACGGGCTCTTTCATTCGGTGTAGGAGGCCTTCTCCCCGGCCTGAGTCCTCGGTGCTTCCTGACTGTTGACTGACTTGTGTGACAAGCTAATGCTGATTTATTAATTACCCACACGTACACTAATAAACACAATCAACATAAAATGAGAAAAATAACCAGTGTCACCTCTGTTTCATGCTTGTTCTTCCGCCACGATTTTGATTGAGATTGCTAATGGATACCAAAAACGGAGGACAGTTGTGATTTTACTGAAGACAAACCGGCTCTTTTGGATTTTCATCTCAGCCGATTTTCCCAGAAGGATTTGTGTCTTAGTTTTGTGTCTTAATATTTTATCCAGGAAGCACACACGTTTGCCGAAACCACATATTGTGGATTTGCAGTGCAGCTACATGCTAACTGTCAAACTAAAAGAATGTTTCAGAACTGTGTGACTGTCGTTAAAACCGTGATTTTTTTTTTTGTTTGTTTTACAAATGAGTAAACAGCACTTTAACTATAAATTTAGGTTTTATTTTTATTCGTAGTTGATTGGCGCCACTAGGTTTATATTTGATGTAAAAAAAAAAAAGGAGTTGGATAGACATATATGTGTTTGAGCATGACTGAGGTGTAGCAGATCAAAATGACTATTAACAAATGGAGCAAAAAAAATTAAAAACAGATGTGCACAGAAAAATAATGATAGTTAAAGTGTATTGAATGAAAGCCATTTGCATGGTGAAAGCAATACAGTTGATTACTGTGCATCATTACGCAGTATATATGTGTAAATGTGTCTTTGTCAACAACCCAAAAAATACCATCATTACATTTACTTTTGATCACCTAAACCTTGGGATCGGTATCTTAAAAGAGCTGAAACTTTTATATTGTGTTGTCAGCACTGGTGTGAACTTTCATAAATTAAAGGTTAGTTTTTCACATAAAATCTGCTGGAGTGCAAAGGCCAAAGGAGAAAGTAAATCATCCAAATACTTGGTATTTGTACTATATTTTCCCATCTCTTTTATTAAAAATATTTCAAATCAATTTGATCATTTTATAGATTAAAATAATCATTTAGAATAAGTCATTTGACCTTTATCAGCTCTAACAGGAATCTGTGGTATGTTCAGGAACAGGATTTCAGGTCATTTTAGCCTTTTATTATCTAAACACACACTCACATGGTGGAGAAACTGGTGCATAATTCTGGCTGGTATGTGTGCAAGCACAGCGGTCTTTCTCTGTAGATTTACTTCTTAAAATCTTAGCAGTGTGACTCTTAAAGGGACATATTTACATTATGATTGGCTTTGCTTTGGTTATTTGATCTCAGATTTACCTTTGACCGATATTTAGTGATCTGTAACTATTTCTAGTTTGTTATTTTATCTAGAACTGATAAATATACATATATACAAAACTGTGTAAACATTCTGCTCCACTACTCATTTCTTTATATTTGTTTCCAAGCAGACAGACTTTATTGTAATCTTTAAATCTTCTAATCAAAGTTTTTCTTTGGACATTTGCTGCTTTTTCACTCATTTTCAGTCCAGTTCTTGTTCCTGAACATTTTCAGAGGAATTAATGTGTTTATTAAGCCACTTAACTCTGACCTATGGATCATTCAGAAAAAAAAGGCTCCTAACTCAAGGGAGGAACCAGTGTTGTGTCCACACATAACAGACAACTTAGCAAAGAATCCATTTTAAATTGGATCTTTAGGCACTTTGTTCCCAGCAGCCTGTCACAGAGACACATCATTTGATCCCATTTCTTTAGTTTCCTCTATGAAAAACAGCAAAGATAACACAGTCTGACAGACAGAAAACAGGATTTCTGCAGCAACAAGGTGATTCCCAAAGAGTTGTTAGCTGAAAACTTGGCATATCACAGCATCGTGTGCAGCGTGTC
Source organism: Odontesthes bonariensis (assembly GCF_027942865.1). Classification (NCBI taxonomy): domain Eukaryota; kingdom Metazoa; phylum Chordata; class Actinopteri; order Atheriniformes; family Atherinopsidae; genus Odontesthes; species Odontesthes bonariensis. Next base: position 6,921,076 of record NC_134522.1, read on the forward strand.
CTTAAAACATTTGAGGAAACTGGACAAGTGGAGGACAAAAGAAGAAGTGTCAGGCCTAAAGAACTATCTCCAGCAGATGAACAGGATCTGAAAGTGATGTCCTTAAGAAAGAGGAAAACATCCAGCAAAGACCTGACACAGGAGCTGAGAGATGCATCTGGAGCTTCAGCTGATCCATCTGCTGTTGGCCCAAGCCTCAAAAACTGACTTTCAGGCCCTGTTTTCCAAACAATATATAAAGGAACGAGGTGTGAGATTCACTTTTACTCACCTCAGGTGGTGAAAACGTCTCTCGACTGAGGACCAATAGACACAGTTTATGATTCCTCTTAAGCTGTTGTGTATTTTTGTGCCTAGATGACTTGGGGGAGCTGTTGCAGGGGGAATGCAAGCTCCAGTCATACTTGAAGGAGAATCCCATCAAGCAGGGTGCGAGTCCCAGAGGCCCACGTCCCAAACTGGTGGAGGTCAGGAAGCATCTAACTGCTGCTCTGGACAGAGGAAACCTCAAGGTAACTCAGGAGCAAGAGATGATTCATTCATTGTGTGGTCCGTACAAAAGTCTGAAGCTTCAAATCCAACTTTCCTCCAGGCTGATTACCTCCAGGAAGCCAGCGTGTTGATGGCCAAACTCTGTTATGTGGAGGGAGAATACAGAGATGCTTTAGGTAACTCTCACTCCGTTTGCTTTTTATGCTATGTGTACGAAACACTTAAAGGAGAATTCCGGCTATTTTACAAACATATCCCATCTGTTGGAGACCCAGGAAAGTTGGCCAAAGGGAAAAACGCGAGAAATTTTGCTGATAATGAGGAGGTATTTGGCCTTGAGTTTTCATTGCCTTCCCGTCCGCAACCGGCAGACTTTACCTCTGAACACGGAAGCTGAGAGAGGTAGGTGCGCTGTTTTTGACATCTCAAAATGTATCATGTCTGTGCTAGCTAATGGTATGGTTAGCCCCTGGGTTGAATTGTATTGCTACTGACACCACGGCCAATTCGGTAAAAAGTATTTTGATACACGTTAAGAGTCTCAGAAAAGGTTAAATGCTTGCCCGATAGAGCCCGCTTTCATGGAAATCAGCGCAATTGGACAACTTTGCGCAGCGGGCATGAACATTTCTCACGTTTTTCCCTTTGGCCAACTTTCCTGGGTCTCCAACAGATGGGATATGTTTGTAAAATAGCCGGAATTCTCCTTTAATGAGTCAACGAGCTTCCCCATAACTGCAATGATAATTGCTAATTTTTCCAGGTCACTACAGCAGGGTGAACCTGGATGACATGCAGCTGGTGGGAGCTCCTGTGTACAGGCTGTCCATGATAGCAGAGGCTTATGCCACCAAAGGTACACACACAGACACCCTCAAGCGTCATTTGTGTCTCACGACCTTCTTAACTTGCTTCAATCCCGTCTGTGCTAATCTCTGCAGTGCTACTTCTGTCCACATGGGGGCAGAACAACGTTATTTCTGTGATTTATTTGTTTCTTTAATTAACTGAGTACATTGTGAGAGATGAAAAACATTCACAGTTAAGAAAGGATGATCATCCCAGAGTCCAAAAACTGATGACTCGCGGCCTGTGTCTCATCCAATTTGTTTTCCTGTCACCCTGATCGCTGTCCTCCCTCCAAGGTTTGTGTCTAGAGAAGGTCCCAGCTGCCTCTCCGTCCCTGTCCAACAAGAACACTGGCTCGCCGTCGTCCAATAGGAGCACAACAGAGCGCGAGCAGGAAATCATCACCTGCTACGAAAAGTCCGGAGACATCGCTTTGCTTTACCTGCAGGAAGCCGAGAAGGTGCGTGTGCTCGAGGGTGTAAAACTGGTACATTTGTTTCACAGTTTCTCTGCAGATATCTTGTGAGTGATCTGAACTCTGAAGTGTTCTGCCAAAGTTGTGGGAGTGTGATGAATATTCTGCTGAGTGCTACTTGCCAAACGACAAACAAGTTTCTTCTTTACTTAGAAAGCAACTGCAGCCTCGTGCGTGCTCTATCAAAGCGAAGTTATAAGAGAAGAGAAGATATAATCTGTTGGTTTATATCAAGTTAGGCAGCTTTATTGAATTGGAATTAAAGATTGAACTAATTTGGATTTTAATTAATCTCATTTTTATTGAATTACAATTATCTTAAATTGGATTCTGCCTCTCAAGAGCTTTGAGATCACATTTGTTGTTATTTGGAACTCTGTAGATAAAGCTGAATTGAATCTGAGTGGGCATACAGACGGGATAATCTGCAATAAAACACAACGATAGAAGTATTCCCTAAAAACAACAATAAAAAATAGAAATAAGATGGTAAACAGAAGAGAGGTTTTAAGGCTGGAGCGACAGAAACGTGAGAAATAACGGAAGTTCAAGTTGTATTTGTGTATATTAATAAAACTAGAAGTTATTTTTATTCTTTGAATTTCATATTTTGTCCAATAAACAGTACAAAACTCTTCCCAAGACACAGGAAAAAGTAAATATTTAGAGCTTATGTATGGAAAAAAGACTTAAACAACCAATCTCTTGTCAAAATAATATAAAAAGTAAATTTTTTAATGGATCAACTTCCTCTTGATTCACTGATCAAATATTCAGTGAATTGTTTCAGATCAACGCCCCTAAATTATGATCTTTAAATACACTTCATACACTCTTATCCAGTGAAAATAACTAACATTCAGGCCAAGAAAGCCCAAGATTACCAAAATTCACAAGTTATACTAACCTCAGAAGACAGAATCATGGTCATTTGGTTCCATCATGTATAGAAATAAATCTACCTGATCTGTGTTGGAAACAAATCAAAACTTTCTTTGATTTGTCCTTATTACTTTCTCTCCATCTGTGTTTCTGTAGGCGTTATCAGCAGGGATTCAGAACCGCAGCCCAAAGCCTGGACCGGCAGCCCAGGACCAGGAGCTGGGCTACTTCCTGGAGACGGGCCTGCAGAGAGCCCACGTCATCCACTTCAAGAATGGGTAAGAGGTAGAAACGGGTGGTTTAAACTTTCTTAACATTTTTTTTTTTTTAAAGAGTTGCCTGAACAGAAGTCATTTAGAAGCCCTTTGTGGGCATTTTCTGCCCACTTTGCAGTGGTGGTTTGACAAAGCGTGAACACGGTTGCGTAATAAATGCAGTTAAACTCGGAGTTGTTCCCACTCTGGTGGCGCAAAGAGCAGAAATGTCTTTGAAGCAAAATCTCTTTTTAATGCGGTTGTACTGCAGCATCAGAAACTAGAAAGAGAGTAAACACTGCACATTTGTAGTTTCATCCATGTGGAATTCTGACATTACTTTGAATGTAATAATTCAGACCTAAAGAAACATGAATTTGTTTATGTTCTTACAGCCTTTCACTGATTACATTTACATGCACAGCAATGCTCTGACTGGCAGTTTTAAGACATTAATATGACGGTCCAATGAGTGATCCCTGCTTATATCAGATCCCTCTATACCACCGAAATGTGTGAGCTCATCCACGTTTTAAGGTATCTTTATAATCCCCAACACATACAGGACTAAATTACTTTTGGAGTCCATTTATTCTGCATTGTGGCGGAATATATCTGCACCCTGATGGAAGCAACACAAACTCCCACCCGAGGGCTTGCTTTGTCAGCCAAGATAGATCAGGCTTTTATTCAAAGACCTGACCTTAAAGAAGTCATTGAGGTCTCGTAACGATGTTCCAGCTGCTCACCCTGTCGTCTTTTGTGTTCTGGGGGGGGGCATCGAACCACAATTATTCGTAGGTTACAGTCGTAAGATCTTTGTACTGCTGCTCAAGTTCAACAGCCTGATTATCCGTCATGAAAGGGGAGATGAAAGCTAAAAAAACATTGTCTCTTTATTCTGTCTCAAGTTTTAGTCTGGAATTCCTAAATTCCTAGTTGGTATTGAATGCAGCACCGGTGCATTGACATTCAAGCAGTTGGCAACATCCATGGGTGTCGCATAATGCTGCGAAAACTCCAGTAGGAGGTGTTTACGTTGCAACATAATGCGACTAATACTTCCTGTGGCTTAATTTTATTGTTGCTTCCCCTCAGCCTGACCTTATTCAGGCCTTATTTGGTTAGAAAATGCTGTTTACTTGGCAGTTTTTTCTTCACATTAAGGTATAAAACGGTCTAACATTGTAGCACTTTGTAACACTGAGAGTTATAAAAGTAAGCGGAGTTCTGCAGTGTCGTGTTGACCTGTCAGAGTCCTGATGGACACGGACATCATCTTCACGTGTGCTTTCACGCTCTCATTGACACACGGATGGAAACCATGTTTATCTGTTGCCTTTCTCCTCTGCCATAGCAACCTGACACATGGCGTGGGCAGGTTTCGAGAGATTCTTCGGGCTGTGGAGAACAGAACCACCCAGAACCTTCGCATGGTGAGGAATCGGTTTGGAATTTTTCTGCTCTGATTACAGATAATGAAACTGAATTAGTAAGTTTCCCAAAATTTAGAACAATTCCTAAAAGATAAACGTAAGATTGACATGTAAACATGAGGTAACATGGCAGAGTTCTTACCAGCAAAAGAAGCTGTGCTCTTTATTTCTGTATGTTGTAATCCAGGCTTCTCAGTTCATATGGTGGCAGTTTGTGTGAGTACATGTGGCCTTTTTGAGCTCTCTCAACCTAATAAAGGACAGTCTTTGTCTAAAAAGGGCTCCCAAAAGGAGTGGCACAAGACCTGAGTCAACATTTGTTTGGCTGGAAAGCCCTACGACCAGCTGAGGGGCTCAAAATGAGGTTTTATTTTGGTCTTAGATTCTGCTGCTGTAGTGTGACTCTCAGAGGTTTCTTAAGAGCATTTACTGGACATTTAAACCTCTGCCTGCCTCCATAAATAATACCAACACTGCTCCACTCAGCCTTTTATGTTGGCTGGGAGAAAATGTAACAAAGGCAGTTTATTTCTCCTCATAGAGATGCCAAATATGGTGCAAGAAAAAGGTGTTTTAGAAGGATCCAGATTAGAATAACCTCCGAGTAAACCGACCGCTGCTGTGTTTGTGTCAGAATATCTTTGTCAGTTGTGTGTTTTTGTGTCTAGACCATCGCCAGACAGCTTGCAGAGATCTTGCTAAGAGGAATGTGCGAACAGAGTTACTGGTCACCTCTGGAAGACCCACCCACAGCGTCACCGCTGGACGATCCCACGCGGCAAGGACACACTCTCAGCAAGAACTACAGCCTGAGTCGACGTCCGCGGGTGTACTCAGGAGAGAAGTAAGTGACCACAAGGGCGTCTGTTGGTGCTAAACTGAAAATACAAGTGTGGCTCTAAAATAAAATCAGCTGCCAGTGCAGTTTTTCTACATCTGATCACTTTTCTACGCCCCCTCGTCCTTGTCCAAACTCACCGTTCTCCTGTATTTCTCAGTCTGTTTTGCCCTCAGGAGAACACAGAGGAAGCTTTGCTGCTGCTGCTCATCAGTGAGTCCATGGTAAGACGAACACCCCGCAGAACTGTACATGTTAAAGCCGTTTTTCAGGGTGCTTGCGCAAGTCTTGAAAGTCTTAATAAGTATGGAATTTTGAAGTACTGTTTTCCAGACCTTGAAAAGTCTTGAATTTTGTGTGAAAGTCTTAATAAAGTATGGAAAATAAATGTATGGTAGAATGTTACAGTATGCTGAAAGGCATTGTGAAATGAGAAATAGGAAGGTAGGCTATAAAACTATAATTTTACTAACTGGTCACGTGCTGTATCAGCCTAATGGGATGAGATGTGAGTGAAGAGACTGAATTCTACATACATTTGTTTTTTTTATAGATAGTTTTTGTGACACTTGTTTGATGTGAAATTCATGTACTTGTGATTTTCATGTTTTGAAACGTTTTCATCAGTAAAAGCACAATTTACTGTGAATAATGCATTTGTTCATTGAATACTAGCCTATAAAAATGAACATTTCTAATAAACACAGTTGGTACAATCTCAACCAATGAAGTAGGCAGTAGGCACACAAGTTACAAGTACATAAAGTTAAGGTCTTGGAGGGAAAAAAAGTATCAGTTTTAAAAAAGTCTGGAATTTTAATTTGGAAAAAGAGCAAGCACCCTGTTTTTTATCCGTGTATCACTGCTTGTTTGTGTGTTTCAGGCCAACCGTGACGCTGTCCTGAGCAGGATCCCTGAACACAATGACGACCGGATCATCAGCCTGCAGTCTGCCTCTGTGGTGTACGACCTGCTGACTATCGCTCTGGGCAGGAGGGGGCAGTACGAGATGTTGTCAGAGGTGAAGAGTCCCTCTGTGGGCTTTGGGAGAAGCAGGACACCCACATGTAATTGTAGCTCACTTTAGGTTTTTTTTTTTTTCCCAAATAAATCAGTGTCCTCTCCCTGCTGTCTCCAGTGTTTGGAAAGAGCCATGAAGTTTGCCTTTGAGGAGTTCCACTTGTGGTACCAGCTCGCCTTGTCTCTAATGGCAGCTGGGAAATCGGCTCGTGCTGTTAAGGTCCTAAAGGAGTGTATCCGCCTGAAGCCCGATGACCCCACCATCCCACTGCTGGCTGTCAAACTGTGTATTGGACCTCTGCACTGGGTGAGGACCAAACCGCGCTCATAAATTCGGGCTGATTAAGTGTGTCAGCCTTTGTCCTTGATATGTTATTGGGCTGCCGCAACAACTTTGTCATTTTACACGTCTCTGCTCCCACAATTCAGCTGGATGAAGGAGAGAACTTTGGAAAGATGGTGATTGAAATGGGAGAGAAAGCAGCTGAGTTCAGAGCCAAAGGCTATTTGGCCATCGGGCTCGTTTACAGCCTCAAAGCCACTGACGGTGAGTCTGCACAGCACATCTGTTTGTTTCTTACTTTCAGGAATTTACAAAGAATTAACTTTAGCATTTAGTCCAGCTGTGTGCCTGAACATTGATTTTAGATCCATGTGCTCTGCTTAAATACTTACATTTTGTGGAGCCTTCATTGAAAACACATTTATTTGACAGCTTTAGATACTATTTACTTTTCAGATGAAGGATTTACACATCGATGGTGCAGAAAATCTTAAAAATAGACACATTTTTAAAGATTAAACCAGTTGTTTGCAACCTTTTTTGGCCTTGTATATCTTACAAAAGGCAGCACGAAGGCAGGGTCACTCAGCAAACCATGCAGCTATTTCTGTTTCCAGAGCATTTTTCTCATATCTGATGGTTTCTCTGCCTCTCTTCAGCGTCATTGCGGAGCACACAAGAGGACTACCAGAGGAAAGCTCTGGGAGCCTTCCAAAGGTCTGGACATATTGTTTTATCTTAATAATGTGGTTGATAAATGTGTCCAATGATTTATATGTCCGCTGCTTTGATTTCTGTTTAGTTTCTTTGGCTTTTTCTACTACGGCACAATTTTCTGCTGCACTGGCCTTATTTCCCCACGGGGATCTTTAAAGTTTCATCCAGTGTTATCTATCTTTTATTCCGCATGTCTGAACACAACCTCTTCTCCTCTGTAGATCTCAGAGTCTTTCTCCCACTGACCATCTCGCTGCCTTCTACTTGGCGCTGCAGCTTGCTGTTTCCAGACAGGTAACACAACACACAGAAATAAGATAAAAACCTTGTTTGGGACATAAAATCCAGTCGATGAAAGTCAGAACATGGAGGAGTTCCTGTATTTGAAATGGTGCATTTTATCCCAACTCTAGTACAACCTGTAGTGTGTGTATGTGCTTGTATGTAGATCCCCGAGGCGCTAGGTTATGTTCGACAGGCGCTACAGCTTCAAGGGGATGACGTGCACTCCCTCCACCTGCTGGCCCTGCTTCTCTCCGCACAGAAACACTACCACGATGGTCTCAATATCATAGAGATGGCCCTGTCTGAGTACCCCGAAAACTTCAAGTGAGCCCAACTTCTGCTTCTGAGGCATCTAAAGTCAGGCCCACGCAGTGTTCAGTGTTTGTTTTCGTGCGTTTACGGTGGTTTGTGTGTTTTGTAGTCTGCTGTACACAAAGGTGAAGCTGGAGGCGATGTGTAGAGGACCAGAGGAAGCTCTTCTCACCTGTAAACACATGCTGCAGATCTGGAAGAGCTTTTACAATCTTACAAACCCCAGGTACACCCTCAAGTGTATGCACACCCTCCCGAAAAGCAAATACAGTGATCCATGCTCTCAAAATACTGAAATACTACAGCACCTCTCAACAGAAAACAAGCTTTTTTTTTATTTTTTATGATTTAAACTTTTTTTATTTTTCAAACAATAACAATGACCAAACAATAATCCACATTATATTATTATACAATATAAATTCAGTCCTTGACAAGTGACTTCAAGTGAATTATACAACATTACACACACACAAAATTAAATAGTAAAAGGAACGAATGTATACAAAACAAAAATTAACAAATAAAAAAAAATATGTATATATATATAAATATAATCATACACATCAGTATTACTATATTATTAAAAAAAATAAAATAAATAATAATAATAATAATAATAAACTAGATAAATACAAAATAAATACAAACAAAATTGATGCCAAACGAAATCTGGACATGAAAGAAAATGAGAGAAAACAAGCTTTCTAACATTTTAACGATAATTGGATGCGTTGAACCACACAACACAAAAGGAATGTTTGATCCGTCCGTGTGTGCAGTGATTCAGGGCGCGGCAGCAGCCTGCTGGACAGAGCCGTCGCAGACAGACGACAGCTCAACGCTATGACTCTGCCGGACTTCAGTGACCCTGAGACCGGTAAGCACACACACATTTACACACAGGCTGCCTCCTGCACCCTTCACAACAAAGTACACCCTCTGTCGGCTCTAAGGATTTACATAACTGTCCTGTCCTTACCAGGTCTTAAAATTAGTCTTAAAATTAGTGAACAAAAATATGTGACATATCATGTCATTGTATATTTGATTAAAAAAAAAAACTAAGCCAAAATAAGTGAACCCTTACTGCTTCCATAGGAATTAAGCAGCCAGGAGCTGCTGATCAATGCACTGATAACTAATCATCAGTCAGTGTGAGCACTTCTATAAAAGCAGAAGTTTAGTTGGTTTGCTGGTCTGCAGCATTCAGCTGTGTGTTAACACAACGCCAAGGAGGAAAGACATCAGCAATGATCTTAGAGAAGCAATTGTTGCTGCCCATCAATCTGGGAAGGGTTATAAAGCCATTTCCAAACTATGTGGAGTCCATCATTCTACAGAGAGAAAGATTATTCACAAGTGGAAAACATTCAGGACAGCTGTCAATCTTCCCAGGAGTGGACGTCCCAGCAAGGTCACCCCAAGGCCAAAAACCCAAGAGCTACATCTCAGGTGGGGTCTGTGATGTTTTCTGGAGCATTTTTTTTATCATATTGTCTGAAAACCTCCTCACGACCCCATTGCACCCACTAAAATAGAATGTTTGGAAAAAAAACGAAATCTTTTAGTCCAGTGTAGAGGGTGTAGCCAGAGGAAAAGTCCGACCAATAGAAGTACTGATGAGAGTTACTTCTATTGGATTCAACCGTCAGCCCTCCTCACCCCTCCCCCCTGCGCGTTCACAGACTCGTGAGTTTTTATTTTATTTTTTCTTTGTTGTTAGCTAGTAATAGACGTGAGCACTCTCGCCTCATCTTGTGTCGCGAGCACTCGTGAGGTCTCGTCTAGTTTCGTTCTCGATCTCGGGAACATCCGAACACCTCGACCGACAGCATGCGCGTTCATGTGTTTTGAAGGCGTGGTTTCGAGGGCTGGGCTGAAGGGACAGGCAAGGTTGTGTATTTTCAAAAATATAGCTTGCAGGAACTGTTTTTCCAAGATCTCATACCCCACCTTTAACACAATGCCAAGGAGGAAAGACATCAGCAATGATCTTAAAGAAGCAATTGTCTGGGAAGGCTTATAAGGCCATTTCCAAACTATTTGGAGTCCATCATTCTACAGAGAGAAAGATTATTCACAGGTGGAAAACATTCAGGACAGCTGTCAATCTTCCCAGGATGTCCCAGCAAGGTCAGCCCAAGGTCAGACTGCAAAGCTCAGAGAAACTGCAAAAAACAGGTCAAAGATAATAAACTAGTCAAATTATCTAAGGAATTCTGTTTATCAGAAACTGTGGTCCAGCTGAGCCTGTAGGATGCAGTGTAACGTCGTCCCTTCACGTTGTTGTATTTACAAGCGTGTCCCCTGGGAGGCAGTGGTAGTTACTGCACTGATTATGAATGTACTGAAGGTAAACACACTTCTGTTGGCAAATGGAAAGAATCCGTCTGTCCGGCAGCTAAAGCTGGGCTGAAACTGGCTCATCAACAGGACAAAGATCCCAAACACAGCAGCAGATCTACAGCAGAATGTGTGAAGAAGAGGAGAATCAAGGTGTTGCAATGGTCCAGTCCAGACCTCAGCCTGACTGAGATGCTGTGGTGGGACCTTCAGAGAGCTGCAGAAACCAGAGCTGCAAACCTCAATGAGCTGAAGCAACGCTGGAGAGAAGAGTGGGACTAAATTCCTCTATAAGCATGAGAGGGACTGATAACGTCACACAGGAAACCATTACTTCAACTCACTGCTGCTGAAGCCGCTTCTACAAGCTGCTGGATCAGGGGTTCACTTAGTTTTCATTAAATAAATGATGACACGGTGTAATATGTTGTTCATCTGAGGTTTTATTTAAACCTGATATGTAATCTCTTGAAATGAAAGAGGGTGTACTTTCTTTTTCTCTTCTTTAACACATCAGTTACAGGAAAAAAAGGTGTTTTATTTTAATTCATTTCTGTTTCATTTCCTCTGTTTTAGTCTCAGGTTCCTCTTCCTCCCTCTCTGGTTTCGAACCAGTCTCCCCCATCTCCCCATCCACCATTTCCACCCTCTCCTCCCCACTGTCCTCCCCTTCGTCCCCTTTCTTCAGCTTTCAGTCTCCTCCTCCTCTTCTCCCTCCAGTTAAAAACCCATCCTTCCTTCCTCCTCCTCCTCCTCCGCCCACCAAGACCAGGACGCACTCCTTTTGCAACCACGCCGTTCTGCGTCAGCTCTCCTCCACCTGTAATCTGCCTCCACGTGCACTCTGCCTGTAGCATGTTGTGGAGAGTGACCTAAAACAAAAGGGTTTGCATGTTCAGTAATGCTCTTGTGCTAACTAGAGCAGCGTATTAATTTAAACCTAAAACAAAAACAGTAGTAGCAGCTCGTGACTTCTGACTGTTGCTGCGTTCAGTCATAATCATGTTTATGCTAGTGTTAGCTGTTAGCTATTAATTCATGCCTGTACACTTCATAAGGGTCCATTTACTGGGTGTTTGCTACCTTTTAGCTGACCTTTGTTTCCACAAAATGTTGATAAACGTACCTGAACGATCATTTATAACTGATAATAATGTGAATCGTATGTTTTACCTCATCCCAAAGACTCAGATTCGGTGACTAAGGAGGCAGCGGAGCATTACTGAACTCACGCTGAGCAGCTGAAAACCAGCAGGTCTTTTATCTGTTTTGACGTTGTAGCGCCACAGGAACAAAGGCATAGAGATCCTCTCGTATTTAAAGAGCAGAATTACTCTTTAAATATTAGTTTTGTGACATTTTTAAACCTTCGGATTTATTTCAAAACAAAGAGTTGGCGTCTTCGTTAGCATCTGATTAACAAAACAAAAGCTTAAAAGTGCAGGTATCGCAACACAGATTGAGATTAGCGTGCGTCCTGAATGATCAAGGAGTTTGAATTACTAATAAACCACGGCAGCTTTGATTGACTCTACATCTCCCTATATGCAAAACGAGAGATTATTTCCCATCATGCACCTGGTGGAAATTCTTAACAACAACAAAGTTGATCGATAAGCAGCTTTTAGCCACAGCTCCGTATTAAAGTGCTTATGAAACGTCATCGTAATGCAGTCAGTTGCTCCTCCTTTTGTTCGGTCCAACTGAACCGTACGTTTTTGGCCTCATCGCCACGGTTACTCTCAGCCACAGCTTGGATTTACACACAACACTCTGATGCAAAGATCCTGCTGGGTGTCTTTATTTTTCATATTTCCATGTCTGTGTGTCTTCTGTTTTCCTCACTACTTCCCATCTTTCTTTTCCAGTGAGGTTTTGTCATTTCAAACAATTGAATCAGTCGGTTTGTCTGCTCGTGATGAAATGTTCAGTGACGTTGTGGTCAATGAAAAAAAGTGCTGAGATTCAAAGTTAAGTATTTGGTTAGCAGAGAAATATGAGCTTCTCTCAGGCTTTAAGTTGATTAAAGTTTACGGCAGATATTACCGGTAAATATGATGCTTGGAAACCATTTATGGGAACAAATACGAACATTGATAAGGAAGCTGGTGTGTTGCACTTCTTGGGAATCGATGCTCTTTTCTTCCCTGAAAGAATTGGGGTGTTTCTTCTCTGTTTCTTCCTCTTTCCGTCATTAACAACCGTCTTTCTGTTTTTCCCCACCCCTCCATTTTTTTTTAAGGTGGCCTTCAGGACGCTAACACTCTTGGTTTTTCCTCCATGTTTTCTGTTTGTAAGTAGCCATCTAACCTCCATCCGATCATCTTTTTCCGTCCTGGTGAGGTTCAGATATATGTTTAAAAACACAAGTGTCTGCATATATTTTCTGCTTTAACATGATGTCTGCGTGCAGTTTCCAGGAGAATACACTTTCATCATGTTGGTGATTTTATTATATAAAGGAATATGGTGACTTAAAGGGAAACCTCTCAACTTTAGGCTTTGTTGGAAGTTTTTCAGATTGTTTTACAGCATAAAAAAGGTTGTTTATCCAGTTTAAACTTTATCTGTGGCGGTCGTGTGTAACTTTTCCAGATAGTAAAAGTACTACGAGTATGACGCATGCCACTAATACTTAATTTGCTACAAAAGAGTGATGATAAGACACAGTGAAGATAAGGGAAAGAGCTGCTTTTACAGGAGAAATCTGTCATTAGAGATGACCTTACTTAAGAGAAGCATTATCAGCTCTGCACATCTGTTATCAAGATGTAGTTGGTTTCAGTAAATGACACTTATAACCATACATATATTCAGCAAAGAAAAGACACTCGATACACTCGGAGGAAACCGAACAGCTTAGGATGATTACATTTTTTCCCCTGTAAGTCAGTGCATTCCTTTAATTCAGCGAGCAGCTTCTGCGCATGTGTTATGTGGAGTTTTAGGCATAAGTAACTGCAGGAGCTTCCTTATCACCCTCCTAAAGTGTGTATAAGTCACTTATTTTTCTGCATTTAAAGCAAAATGCCCCCCCCATGAGGTTTTATTACACATTTGATGGGTTGAAGTGTCTATTACAGGCTCAAAATGGCACAAGTGAAAGCAATTCTGCACTTTTTTCCTCTCGCTTTTGCACATTTTTTTTAATATAAATGACAAAATAACTGCTTCCCTTCATACTCTCAGATCTCAGGTCCTTGATAGTATTATCAATAATATGGTTAAAAATGACTTTTTAGTGTGTAAAGGTACAAAATCTACAAGGTGAAATAAACCGAGCTGCAAACATTCAGCTCCAAACAGAAACATGGTTATTAAACCATTAAAGGAACCAAAGCAGGAAAGTAAGAAGAAGTGAGAAAAATCATGAAAAGTTATCGTTTAGAAACAATCAAATAAAGTAATAAGTTTTAGATTTGATCTTAGATAGATAAACCTTTATTTTTTATTACGTTTGCTGCTGACTTAACTTGTTTTTCTTTCATTTCTTTCAAAAGATGTAGACATAACAGTGCATGAGAAGGAAGTTGTGCTTCGGAAAGAAGCGTTAAATTACCACATGAAATGTAAAGAAAAAAAAGAGTGTTTAGAGAGTTTAATCAGTTTGAGTCTTTGAACGGCATATTGAACATCACTCCTCCCAAAACAACCTTTCAAAACAGGATTTTTAGCCTCAGAAGCGTTTGTCGTGCGGACTAATGACACATCCTTTAGTCATTTCCTGAAATCCACTTATCAGCAGCGACCTCGCACACACCCTGAGCTTCAGTATTTAAGTCCTCTTCTCCCTCTGACTGTGAAACAAATCAAAGCAGATGAATTCCTCTTTGTTTAGTTTGATTATTCATCAGCAGAAACTTCAGAGGTCGCCGAATCGTTTGTAACCGACTCTGAAAAATGTCAGAGCGTCATCACGTCACGTGTTGCTTTCACAGATTGTCCCATTTTTGCAGACCTGTAATAACCAGATTTAATTCAAATAAGCAGAGGTAACGCTTCTTTTCATTACTAACCAGCAGAGTGTTGCTGTTTCTGCACGAGTGTTTATTTTAACTTCATCCAGTGCGATGACGCTGTGCTGCAGAGTGTGGAGTGATGTGGGCTCTGGAGCTTCTTCCTGCTGAGCTCTGCTGCTGCCTTTGGTTGAAACGTGTCCATCTAACACTGCAGCCGTGTCCGGTCAGTGAATCCAGGGGATTGCACGCGGTTACAGTGCGGCTCTTTGCTTCCAGGTTCGGTGCACGCCACGTCCATAGCGGCCAGTCGGGTGGAGCAGGCTCTGTCGGAGGTAGCCTCCTCACTGCAGAGCAGCGCCCCCAAACACGGACCCCTTCACCCCTGGATGACCCTGGCTCAGATCTGGCTGCACGCAGGTTTGTTTGCATGCATTTACACCTCGCAAATGTTGTTTTATTTTAGCACTTTTAAAGCAAAGTTTCCCATCAAACCTCTTAAAGGGACACTATGTAATAAATTAAGTCATTTATTAGCTCAAATCAACATATTCATTCATAAATTAGTCCTCATTGGTGTAAAATTATCTCTGTCAAAAATCTCACTTATCCTCCTGAGTGAAGAATAACTTGTCTGTATCTACATAGAGCGGGCAAGCTCTATGGAGGCTGCCATGTCCTTCCGGTCTATGAAAAACGACGAAGTGCCGAGAGGGACATAAAGCACTTCGAATCGCATTTTCCCCAACGCCAGGCCTTTTTAAAAAAAAATTTTTTGTTTTTGTTAGTGCACCGTTCCTGGAGATACTGCAATACCAGGTCGATGCGTGGAGTGGACGGAGCAAGCCCCTATTCCATCTCCCTGTTCCAAAAATCTATTTAATATATGGTCCCCGGGTAGGGGACGTATCCCCAACGCCAGGCCTGGAAGCGGAAATGAAGTCATTTTGACGTCACGTCCGCTACCGGTGCTAATGGTAAATAGATTCTATCTCGTAAATTATCCCACTAATAATGCATTGATTGTTACCAAACTTCTGCCGTAGTACACATAGGCTCTTAACTCACAAAACGAGGCATTAGAAAGTTTGTAAGTTTACCGGGAGTTTATTTAAAAGAACATCCAGATGGCAACTACACACTGCGGCTAACGCTAACGCTGCGTCAACGTCACTTCCGGTAACTCCCGGAATATGACTAATTGCATTGTTTGCACACCAAAGGCTATGTCAACTTATGTTATCTGACATGTTATCTGTCATCTGTATTTATAGTGTTATTGTATGTGTGTTATGTAATCCTTATTACTGTGTGTCTTGATGTCTTTTTGTTTGTATGGACCTTGAGTCTGAAGCTATAGCTTGACACAGGGGCGTCTGTAGCTTGAGCAAACATTTGGGGCTGTAGCCCAGACATGAAAATAATTTTTAACGGGGTCAGGGGGTTTTTCCCCCGGGATTTTTTTTAAAAAAAGGGGGTGTTAAAATGAAAATTTAACACAGTTCATGACCAGCTGCTTAACATGTTGAATGCCGAGCTGTGAATGTTGGCATTCATGTTTTGATAAAATGCCGAGATCCATATATCCAAATGCTGACATTGTGTCTTTGTTAGCCTAACGGTGCGTTCACACCAAACGCGATGCGAATATTCGCACCGCCTTCATCGCGCGATTGTTGCCGCAGGTGTAAATTAAATTCCATCGCCTCAAACGCCTCTTTCGCGCGAGTAAAAAACGAGTGAATAGCTCAAGGGGCTATCCATGGCTGATCGCGTCCTTGTACCTGCTGTGGCAGTCCGAGATTCGTCTGAAACGCACACGCCGTCGTGTCTGGGTCAGTGACATCATCCGGTGGTGCATTCAGCTCGGATAATTTCATCGCCTTCTCCAGGAGTTGCGTCTGGATGACGGCCGCCTCCAGCGGCACCCCAGGCCCACCAGGACCCAGCCCGACGACCCGCTTGGGAGGACCGGCGCCTGCAGCCGGCGTCCCGCCGAGAGATCACGGCACCGATCCTCCCGAGCAGGCCACCAAACTGGGTCCCGGCGAGCCCGAAACACCGCTGGAAGCGGCCGCCACGGGAGGATCGGTGCCGTGATCTCTCGGCGGGACGCCGGCTGCAGGCGCTCCGCAGCTGGGCCGAGAGATCGCGGCGCCGGTCCTCCATGAGTTCCGTCTGGATGACGGCCGCCTCCAGCGGCACCCCAGGCCCACCAGGACCCAGCCCGACGACCCGCTCGGGAGGACCGGCGCCGCGATCTCTCGGCAGGACACCATGCCACAGGCGCCCCGCAGCTGAAACGGAGCCGCAGGAGGTCTGAGCTGGTTACAAAGTTGCATGATGACAGCAGCGCCGCGGTAGTCTATTACCGCTCAAAGTGTGGTCCCGTGACGGAGCTCTCCTTCTTTTTCTTCTTCTTCGTTCTTCTTCTTATTATTATTATACATATTTTTCTTTATGTCAGTCCAGAGAGATTCGGGGCTGAAGCCCCGAATGACCAGGTCTCTCGACGCGCATGGCTTGACACATACCGCCTGCCGTAGTTCAAGAAGGCGCTAGAGAGCAAATTCATTCGACTTTGCAAAATAAAATTGCACCACTAGATGGGGGAAGAAATTACATAATGTCCCTTTAACATTGGACAACAAACCTTAAAAATTTGAGTTTAAAAATTTGTGGCCTCGTTGACCGTTTTAGTGAAATAAAGTGTTCAAAAATAGAATTTAAAACAAGTTCTGGCCTGCCGGGAGCATCGCTGTCAACATTAACTGCTGAAAAAGCAGGAGTTCCACGGGTGGAAACAACGTGGTTTCCTATTAGTAATTAAATGAACACAGCAGTCCACCATCTTTCTTTTATTTAACCGGCTCGGGCTTCATAAAACAAACCGACATGAGGTCGAATTAAGTGTGTTGGCATCGGCTTTCGGGACCGTTTCTAAGAGCACTTTGATTAGATGTGCATTAGATATTAGATTTCTCTCCGAGTTCACTGGAGCCCTGAGTCTTCTTTCTGCATCAACAGCCGACGTTTGCAGACCAGAGCGTAAACAGACCGATGAGTTTGCATAAACAGATGCAGACAGCACACACACACACACACGGACAGAGGCAGTTTGTTCTCCTGTTTATCTCCCCAGCTGCTTCCTGTCACAGGTGGTCATTTCCAGCCTGGCGACACAGCTAATGTAATCATCCAATTAGAGGGCGGGCAGTGAGTTCAGCTCATTTCCTGCCCGTCTCATGCTCCGCTCGCCTCATTCTGTCTTCCATCACAAAAAAAAACGACTCGATTAAGGCTTAAGACGGCCTTAAAGGACCATTTCGGTCGTTTACAACATCCAGCTGTATTGCCCAATCTACCCATGATTTAGCCATAGCAAAGATGCAAAAAAATGTCATCCGACCCTGACAGTGTTGCTTGCACGGAGATTTCGGACTGACAACATAGCCATGGGGGCATGGATTTATATTGTGTTTTAAACGCTATTTTTATACCTCTCCTACAGCTCCAAACAACATAACACTTACGTGGTAGTGAGTAGAGGGTCCCTAAAGCCAAACCGAAGTGTCCCGAGGTCTTCATGTGGTCGCATAGAGAGTCCAGAATGAATTTAATCAAGCCAGTACCTGCTCTCAATCAGAGCCTCTTCCGTCAACAGGAGGCTATCTCACGCGAGACATCACGTGAGTCCGTAGTTGATTACCGAGTGTGGAGTAACTCGCTCTGGAAAGTCACAATTTCGTTGCCGTTCTTTTTACAAACATAGTCCAGTATTTCTTTCGAAAGTGAAATGAAGTTGTATGCAACAGCAAAGCCTAGCTTACTAACAGGTTGGAATTTTGAAATGTCACGTGACGTGATGTCTCGCGTGAGATAGCCTCCTGTTGACGGAAGAGGCTCCGATTGAGAGCAGGTACTGGCTTGATTAAATTCATTCTGGACTCTCTATGCGACCACATGAAGACCTCGGGACACTTCGGTTTGGCTTTAGGGACCCTCTACTCACTACCACGTAAGTGTTATGTTGTTTGGAGCTGTAGGAGAGGTATAAAAATAGCGTTTAAAACACAATATAAATCGATGCCCCCATGGCTATGTTGTCAGTCCGAAAGCTCCGTGCAAGCAACACTGTCAGGGTCGGATGACATTTTTTTGGCGTCTTTGCTATGGCTAAATCATGGGTAGATTGGGCAATACAGCTGGATGTTGTAAACGACCGAAATGGTCCTTTAAGTTGGAGAAGGATTCTCACCCGATGCCATTT
Source organism: Odontesthes bonariensis (assembly GCF_027942865.1). Taxonomy (NCBI): domain Eukaryota; kingdom Metazoa; phylum Chordata; class Actinopteri; order Atheriniformes; family Atherinopsidae; genus Odontesthes; species Odontesthes bonariensis. The sequence goes on from NC_134522.1 coordinate 6,939,491, forward strand.
TAGAAAATGTTACACTTTCTAAAATTCACATTCTGCTCGTTTTTCTTGCTGCCGTCTCACGTGTTGCTCGTTTTAAAGGGTCTGAATATGGTTAGATTGCAGTTTTTATCTCATTAATACTCATTAGCAAACATCTGCATCTGTGATAATATGAGCTTAAATTTATTGGGTGTTTGACGAACGAACTGATGGTTAAATCTGCTGAAATTTGCACATTTTACTGAAACAAAAAGCCACTTTATGTGCATTTTTTCCTGTCTCCTCTCACGGTTTGGGACCTTCCCTCTCTGCCTGGGCCTTTTCTCGGACAGCTGAGGTGTACATCGGCATGTCGAAACCCGCCGAGGCTACGGCGTGCACGCAGGAGGCCGCCAACCTCTTCCCAACGTCTCACAACGTTTTGTACATGAGGGGGCAGATAGCCGAGCTGAAGGGCAACATAGACGAGGCCAAACGCTGGTATGAGGAGGCCCTGTCCATCAACCCGACCCATGTCAAGACCATGCAGAGACTGGTAAGACCAGAGGAAACGGGGTTCCTCTTTTATTTATCGGCTCGGGTTCATTCTGAGTCGTGCATTTACTCGCAGGCGTACAGAACCAGTGGTCCCACAAAACTAAAGAACGTTTTCAGGGTTACATTGAGCGAGAATCTTCTTTTTAAATGATAAATCACTATATATATTGTTAGAAAGAGGGCTTCTGAATTTTATGATATTTGAAGGATATTTCTGGAACTGTTCAGGGAAGGAGAATGAGATAATGAAAAATATTTAATTGGTTGTTGGGAGTGCAAGCTGTAACTTACATTTTGAATACTTTTTTATTATTATTTTATTATTATTATTTATGTTTTTATTTACTTATTTATTTTTTATTATTTTCATTATTTCATATTCATTGCACAGTAATTTGCTGTCTAATTACTTTTATTTTTAATCATTTAATTATTTTATTTTTTTCTGCCATATGTTTTGGCTGTTTGAATTGTTGGATGTTGTTATATTAACATGAAAAACTAATAAATATATGTTTAAATAAATAAATAAACTCACACTAACTGTCAGAAATCACCTACTACTCACCATAGAGGAAGTTTGCCATCTTGTAGTGCTGTCCAAATACAAAGTGTTGCCTTATATCGTGCTAAAAAATAACAGATGGAAGACGAATGCATGAGACTTGATGTGCTAAGTGTGATGTAACTGATGGGAACGGAGCAGAGAATCACAGCACAAGCCGCTCAGAACATTTTGTATTTATATGTTTGGTTAAAAGTTTAAATCCATCCCCCAGATTCCTCCTCCAGCTCCTCCAGAGGCCGTTAAGTCGAGTTTACAGATTAAAGCAGGTTAAAATACTATCAGTTTAAGACATTTAATGGATTTTCTTCCACATTTCAGAGGAACTTTTCCATAATCCGGAATGTTTCCACCACCGTGAGCTCCAGTTTTCACGTTTAATTGTATTTTTTTACACTTAGTTTCTTTAGCTGGGATGTTTTTAAAGGTGTTCGGTGATATTTCAGGGTTTAAATCTGCTGTTGAATTAAGGTTTTTTCATCTTTTTCAGGGTCTGATTCTGCACCAGCTGCAGCGCTTCAGTCTGTCTGAGAAAGTCCTGAGAGACGCTGTGCAGGTCAACAGGTGCGTTCTTCTCCTCCTTTCTTCGCCTTATTCATCCTCTACTTCTTTCCTTTTCTTCTCCTCCTTATTCATCCTCTACTTCTTTCCTTTTCTTCGCCTTATTCATCCTCTACTTCTTTCCTTTTCTTCACCTTATTCATCCTCTACTTCTTTCCTTTTCTTCACCTTATTCATCCTCTACTTCTTTCCTTTTCTTCACCTTATTCATCCTCTACTTCTTTCCTTTTCTTCACCTTATTCATCCTCTACTTCTTTCCTTTTCTTCTTCACCTTATTCATCCTCTACTTCTTTCCTTTTCTTCGCCTTATTCATCCTCTACTTCTTTCCTTTTCTTCACCTTATTCATCCTCTACTTCTTTCCTTTTCTTCTTCACCTTATTCATCCTCTACTTCTTTCCTTTTCTTCGCCTTATTCATCCTCTACTTCTTTCCTTTTCTTCTTCACCTTATTCATCCTCTACTTCTTTCCTTTTCTTCACCTTATTCATCCTCTACTTCTTTCCTTTTCTTCACCTTATTCATCCTCTACTTCACCTTATTCATCCTCTACTTCTTTCCTTTTCTTCTTCACCTTATTCATCCTCTACTTCTTTCCTTTTCTTCACCTTATTCATCCTCTACTTCTTTCCTTTTCTTCACCTTATTCATCCTCTACTTCTTTCCTTTTCTTCGCCTTATTCATCCTCTACTTCTTTCCTTTTCTTCTTCACCTTATTCATCCTCTACTTCTTTCCTTTTCTTCGCCTTATTCATCCTCTACTTCTTTCCTTTTCTTCTTCACCTTATTCATCCTCTACTTCTTTCCTTTTCTTCACCTTATTCATCCTCTACTTCTTTCCTTTTCTTCGCCTTATTCATCCTCTACTTCTTTCCTTTTCTTCGCCTTATTCATCCTCTACTTCTTTCCTTTTCTTCGCCTTATTCATCCTCTACTTCTTTCCTTTTCTTCACCTTATTCATCCTCTACTTCTTTCCTTTTCTTCACCTTATTCATCCTCTACTTCTTTCCTTTTCTTCTTCACCTTATTCATCCTCTACTTCTTTCCTTTTCTTCGCCTTATTCATCCTCTACTTCTTTCCTTTTCTTCTTCACCTTATTCATCCTCTACTTCTTTCCTTTTCTTCTTCACCTTATTCATCCTCTACTTCTTTCCTTTTCTTCACCTTATTCATCCTCTACTTCTTTACTTTTCTTCGCCTTATTCATCCTCTACTTCTTTCCTTTTCTTCGCCTTATTCATCCTCTACTTCTTTCCTTTTCTTCGCCTTATTCATCCTCTACTTCTTTCCTTTTCTTCGCCTTATTCATCCTCTACTTCTTTCCTTTTCTTCACCTTATTCATCCTCTACTTCTTTCCTTTTCTTCGCCTTATTCATCCTCTACTTCTTTCCTTTTCTTCGCCTTATTCATCCTCTACTTCTTTCCTTTTCTTCACCTTATTCATCCTCTACTTCTTTCCTTTTCTTCACCTTATTCATCCTCTACTTCTTTCCTTTTCTTCTTCACCTTATTCATCCTCTACTTCTTTCCTTTTCTTCTTCACCTTATTCATCCTCTACTTCTTTCCTTTTCTTCTTCACCTTATTCATCCTCTACTTCTTTCCTTTTCTTCGCCTTATTCATCCTCTACTTCTTTCCTTTTCTTCACCTTATTCATCCTCTACTTCTTTCCTTTTCTTCTTCACCTTATTCATCCTCTACTTCTTTCCTTTTCTTCACCTTATTCATCCTCTACTTCTTTCCTTTTCTTCTTCACCTTATTCATCCTCTACTTCTTTCCTTTTCTTCTTCACCTTATTCATCCTCTACTTCTTTCCTTTTCTTCGCCTTATTCATCCTCTACTTCTTTCCTTTTCTTCTTCACCTTATTCATCCTCTACTTCTTTCCTTTTCTTCTTCACCTTATTCATCCTCTACTTCTTTCCTTTTCTTCGCCTTATTCATCCTCTACTTCTTTCCTTTTCTTCTTCACCTTATTCATCCTCTACTTCTTTCCTTTTCTTCACCTTATTCATCCTCTACTTCTTTCCTTTTCTTCTTCACCTTATTCATCCTCTACTTCTTTCCTTTTCTTCACCTTATTCATCCTCTACTTCTTTCCTTTTCTTCGCCTTATTCATCCTCTACTTCTTTCCTTTTCTTCGCCTTATTCATCCTCTACTTCTTTCCTTTTCTTCGCCTTATTCATCCTCTACTTCTTTCCTTTTCTTCACCTTATTCATCCTCTACTTCTTTCCTTTTCTTCACCTTATTCATCCTCTACTTCTTTCCTTTTCTTCACCTTATTCATCCTCTACTTCTTTCCTTTTCTTCACCTTATTCATCCTCTACTTCTTTCCTTTTCTTCACCTTATTCATCCTCTACTTCTTTCCTTTTCTTCACCTTATTCATCCTCTACTTCTTTCCTTTTCTTCTTCACCTTATTCATCCTCTACTTCTTTCCTTTTCTTCGCCTTATTCATCCTCTACTTCTTTCCTTTTCTTCTTCACCTTATTCATCCTCTACTTCTTTCCTTTTCTTCACCTTATTCATCCTCTACTTCTTTCCTTTTCTTCTTCACCTTATTCATCCTCTACTTCTTTCCTTTTCTTCACCTTATTCATCCTCTACTTCTTTCCTTTTCTTCGCCTTATTCATCCTCTACTTCTTTCCTTTTCTTCACCTTATTCATCCTCTACTTCTTTCCTTTTCTTCTTCACCTTATTCATCCTCTACTTCACCTTATTCATCCTCTACTTCTTTCCTTTTCTTCTTCACCTTATTCATCCTCTACTTCTTTCCTTTTCTTCTTCACCTTATTCATCCTCTACTTCTTTCCTTTTCTTCGCCTTATTCATCCTCTACTTCTTTCCTTTTCTTCGCCTTATTCATCCTCTACTTCTTTCCTTTTCTTCTTCACCTTATTCATCCTCTACTTCTTTCCTTTTCTTCGCCTTATTCATCCTCTACTTCTTTCCTTTTCTTCTTCACCTTATTCATCCTCTACTTCTTTCCTTTTCTTCTTCACCTTATTCATCCTCTACTTCTTTCCTTTTCTTCACCTTATTCATCCTCTACTTCTTTCCTTTTCTTCGCCTTATTCATCCTCTACTTCTTTCCTTTTCTTCTTCACCTTATTCATCCTCTACTTCTTTCCTTTTCTTCACCTTATTCATCCTCTACTTCTTTCCTTTTCTTCACCTTATTCATCCTCTACTTCTTTCCTTTTCTTCGCCTTATTCATCCTCTACTTCTTTCCTTTTCTTCTTCACCTTATTCATCCTCTACTTCTTTCCTTTTCTTCACCTTATTCATCCTCTACTTCTTTCCTTTTCTTCTTCACCTTATTCATCCTCTACTTCTTTCCTTTTCTTCACCTTATTCATCCTCTACTTCTTTCCTTTTCTTCGCCTTATTCATCCTCTACTTCTTTCCTTTTCTTCACCTTATTCATCCTCTACTTCTTTCCTTTTCTTCACCTTATTCATCCTCTACTTCTTTCCTTTTCTTCACCTTATTCATCCTCTACTTCTTTCCTTTTCTTCTTCACCTTATTCATCCTCTACTTCTTTCCTTTTCTTCACCTTATTCATCCTCTACTTCTTTCCTTTTCTTCACCTTATTCATCCTCTACTTCTTTCCTTTTCTTCTTCACCTTATTCATCCTCTACTTCTTTCCTTTTCTTCGCCTTATTCATCCTCTACTTCTTTCCTTTTCTTCGTCTTATTCATCCTCTACTTCTTTCCTTTTCTTCGCCTTATTCATCCTCTACTTCTTTCCTTTTCTTCTTCGCCTTATTCATCCTCTACTTCTTTCCTTTTCTTCACCTTATTCATCCTCTACTTCTTTCCTTTTCTTCACCTTATTCATCCTCTACTTCTTTCCTTTTCTTCACCTTATTCATCCTCTACTTCTTTCCTTTTCTTCACCTTATTCATCCTCTACTTCTTTCCTTTTCTTCACCTTATTCATCCTCTACTTCTTTCCTTTTCTTCTTCACCTTATTCATCCTCTACTTCTTTCCTTTTCTTCGCCTTATTCATCCTCTACTTCTTTCCTTTTCTTCTTCACCTTATTCATCCTCTACTTCTTTCCTTTTCTTCACCTTATTCATCCTCTACTTCTTTCCTTTTCTTCTTCACCTTATTCATCCTCTACTTCTTTCCTTTTCTTCACCTTATTCATCCTCTACTTCTTTCCTTTTCTTCGCCTTATTCATCCTCTACTTCTTTCCTTTTCTTCGCCTTATTCATCCTCTACTTCTTTCCTTTTCTTCACCTTATTCATCCTCTACTTCTTTCCTTTTCTTCGCCTTATTCATCCTCTACTTCTTTCCTTTTCTTCGCCTTATTCATCCTCTACTTCTTTCCTTTTCTTCGCCTTATTCATCCTCTACTTCTTTCCTTTTCTTCGCCTTATTCATCCTCTACTTCTTTCCTTTTCTTCACCTTATTCATCCTCTACTTCTTTCCTTTTCTTCGCCTTATTCATCCTCTACTTCTTTCCTTTTCTTCACCTTATTCATCCTCTACTTCTTTCCTTTTCTTCGCCTTATTCATCCTCTACTTCTTTCCTTTTCTTCACCTTATTCATCCTCTACTTCTTTCCTTTTCTTCACCTTATTCATCCTCTACTTCTTTCCTTTTCTTCTTCACCTTATTCATCCTCTACTTCTTTCCTTTTCTTCGCCTTATTCATCCTCTACTTCTTTCCTTTTCTTCTTCACCTTATTCATCCTCTACTTCTTTCCTTTTCTTCTTCACCTTATTCATCCTCTACTTCTTTCCTTTTCTTCACCTTATTCATCCTCTACTTCTTTCCTTTTCTTCACCTTATTCATCCTCTACTTCTTTCCTTTTCTTCTTCACCTTATTCATCCTCTACTTCTTTCCTTTTCTTCACCTTATTCATCCTCTACTTCTTTCCTTTTCTTCACCTTATTCATCCTCTACTTCTTTCCTTTTCTTCTTCACCTTATTCATCCTCTACTTCTTTCCTTTTCTTCTTCACCTTATTCATCCTCTACTTCTTTCCTTTTCTTCACCTTATTCATCCTCTACTTCTTTCCTTTTCTTCGCCTTACTCATCCTCTACTTCTTTCCTTTTCTTCTTCACCTTATTCATCCTCTACTTCTTTCCTTTTCTTCTTCGCCTTATTCATCCTCTACTTCTTTCCTTTTCTTCTTCACCTTATTCATCCTCTACTTCTTTCCTTTTCTTCACCTTATTCATCCTCTACTTCTTTCCTTTTCTTCACCTTATTCATCCTCTACTTCTTTCCTTTTCTTCTTCACCTTATTCATCCTCTACTTCTTTCCTTTTCTTCGCCTTACTCATCCTCTACTTCTTTCCTTTTCTTCTTCACCTTATTCATCCTCTACTTCTTTCCTTTTCTTCGCCTTATTCATCCTCTACTTCTTTCCTTTTCTTCGCCTTATTCATCCTCTACTTCTTTCCTTTTCTTCACCTTATTCATCCTCTACTTCTTTCCTTTTCTTCACCTTATTCATCCTCTACTTCTTTCCTTTTCTTCTTCACCTTATTCATCCTCTACTTCTTTCCTTTTCTTCTTCACCTTATTCATCCTCTACTTCTTTCCTTTTCTTCACCTTATTCATCCTCTACTTCTTTCCTTTTCTTCGCCTTACTCATCCTCTACTTCTTTCCTTTTCTTCTTCACCTTATTCATCCTCTACTTCTTTCCTTTTCTTCTTCGCCTTATTCATCCTCTACTTCTTTCCTTTTCTTCTTCACCTTATTCATCCTCTACTTCTTTCCTTTTCTTCACCTTATTCATCCTCTACTTCTTTCCTTTTCTTCACCTTATTCATCCTCTACTTCTTTCCTTTTCTTCTTCACCTTATTCATCCTCTACTTCTTTCCTTTTCTTCGCCTTACTCATCCTCTACTTCTTTCCTTTTCTTCTTCACCTTATTCATCCTCTACTTCTTTCCTTTTCTTCGCCTTATTCATCCTCTACTTCTTTCCTTTTCTTCACCTTATTCATCCTCTACTTCTTTCCTTTTCTTCGCCTTATTCATCCTCTACTTCTTTCCTTTTGTTTCTCGTCATCTTTCATTATTTCTTTTTTTCTTGCCTTCGCTCACATCTTCCTCTTCATCTTCCTCACCTCGTTTTTTTCCTCTTTGGCATCTTCGTCTTGTTTCTTCCTCTCCTTCTCATCCTTTCTTCTCTCATTTCCACTCCTCTCTCCATTTTATCTTACAACTCTTTATCTAAACCTCTCCTACTCTTCTTCTTTCATCCTTTTTTGTCTTCTCTCCTCTTCTATTTTCTTTTAAACTCCTTCCTCTCCTCTCCATCCCTCCTCTCTTCACGCTCACACTTCCCCTTTCTTTTACCTCTTTCCTTACTCTTTCTTTCTTCATCCCTCTACTCATCATCCCTTCTTCTTTTCTCTCAACCTAAACTCTTTTCCCTGATCCCTATCCTATCTTTTATCCATCCCTCCTTTCCTCTAATCTTGCTTCCTTCTTCTCTCCTTTCCTCTCCTCCCTCCTTTATTTTCTCCATTTTTATCGATTTTATCCTCCAACTCCTCTTCATCTGAATCTCTCCTACTCTTCTTTTCTTTTCTTTTTGTCTTTCATCTCTTCCTGCTGTCCTCCCCTCATTTTGTCAACTCTTTCCTTACCCTTTCTTTCTCCTTCTTCATCCCTTCTTCTTTTCTCTCATCCTAAACTCTCCTTTTCCCTGATTCCTATCCTTTCTTTTCACCATCCCTCCTTTACTCTGATCTTGCTTCCTTCTCTCTTCTCATATTGTCAGTATTTCTGTTCCTGTTTCTTCTTCTCCTTCTTATCTCCTTTCCTTCTCTCCTCAGACTCCTCTTCATCTGAATCTCTCCTACTCTTCTTTTATCTTTTCTTTTTGTCTTTCATCTCTCCTGCTGTCCTCCCCTCCTTTTGTCAACTCTTTCCTTACTCCTTCTTTATCTTTTTGCCCTTTTCTCCCCTTCTGTTTCCTCCTTTTTCATCCCTCTACTCATCATCCCTGCTTCTCTTCTCCACCCGTGGTGTTGAACACATTTTGAAAGTAACCGTCTCCTCCTCTCGCCAGCACGGCTCATGACGTGTGGAACAGTCTGGGCGAGGTGCTGCAGGCTCAGGGAAACGCCGCCGCCGCCACCGAGTGTTTCCTCACCGCCTTGGAGCTGGAGGCCAGCAGCCCCATCTTGCCCTTCACGATCATCCCCCGAGCGCTATAAACGCAGCGAAACCCTCAGCACTGTAGCACAAATAATGGACCTGAGAGCTGCACCATGCAAACACACGCATTACTGTAAATAATGCAATACCAGTACTCCCCTCTACCCTTCCCACAATGCCTTGCTGCGGCTGCGTGCGTGAGGTCATGAGTCTGTGTGCCGATACATTTGTCGTGTGCCTGTTTGCATCCGTGCATGCGCACCCACCTCCATGTTTGCGTGCCAACTTGTGTCTGGTTGTTGGTGTAAATACGACTCAGAATTTTGTTTACATATTTAGTCCAAACACGTTAAAGATAGAAAAAGGTTTCCTTTTATGAGCCAAACGTCTCGGTTACTCGAACACAAACACGCACGCTCACTTGTTGCTGTTAAGATGGAGCAGATGTCTGTTACGTGCCCGCCGGCGGAGAATCCACCGGAGCGGCGACGGACTCGATCGACGGATCACCGAAGAATCAATCGGACAGTTGATGCCAAATCATTGGGTGCGTTCACACAGAAAATGAGCGCTGGCGTGTGAGGAAAGGCGGCGTTTTGATGTGAAGCGCGTTTACTCTCACGTGTGCAGTTTAACAGTTAAGTTACTGATGACCTCATTTGTTGTTTTTCACCTGAAAAAGGAGAAATCTGTTGCTGAAATCTGATTTTCTGTGTGAACGCGCCCACGGTGATCCTGTTTATTTGTATCCCGTCACAGCCAGATTGATAGTTATTTTTTATTTGATTATAAATACAAAGAATTATTGCTGTATATTTGTTCGTTCCTTGTGTATTATTGTTATTATTTTAGAGAGTAAATTATACTTCTATTTTCCAGAGATGAGTCATTTTTTGCTGTAAACGAATGACTGAAATTAGAACAATGACGACCAAGATAATAAAAGTGGCTAAAAAAAGAAGAATTTTCTTTATTTATTATGTCAAACATGCTCCTATGTGGAAGGCTTTCGGTAAAGCTCGGTGTGGTGTTCCCCCTGGCTGTGACCTCGGGGCCAGCGGTGTGCGTTACCGTCTCGGGTTGTGTTGGAGGGCGGCGCCGCTGACACGATTGGTCCACACCGAGGTCTCTAGCGGACTCTCGGGTGTCACCAACCATTAATCTCCATTTGTTTCTGAGGATTCATCTCTAACCAGTTTAAGAGTATTGTTGCTGATGCAAAGCATTTATGATTTTACTTAAAATAACTCGCTTTATTACACCTGTTCAGTTGTTAAACACAAATAACTAATCAGCCAATCACATGGCAGCAATGTGGTGCGTTCAGGCGTCCAGACTGAGCATCAGAAAGTATATTATTAAACTAAGCATCGTTTAAACTGCACAGCCTTTTCCATCCCGTCCACTATGGGTTACTGGTCCAGTTACCTCAAACACTTTGCACATTTATCTACATTTCCTGATTAAAAACCTGCCTCCACTTCAGTGTTTTGACACTTGACTGAAAAACTGGTTCAGACTGAGAAACATTAAGCTTTTTTTTCCCCATCTGTTGCCAAATGGCTTGTTTTTTAGTTCTGAATGTTTGTTGCCCAAATAAATCGGAGTAAAAAAAATAAATTTCTTTTAGTTGGTTCGTCCTGAGGACTCGAAGACAAATACTGAATATTCAGCCCATAAAAATAAGTGAGAGAAACCCAAAACTGGAGAAGTTTAGTTACTGTGTGATGACTCAAACGCCTCCAACACTTATCATCCTGATTCTTTTAAAACAACAACAATCTGAGATGTTACAGAAGTGTAAATTAAACCCAAAACAGCTGATTATTTGGCTTTTCCTGCTATCATTTACAGACATTTTTGGCCATCTGGAGAAGTCCTTCTGTGGATTATTTGTAGTTTTGAGAGACATCTATCTTAAACTGTTCCAATTTTTCCTTTTACTCATGTTATATTGATCTAAAAAAATAAAAACAAAATACTGTAGATTTGTATATAGCAAATGTTTATTCACTATTTTTATTTATTTGCTTGTTTTTACTTGAATTGTTTTCATATCTTTTAGTGTATGCTGCTGCAGCAAAACAATTTCCCAAATTGGGATGAATAAAGTATTTATCCATCTATCTAAATCCATAGATCTGCAGTAATTTTGTTAAAAGTTGGACCACAGGTTCGATCCTGTGTGTCGGGTGGGCTCCTCCTCGCTCTGAATGAGTCAAACATGCGCACACACACACTCAGCGTCTTAGTTCATGGTATTTTATTGGAAAAACAAAAATGTAAAGACTAGCATGTACAACTTGGAATGCAGATCAACTGAAGGGAACGACTGGGCCGGGCTTTGCCGCGCGCACGCACACAGACAGACACACACGGGCAAACTCGCACACAAACACGATAGAAATGCTGTAAAGCGCCGACCCCGTCCCCGCTAAACTGAAACTCACACCTTCGTACGGTTATACACGCACAGCCTTTGAGGCAATACGCTGCACCCGACCCAAATTTTTTATTTTTAACCATTTTAGAAACCTCCGCAAACGAATACTTGATCTGGTAGAAGTGTTGGTTAAGTCATACTGATATTGCCTCAGAAACTGTACTTATATGGGATCAACTTTAAAACCCAAACGGGCTCAAGTCTACGCCCCGCCCAGGCTTCACCCTCCAGAAGAAAAAAAAAGGAAACACACAGAGGATAGTGAGTAAACTGACATGCCAAAACACAAAGTCTAAAATGAGTTCTTGTTTATTACGTTTTTAGCTCTTTTTTTTTGTTTGTTTTTTTTCTTAAAAATATCCATCGTCGCTGACCTCGTTCAGGAGGACAAACGCACCCGCTGGTTTACCCCCTCCCTCCTCTGTGGGCCTCAGGCCAACCTGCCGCTGGGCTCTATGCAGTGACCCATGTAACGCTGCATGCATGAAGAACAGGAACGAAAAGAAGGTGAAGAAGAAGAAAGGCGACTGGCCGGCCCAAATAACCATCGTGACATCAGGCGGGTGGAACCAGGAAGCAGAGGAGCAGCGGCCGAACCAGCCAGCTGCTCACAGGCTGCTTGTCTAACGAGTTTAGATCTGATTGGGCAGCTCAGCGCTGGAGTGGGGGAGGGAGGGGGGTACAAGCCAGAACATGCAGATTAATTTAGGTTTGTTTCTTCTTCTGTGTTTTTTTTTTTTGTCTTTTTTTAAGCTCGTTTATAATGGACAGATTTTCAGTTTTCCAACATTCAGTTTAAATCGTCTATACAGAACAGAATGATTAAATGTAGATTTTTGCAATAAGAGGTAAGTGAAACGTCTGACTGATTCTTCTTCTTTAGTGCGAGCCCCGTTCATTTGGCGGTCATCATCTGAACAAACTCTGCGGAGGGAAAAGACGAAAATAAAAATCAGGAACTACGTTTTACATCGTGTCGTACTTCGCCCGCGGTCGAATCTCCGGACGCACCTTCGTAGTTGACCTGTCCGTCGCCGTCGATGTCGGCTTCTCTGATCATCTCGTCTACTTCCTCGTCCGTGAGCTTCTCCCCCAGGTTAGTCATCACGTGACGCAGCTCGGCCGCACTGATGTATCCGTTGCCGTCCTGACCGAGATGCAACAGGTGAGTTTAAGAAAGCCCGATCAGATATAAACATCCACTGAGGACCTATTCAACGCCATTCTGTTCGCTGAAACCAGTTACACTGGCAGGATAAATGCTGAGAAACATACGACTGAATACTACGTCACAGGAGTAGTGCAGAAGAAGAGATTTACAGGAAGTACGAGGCCGTTATTTCTACTCTAATCATCTGCAGCAGTGTTTCCCAACCGGGGGTACGTGTACCCCTAGTGGTACGCGGAGGTACTGCAGGGGGTACGCGGCACACGGGGAGTTTAATTTATTTATTTATTAAGGCGTCACACTTTTATGAAGGAGACTCCAGTTTTGTGATGAATGTTACATGAGTTAGGCCTGTTAATGTATTCTTAAAAAGAGAGAAATGTTACTCGTTTAAGTTGGATAACAAAGGAAGATTATTTTGATTTAGTATTTATACCATTTTGGTTAATTATTTATATTTTAAGAAAATGTTTTTTATTCTTACGTTGAATTCAACTGAGGTTTAAAATAATAAATAAAAAAAGAGAAAGCCTGAGAATTTTATGTTCAAGTTAAGGATATCAAATAAAATGATTTTCATGTAATAACCACTGTGTTGCTCTACTTTTGGAGAATCATCGCATGGGTTGTATGTGTGAGGGGGTACTCAGGCCAAAAAAGGTTGGGAAACACTGATCTACAGAACTTCTCATTTTCTCCAAACCGGATCTTCCTCCACATCTGGGAACTAAAGACTAAACACAGATGGATTGTTGTGACAACCTCGTGACCTACGGGAAGTTGCACCCGACGCCGCCGGCAGCGGCGACACATTTCGTTGCAAACGTGAACCCAACTGAATGTAAAGATTTACCTTGTCAAAGACTCTGAATGCCTCCCTGATCTCCTCCTCGCTGTCAGTGTCCTTCATCTTCCTCGCCATCATCGTCAGGAACTCAGGGAAGTCGATGGTCCCGTTGCCTGATGGAGACGAGTCGGAGAAAAGAGGTGAACACGAAGCTCCGTCAAATATTTACACGGTTTTATGAGACAAGTTTCCCCCGTCTTAAAGGGCACCACCGTACCGTCAGCATCCACCTCGTTAATCATGTCCTGGAGCTCAGCTTCAGTCGGGTTCTGACCCAGTGACCTCATGACGGTGCCCAGCTCCTTGGTGGTGATGGTGCCGTCTCCATCTTTATCAAACAGGGAGAAGGCCTCCTTGAACTCTAGACAGGAACACAGACGACGGGAGAGGTTTGAGGCCAAGTAGTGACGGCACATCTGAATAAGCCGACTGAGAAAATACGTTTTTTACCAGCGATCTGCTCTTCTGTTAGTTGGTCTGCCTAAAAGACAAAAACAGATCAAAATTAACTCGGACTCAGGTTAAAGTTAAACCTGCAGTCATACATTGTTGTTGTTGCTTGTTTTTAAAATTCATTTAAATGATTTTATTTGTTTCTCTTTATATTCTTTTATGTATTTTTAATGCTTCTTACACTCGCTGCTGCAATGCTTTTATTTTATGTAAAGCACTTTGAATTGTTTGTACATGAAATGTGCTATATAAATAAATTTGATTTTGATACAGTGGCAGCAGATGATCGTACGATAAAACAGACCATGACTTCACTTTATTCTCCGTCCGTGTGAACAACCTTTATAGAATCAAAGTGAATATCTGTGAGGTCCGCCACCAGCTTCGCTGCTTTTGGTTCTGGTTTTTTCGGCCCTCTGCCGCCTCCATCCAGCCTCAATCCCGCGGCTCCTCGACGCTGTTTTAGGTCTACTCCTCCACCGATGGCTGCTGGTTTCGCGCTGAGCCCATCCAGCGTCCCGCGGACCGTCACTAAGCCTTCAGCCAGGCACTCGGCCCGCTTGCTGTTCTGGACGCCGTGCTTTTTAACCTCTGCCAGCTCCGCTTTGGTCCTCTGCAGGCAGCTTCTCAGGTCCTGCATCTCTCTGACCAGGTTGTCCATGCGGCTGGCTGAGGTGTCCATCAACATCTGCAGGAAGGCTCTGTAGTTCCTCTCCTGCTGCTGGATGAGCTCCTTGTAGCAATGCTGCTGTTCATCCAAGAGGTCGTAGACTGTGGACAAGCTCACCAGCTCATCCTCTGCGGGGTACACGGCAACTTTCTTAGGCAGCATGAGGGAACAATGGCAAGTAGGACGGGAATTATGTGCAAAGGTGGGAGGAACGGGTGGACGGTAAAAGTAGTGACTAGACATCTATCAGTTGCTTCTGATTGATACAAATGATAAAGAAACTGAAGCACGAGCCATCTATTTCAGTAGTCACATAACTGCATGGACAGAGAAGATCTTGCTGTTGAAGCAGATCAATCCTCCTGGATAATTGCCCGACTCGCCTTTCAATCCTTCCAGTGTGGATCGGTGATAGATGACAGAAGTTTTCACAATCGCTCCAGAGAAGCAACGGTCAGCAGACTGGACAGACACGTGATGCGTCTCTTCTACGAGCTGGGTGACAAGTTGATCGAACAGCTGGTCCTTCTGCTGATGTTGTCCTGGTTGCTCATCCGTCCATCTCTCAGTAAATCTCTCTCCCAGTCTTTGTGTTTTGCAGCACTGAGGGTGTACGTGACCAGACGCTGCGCTTCCCTCGCTGCATCAGACTCCAGGTGGGTGACACTGTGGAGATGCCCCTCCGCCTGCGCCTTCATATCAGCGAGCGTAAGCTCAGGCATGACAGCGGAGGCTCGGCTGTCTTTCCATCTGTCCAAAAGCTGCGCGAGTAAAGACGCATGCAGCGATGAGGTGTCCACCTCCTGCCGGAGTTCAACAGATGAAGAGCCTTTCATGTGTGGGTCCAGGCCAGAGGAGGTCGGTCAAACATGTCAGAAAACTGATTTACGGCGTGCACGAGTAACAGAGTCCAGACCGGGGGGAGGTCATGGGACTGTTGTGTATATGCTAATCTGTGACCTGTCATCTCACGACTACAGTTGCAGCTCCTGGGGAGGATCAGTTGACTGATCATCTGGCCTCCCACACAGCATCATCGGTCACACCAAACGGGCCCTCATCCACACAGTTACAGGGAGTGTGACACTAACTTTCACAGAGAGCTTTCACTCAGTTAAGAGACATTTTGACATAAATGAGCCAAACTGAATAACACATAAGAACACATTTTAACCAGATGTGGAAGGTGCTGACAGCTCGATTTAAAGCCCAGTTAGATTGCTAAAAACTAAGACTTACCTTGAACCAACTCAACATGAGGCCTTTATGGCTATAAATTTATGACTCCAATAAAAATGTTCTCTTACTTTCTCTGGTTTTTACTACATAATTATGCAAGGCTGTGTATTTTATTTCAGACAGAACACGTGAAAACGATGCTGCTGCCAGGCAGCAGCAACAGGAAGCCTCCTGACGGTAAAGTACAGATAACACACATGTGTGAAGCCTTGAAGATGTGAGCGCTGCTGATGGCTAACAAGCTGCTAAACCCTCTGGTATCCAGGCCAAGCTACTTTCAAGGCACAGCAACGTGCAACAGCTCATGTTTCTGCCATGGTAGATGGTGCGAGACGAGGAAAGAGGATGTACCTTTCACTTTTAGAGCACACGTCCTAAAAGGCGAGTCCCTCCACATAGAGATTATAAAAACAGTCGCAATACAAGTCTTTCTGCTTTGTAATTAGTGTAAAAGACAACTACAGCAGAGGTCTTAATCCCAGCAGCTACGCCCTACTTCTTGTGTCAACTTTCTTAAAAATCGTGGGAATCCAAAAAATGCAACGGTTCAAATTGCCCTCAATGCATGTGGTGTGAAACTTAAATGCTTTGCAGTACACTGAAGAGGAAATTCAAAGTTAAGATTACTTACAACAACTATTATTAAGAGAAAATGAGCCACGACATAATATCCATGTAAAAGAAGTGATCGTAATACAACATTTGTGTCAGTTTCATGAAGCTATTTGATGATGTCAGCCCAAACAGTCGCAATCTGGTGATTAATATCCGAGACGGGGCCCAGCTGCGTGCTGACCTCTCTCAGGGAGACAGTAGCATTAACCACGAGTTTTATCCATTAGTGCTCAACTTTTCCTTAATATAGATTTATGAGCACAAAGGTTGTGACCAAGGCATGGATCCCAAACCAGCTAATCTTTCATGTGAGGAGCCAACACTGTCAGAAACTACAGTTTGTGTGCTTTTTATTTGTAGGGAGTGGCAGCACTACAACCCACACTTGCATCCTCTTTCCCCCTCAACTGAAACGCACAATATCTATCCAGACTGGACTGGGGTTTCTTCAACTGTTATTCATCAGCAATTGTGACTGAGGTGAAGATAAAAAAAATTAAAAATCACTATTATGATTACAGAAATTCTAATTATGTTTAAGGCTTTTGGATGATTGCCTTCAATTGTAAGATGTTGTATCATATGGTAAAGTAGACATTTACGTATTCTGAAACCTGTTACCTGTGCAGGTTCTTACATGCTGTTACATGTTAGACTTTTAACAGCCATTTTGACTGTTGTTATAGTAACGTGTGAAAAATCAAACACATTACCCATTAGCCCACTTAATAACTTAAATGTTCAACGTCCGCGGGTAACATTAATAATTCTTTGTAGGGATCCCACCCTATCAAAGGCATTGAAAGCATACCCGAGCTAAACTATCGCCACAACTCTTCAAACAAAAATGCTTCGTTGACTGGCGACACGGCTGTCAAATACCGGGAAATTAGTCATTGACGGTGTAGTATTAGCTGTGATGCTAACAGCGGCAACCGCCACAACTTTACAACCGAAACCAACGGTAACAAGTAGTTACCCGTTAGCCTGGGTTAACGTCGACCGTTGCTATAATTACACACACCGATTTTAAGCCACAGTGATAAGCTTCTCGCCCGCCGCAAACGGTTTACGTTTAGCAGCCACAGCGTCAACGGCTACCTGTGAGCGTCAACGGCTAACTCAGCGGTTCAAACGAGTCCTCGCGCTGGGATATTTCAAACAACGATAATCCCAGATACACATGAAGAACACATGGTGGCTTAGAGCCAGCTCAAAAGATATTAAAATCGAGTCCTACACATTACAAACCACGGTTGATTAAATACTCACCATATCTGTATGAGACGGAACTGCTGGTCTACTAGTGCTACAGGAGAGAGGAAATGGACGGTCGCCACTGAGCAAGGCTGGCTGGAAGGAGAACCACCTCTATACAGCTCCTTGTATTCCTCCGCACTGTGGGGAAATTCACTCTGATTTTATCGCGCCCTGCTCGTCTTCGCACATGTGCGCATGCGCACACCTCACATATCTGGGCGACGGTGGAAATGCGCCTTTAAAGTTCTCGGATGGGCTTTGATTAAATATTGTGATTTTGATTGATTAAATATAATACATTTTTTATAAAAGTTTAATAAATTAATTGATAAATTTAATAAATTAAATTGTTTATTTTTATTTGTTTATTTTGCCATTTAGTCATTTATTATTATTTAGTTAGTAGTAGTAATATTATTATTGTTGTTTTATTGTTGTTAATTCAATCATTGTAAATATTTTTTTTTAAATGTTGAGCTACTTGACGAATTTGAATTTCCCCCATTAGGGGATAAATAAAGTATTTTTCTATTTCTATTCTATTCTATTCTAAAATGTTCTCCGATCAAGAAACATACCAAAGTTGAAACAAAAGGTTTTTTATGGGGTTTTTTTTTTTGCTATAACAGGACAAATTTCCCCCATTCACGTTGAACTTGTGAACAGTAAAGGCTTTTTTCTTTATTTATGAAGATTATTTTTACTGCGATATACCATCCAAGTTACTCCTGGTGGGTAGGAAAAGGTTTTTGGTGCCATTCAGCCATGAAATATTACCATAGATGCCCAGTTTTTCCTTATTATATATTCATGAGCACAAAACTTATGTATGTTATTCAGAGATCTCAACAATCTACACTCAATTGTGGGCAAAGTAGGTCTTATTTTGAATTAGAGGCCTGTTTTAGAAATATATTGTGTCTTTACCTCGTGTTATCTCACACTGGAATTAATTTATTGAATGATATCACTTGGAAGAAACTCTGACTTTTACCCAATCAATCTCATACTAAAAGGTTTCTCATAAAGCCAATATAATGTTTTTATTCTGAACTTTTATGGCTGTGATTACATCCGTTGGAATCTATTTTTCCACTAATATGAAATATGTTATATTGAAATATCTCTGTGTTTGTGGTTTAAAGATTCAGAAAAATGCAAAAGTATCACAAATGTAACCAGAAATTAAGCACATACATTGGGAAATTGCTTATTTTATGCTGATTGGAGTGTTGTGCATGAAATATGCAGAAATTATATTTTCATCCTATATTTTCATCTTTATTGAATGATTTCTAACATATCCCCTTTCATTAATGTGTCTTACCTCTTGATTCAAAATTATAAGCAATGTTTTTGTAATTAAATCCTGCTTCACACCCGACAACTTGTATAATTTGCTATTTTGAGCATTTACTTCTAAAACAAAACCTCTACTTTCAAAGACCAAACATAATGTATTAGAAGATTATTGTTACAGATATCTTATCTTGTCATAAAAAAATAATAAAAACCCGTATTTAACAGCTGTTTCGTCCCATACTACATCTGCTTTTCCCTGGAAAACCGCCACTTTGGGAACGTGACTACAGGAAGAGTGACGGACTATTTTGTGTTACACCTAGTTTTATTAAGGCGGAAGGATACGCTCGAAAAGTCGCAACTGACAGCTCTATGAAGGCTGCGGCTTTGCTTTTAAAAGACGGGTTTTGATTGGACAGGACAGACCTGCAATGTTCCAAAAATGTAAAGCGGCCTATGATTGGCTGTGTTGGATCTGCAATGCGTCAAACCACAGCGCGGCAAAAAGGGCAGAGGGAGCGTCTCTTCCGCTTCAGCGTTTTATGGGAGTAGAAAAACGGCAGGTGATAAGTTCCAGGTAGTCTACAGGTGTGTCGTTAAAATAGAGTACCGAAGCACAGACTGACAGTATGAAAAATACTTTAATTATTTCTAAAAATGAAGATAAAATTCTTAAATTTAGAAAACCACTAAATATAGTTCCCTTCTGGGACTTTTTTTGTGTGTGTGTGTGAAGCTGGTAACTTTAAATAATTGAAAAATAGGGGAGAAAAAGAAAAGATGATACCAAATAAAGTACTTTTATGTAAATAAAAATGTAAAATTAATGTGCAGGGAACATCATTAATAAAGTTTTTGCACCTCATCAGTTGAAATTAACTTCTTCCTTTAGACTCTTGTTATAATATGAACAACTTCTGGTTATTTAAAGTTGTTATTTAACCGGAGATAGGCCTATATCAGGTCTGAACACAAGCTTGTGCAAATAAACAAACCTCTAGCACACAAAATATAAAGGATTCTCATATTTATTGACAAAATAAGGAGCTAAAACACAGCTATTAAAATATTTTGGAACATTATGTACAAAGGATGCTTTGTCGTTCATCTAGAAATCAATCCAACTTCAGAGTTCAACCCTGAAGCTTTGTATGTGTCAAACAAGTATGCCATTGCAAGTACAGTTCTCTAATGAGGTGTTCTCTCAGTCTTCCAGCAGTATATCCAGCTCTTCTAAAGGCAGCCTCAGTCGGAGTTCTTTCTCCGTCATCAGATCAACGAACTCCTGCAGATGCTCGGGGAACAGCTGAACCGCGTCCATATACAGACCCTGATCAATAAATACACACAAAGAAAGAACATTAGTTTGCATAGTTTTATTACGTGAGATCAGCCCCAGCTGGGGAAATAATTGTGTCTACATCTTACCTTCGCCCAGGGGATGTTCTGCAAGGCCTTGTAGAAGATCCCTCTGGCTTTATCCACTTTTCTTTCTGACAACTACAAATTTACAAATTAGTCCGTGTGAGTCTGCAGAAGCTTGTGCAAATGGAACCCTAGTTTCACTGCTTCACGTTAGCAGTAACTATGTGTGTGAGCTGTTTATTGTCTCACCAGGAAGTGAATGTACATCCTCCACAGTAAAGGACAGAGAGCACCCATCTCTGTTGCTGCGGCGCTTTCAAACAGTCCTCGGATTCGGTTGCTGAGGCCGTTTTCGGGCAGTATGGACAGCGTTTTATCGCAGCTAAAAGACCTCAAAATGTAACACAAAGTAAATGTGCAATTATTTGTCTAAATATGGCTCAAATCAAATTAAAAATACAGACCAGGTGCAGAAGTTTTCCCGCCTTACACATACCTGTGACACACTCATGCACGGTCACACACTCATAGAGACAGATAGAATGAAGAATGGAAGTATTGTGATGTGGTTTGATGTGAGTTTTTGTTGCCACAGAATCGTTCTCAGCGCGAAAACTTGTGGTTTTACCTCTGAGCAGCATCCACCAGCTGCTTCCTTTGTTGTTCAGCAACAATAGCAAAGAGGCGTGGCACGACGCTGCTGCTGTCTCTGATTACGGAGTGGAAAAAACGCCGTGCCCGGCCAGCGCTATGGTAACGATTTTCCACCTGAAACACAGGTGACATAACAGTCAGGATGGATTAGATTTTAACCTGTGAGGATTTGTTATATGAGCAGACTCACCTGCACATATATGCTCCACAGAGGGGCGCTGCTGGGCCACGCCGAGAGGGCCGAGGTGAGCGTTTCTCTCAGGGTTTTCAGAGGAAACACACCAATGTTGCTGTGGTACTTCAGCAGAGCCGCCTGCTGCACAGCTAGCACCTCACACTCTGAAGCTAACCGTTTCGCACAGTGGCTGGAATCAGCTGCAGAGTGGCTGGTTTTCTCAGGTGTTAGCGTACGATACAGCTCCTCCAGCCTCTCTCTGGCCTGGCTGTAGACAGCAGTAGCTGCTTGGATGCTCACTGTGAGGTACTGGAACAGAGCATAGCAGCCAACAAGACCTCTGAACCTCAGCTTCTCCTCCAGCCCATCTGATGGCGAAAATAAACAAAATAAAACCAGTGCCGATTTTCTCTTCTTTATCTTTTTGATATTACAAAAGAACTAGTTTGACATAAGTCTTAAAGTTATATTTTATTCTACCACTATTCAACCAGGGTTGAATACTTTTGTAAGCCACTGTAGCTTTTGTTAATGCTCAGAAATGTATCCTACTGTCCTACAATTTGAGAATTAAACACAAAAACATTCTTTTCACAAGCCTTGAACAAATATTTGAAAATAAAGGAAGCACATTGAGTTGCCTGTGGTATGAAATGCGCTATATAAATAAAGATTGATTGATTGATTGATTGATTGATTGATTGATAGATAAAGGTTCATTGTGTGGGATGCAGCTGTTAAAGCATCCATGTTTCGTACCATGTGTGTCTAAGCTTCTCATAATATCAGCAGCTTTTCTATCTACCAACGGGGAATGTTTAAACCATAAAGCCTGTCCAGCTTTTTCAGCTTTCTGAGAGCAGGATGTTTTTTCATGTGCAACACAAACCCAGAATGCTCTAAAAATCTAATCATAACCAGGACACTGGTGCACATTAAAACACATGAAACGTCTGCCAACAGACAAAATGTTAAATGTTACTCAGAAGGGCAACAATACTTTGTTATGATGTATACATTTTGTTTCTCTGTAGTAATTTTCCTGCCACGGAGAATCTAAAAACCTTTTATTTGCCAAATGTTCAGCTTTTAATGGAAAAAACCAAATGCACAGAAACCGTTTGGTGAACTAACCTTTTCTGTTGGGCTGAAGATTCTTCATGTTTTGCTCCAGCGCAGACAAGTTGGCAGTTAAAGCTTGTTCATAGGACTTCCTGGCTTTCAGGATGGAAACCGGGGAGAGGGACTCAGAGGATGTGGAGGAGGTTCCCTCTGCGAGCCGGGTCAGAACGCACACAGCCGGCGACGTGGTTACATCTGTAAGCCGCCCTGCTGGCTCTTTCGCTCGGTTTTCCACCTCCAGCTGGGACCACAGGAGGCACAGCTCGCACAGAGTGGGGCTGCTCAGCCCTTTGGTTCCCTCCAACGCTGTGGCCGTGGAGAACACCTTGCGGGCCTCATCCAGACTGCCCAGCATCCACTCCAGGTGGGCGTACTCCCTCCACAACACCAGCGATGAGCGATTGTCAGGTTCTTTGAGCAGCCGCTTGGCAAACCGCTTGCTGCGTTTGCCTTGAATGCGAAGACGCTTTTTATTGTTGCACAAGCATCGCAAAACCTGACACACAAACACGGAGAAATAAGTGATGATGCTTTTAATTTCTATCTAAGCGATGTTCAGATGAGGCAGCACCCACCTTGAGTTTCTCGTACTGGATTAAGCTGAGTGACAGAAAGGATCGGTGGTGTGGAGGAAGGACAGACTGCACCGTGCTCAATACGTTGGTGAGAAACTTCTCGCCCTGCTTCCCGAGCCCAACCCACTTCCTTGTTCCCTGAAGAGTGGTCATGTGACCTACAGAGTTTACTCCAGGGTCGGGCAGGTCGTAAGAGGTCAGAGGATGCTGGAGCTCATTACCTGTGGACCACAGTTGTCACTTCCTTCAAATCATTTCAACAAATAACACATATTTTTTTAAAAACAGCTGGTTCTTATTACTCTTTGTATAATTTTTACCCTGAGTGAGAAGAGAAAGGTTCTCCAGTAGCAGGTCTGGCTGACAGGAGTCAGCAGGGAGCACAGAGCCTACAGGCAGACCCAGGAAGGACAAGAAATGCAGAAGAAGCCTGAGCTGGAGCTCTGGTGAAGACAGACAGATCATGGATGGGCCGATGTCATCAAACAACACCTACAGGTGGAGACGGAGGGGGGCGGGGATGTCAAACAAAGTGGTGACAAACACTAAATATCTTAAGACATGATGTAGATGGAGTTTCAAACACCATCAGATCCATGTAGAGCCAGCACCTGTCTGTCAGGGTCCTCACAGTCCTCCTCCGATTGGCCCTTGGTTTTGTCAGGTCTCCAGGGCAACCAGTGAGCAGCTTCACGGGACGACTCCACGTCCAGCCAGACCGTCCACCTGGGCTGACTCCTGTCCTTCACCTCCTCCTCATCCTCTTCCTCCTCCTCCTCCTCTTCCTCTGCGGAGACAAACACCCGCACTATCGTAAGCAAAGCCAGCCTCAGTTTGCAGCTGGAAGGATGCGTTTCACTGGGAGAGTTTTACCGGCACTGGGCTGAAGCCATCCTCCTCGCTCTTGTTGGAGCATCCAGGCTTTCCAGCCTCTGGCCCCCACCTCCCCGACTCTGGCCTCCCCGCTGTCCCAAAAAGGCTCAAAGAACTCCACCTGCACATACAGAAACATTAAGTAAACTTAACCAGTCTTGCACCGCTCAAAGAGAAAGTTAAGATGTTAAAATTAGACTTCACATGAAGACCGTGGAGGTAAGGTAACCCTTTTATCCGAGGTCAGTCAACCGTGCCTGTTGGAGAACCCTTCAGAGATCTATTTTACATCTAAATTAACCTTAAAAACTGGGGCGTGTGAAATACATCCGTCCAGGCTAGTACATGCAAGGACGCTTAAGTGTTTCTACATATGTCACAGAAAGGATCGATGCTGATATAAATGCAAGAAAGTTTTGGTTTTTGGATGTGAGCCCGGTGAAACATCTTGAATTGGATCAGGAATTGCTGAAGGCACAGAGACAGTAGGTGTTAACAAGCTTAAGTATCGAGCTTATCAGTATCAGTTCAATCTCTTTTCTCCGTCCTGTTTTCTGTGTTGATGTCTCTGATTACCTTTACAAACGGTGATGACTTAGGACATTTTTATGTGCTCTCACTGATGTGAGGCATTTGGAAAAACCTTGTTGATACTATAACTGCATAAGCATTGACTCAGTACAGGTGTGGACTAAAATGCAGGATTAGAGGTTGCAGGAATTGTCTTTTTTTCTTTCAGAATAAAGTCTCAGCCTCCCTCTGGAACTTTTTTTTTGCTCTACTTGCATAAAAACCTTCAGCTTTGCTGTGTCACAGTTAAGAAACAGTCCTGTAATGGGTTCTTGTGTGAATTCAGAGCTGCTGGCACAGTTCCTCTACATTTCCATTATTCATACGAAACATGCTACATCAAGTCAGGTGAGGTTCAGAGTCACTTCAATTCTACCTTAAAAAAGGCATTCCCTGCTTCTGATGGTTGTTAGACTGTATTAAATCTAAACCCAAGACAGTTTTATTAAATAAATCTCCCCAACAAAGAGAATAAATAAACTCTCAAAATGCCAAAGAATTCCAGTAAGATGACATCAAACGATTAGAGTAGAAAAACTCAGGTGTAGTTTGTGCATACCTGCTGCTTGGTGGACAGTTTTTGCACACTGTCAGGTTTGAAAAAGGTAAAGTCGAGCATGGCCTGAAACAGTGTAATCGCTTTCTCAGAGTGACCGGACTGACGCAGGAAATGGCACTGCTGGGTAAAGATATCTGGAAAAAGGGACACGAGTGTTACAGTTCCACTGAGCATCAACTCAAAATGTCGAGTCCACACTTAGATTAAAAATGGATACACTGGCAGAATGAGTAGGACAGCTGAATGTGTGACTGTTATGCACAAAGCAGTTCTCAAAGGAGAAAAAAAAGAAAAAAACAACAGCTGAAATAACATCTGTTTTACCCAACAAGTCCTCCTCAGTTCCTGGCAGAGCTGGATGAGACACCATGCTGCCGTCTCGGACAGCACCGAGCGTGCTCAGACACTTCCCGTACGCAGAGTTGACTTTCAACACAGTGAAGTTGCTGAAGTAGCTCTGGGTAAAGAGCAGATACTGCCTCCACAAGGGGGGACTGTTTGGGTGGAGGAACACCTGGAACATAGCAGATGTTTTAGAACTCATACTGCTCAAACAAAGAGATCATGTCCCTTCTCTGGTTTGGTGCTGAAAAAGGGAGCTACAGCCACAACGTTTGCACGTACACACAACAATAATCAGGAAGCGCGTCACTGGAAACTTACAAGTTTCTTCCATTCTTTAGCCAGAGCCGAGGGCTCCCAGAGCTCCTGGCAGATCCTGAGCCTCTCGAGCTGCAGAGCGATGCAGGTGGGGTTGGTGGCCACAGCTCGCTCTGCGATGCTCAGCTTTTTCTCCAGGACCGCTCTGCAGGAGGACCGGCGACGCTCGGCTGAGTCGCCGTCCTGCTGCTGTCCCTCGCCTCCAAACACGGCCGCGCTCAGCTCATCCTGGAGGAGGTGGCGAAGTTCAGAAGGCATTTACTGACAGTGCAGCCTCACTTTTTCAGTCGAAAGATTGTTCAGAAACGCAGCGACAAGTGAGAATTTTTAAAGCTTAGAAATCCCTTTAATACAAGTTCCCTCTGAACTGTGAAAGTGTGTCATCATACAGTGACCAGACAACAGTAGAAACTTAGGTGAGATTGTAGTGTTATATTATAGAAACAAATGTTACGAATCCTTAAGCGTTTTATTAATGTGCATTAATGTCAGATTTAGTGTTTCTTAGCTTTCTCTTATATGAAACAGCTTTAAAGGTGACATTCAGTAAAAGTACCATTTTCTGCTCCGGGGAGCATATATTCTGGTGTCTGAAGTCACCATCAACCTTAGTTTTGTTTCTTTTAGTTCCAGATTTCTTGTTTTATTTGAAAGTTCTTTGTGTAACGAGTCGTTGATTTTCAATTCAAAGTGATGTCACTCCCCAAGTTTATCACTCCCCCTCCTCTTCGAAACTCTGCTTAAAATACAGGAAGTACTAAAGTGTAATGTTGATTATCGCAAATGAAAAGCTTAAATCGGGGAGAGAAAAAGCACACACTCGTGTCATTCACAACACTTGTGCTCAGACGTTCATTTACATATTCTGCAGGATGTTTGAAGCATATTAAAGCAGCATGCCACGGCAGGTGTAGAGCCTCCATACTGCACCTGGTATCGTATGAACTGTATCCACAGCTGTGTGTCTGCTGGTTCCTCTCTGAGCCGCCTGTTAAACTCCTCAGTCCTCCCGACCACAAGAGCAACGCCCTCCCCCGTCTGCGTGTCCTGCTTCTGCTCCTCCTGCTGTCCTTTCCCCTGCAGCCACAGGGCCGTGGACGAGTCGTAAACGCCGAGGGGATTTACAGAAGATGTCTGCACTCTGCCATCTGAATTCAAGCATTTAAGATCAGATGTTAGTCATAAAGACTAAAATAAAGAAATTAAATCTAAGTGGACGCCACTTTTCTCATGTTGAACTCAACTTAAATCATTACTTTAACTCTCAAATCGTCTCTTGTGTATTTAGTTCTTAATTTACCTGTCCCTCGTCCTTTGTTGTCCCCTTCATCATCACCCAGAGCGAGGAAGGAGGCTGAGCTGATGGCCCTGCTACCGTCAGGAGTCACAGGTAACACAGGAACAGGTAGCTCAGACCTCAGCAGTCGCCGACTGGCTGCAGAAAAGTATCTGTCCGTTGATTTCTTGCTGTCTCCTGCTCTCCGCTTCTTTTTTGTGTCTGATTCCTCCCAGCTGACTTCCTGCCTTCTGGAGTCCAGACCCAAGGCGGAGCTGCCTTTCCTCTTATACCTGAGGCCCACACCACAGTTATAAATTGGACAGACATAAATACAGACACACAAACTCTTGTTAATGTTTACGCGTTACATATATGAGAAGACAGCGCTACCTGGCTACGTCTCCTCTGTACAGGGACTTGTAAGTCCAGTTGGATGCGTCCGGTTTACTATCCACACAGAACGGCTGCTCTGTGGGCAGCTGGAGGTCATCCAGCCAGGAGAAGCGGCTTGCTAACGGAGCAACCTGTGGCCTGCACGCACAAACACACAATGCAGAGGCAAGTCAGTGCTTTACTGTACAAGATTAGGCGGTACATACATACATAAAATCATTTGTCCTTACCTATCCGCCTCTTCTTCTCTTTTCAGATCACTGGGATAGATGGTTTCAGAGTCCGATCCACTGCTCCCACCCTTCTTTTTATGCTTTTTCTTCTTTTTCCTTTTCTTTTCACTCTTCTTTTTCTTCTTCCTTGGTGGCACATCACCGTCTCCCTTCTCCTCTCCCTCAGCAGAGCTAACATCACGACCAACACTAATAAATATGAGGTTAATTCAGCACCCATTGGAATAAAAAAAACACACAAAAACATCCAAATAAACTCACTTCCTGCCTCATGCAAAAACAGAAATTTAGCCAGCTAATTTTAAAAGCAGTACCTCAACTTGTTACAGGAGAAGTGGTGAAACAAAAGTCTTTATCTAATTAATTTAAGGCAAGTTAAACAGTGCTTCACCATAAAGTTTGAGAAAGACATTAAACTGCAGTTTTAGTAGAATGAGTGATCTGTACCTTTCCTCTCTTTTTTCAGGCACCTCACCGGTTTTCTCTAAAAAACGACTGTGAAGAGAGAGTGCATCCCCGGTCTGAAAGCTCTTATTCTCCAGCCAATCAAATTCTGAAATAAGAACAGACATAAAAAAAAAGGTGTTGGTTAACATTCAGGACAGAGGGATCATGTGTGTGAAGGTAAATGGAAGTAACCCTTCCAGAACCAAACACAGTGGTGCTTTAAAGTTTGTGAGCCCTTAAGAATAATCAACATTTCTGTATAAATATGATGTAAATCATCGTTAAATTTTCACACAAGTCCTAATATTTTATAAAGAGAGCTCAATATACGAAATGAGACAACTATTTTCTCTATTAAGGAAAATTATCTAGTGTTACATATCTCTGAGGGACAAAAGCAGCTGAAACCCTAAAGCTCTGACAGGTGTTAGAGGAGGCTCTGTTTTACCTAAAGAACTATCTGAAGATTTCTACCACACTTCAACTCTCTAAATGTTTGTCAAGTGATTTTTTTCTTGTATTCATTTTGTTATTGATCTATCGTAGCAGCAATATAATTTCCTATCAGGGCTTAATAAAGTATTATTGAAGTGAGCTGAAATTAAATTTGGGTGGATGACTGTTCTGAGCTGTTCTGTTCTGAAGAATGAACGAAAAATTCCTCCAAAATTATTTGCAGGACTAATCAACAGTTGCTGGAGGTGTTTAGCTGCATTTAACTTTGGACAAGATTATTAAATAAGTTACTAAAAGCAAATATTTGCATACTTTTTCCAAACATGCATATATTAGGCCTATTTAAGCATTTTTCTCAGCATATGATTGCATAAGTGGAATAGTTTGTCTAATTTGTTCACCTCAACTGGACTCTTTATCCACTTTAAGAAAATCTGATGATGTTTAAAGTCCTATGTATGTATAAATAAAGAGAGGTGATGTCTTAAATATTATAAGGCCACATAAGACTTAGAGCATATAAACAGCAGCATGACACTCGGATTAAAAACACAAACAAATCAAGTGATTATTGGCTGAAACAAACATCAATTTCACAACAATTTCAACACTAAATCGCCTGTTATTCTAACACATCTGTAACATAAAAGCTATTGTCATACAGGAAAAGATCAGCTAACTAAATATGAGACTAAAGCAGCTTATTTGACAACATACGGAGACTAATATTAAATGTGAAACAAAAAACACAGGTTTCTGGAGGAGCATATACAGTCAAATTAGTCAAAAATTATGCTTTAGAGGTTAAGAGTCAGCTCCTGTCGTTCAGCGTCGACGACAAACTGACGTTGAAGCAGCCTAAATGAGCTCGTTAGCTCGTGCTAACGGCGCTTTACTTTCTCCAGATGAGGTAAATTGTGTCTCAACATGAACGAAGTAAAAGCTGGAGCATGTGTTCCACGAAGGAATGATCACCTTTAGAAGAATCTTCAACTTTGTTGCTCGCTACTTCTGAAAAAGCTGGAAACAGAGCCATGATGTCGCATGTAAACAGTCGACGGAATATGACGTCACATGGCAATCCGCCAATAAGCAAATAGATACAAATATAAGCAGATAGATAAGTTGATCAACCAATTATTTAATAAATAGATATAAATAATAAGAAATATCATAACATTTCTCTCATAATAAATATAAGATGTCATAATAATGATTATCGTTGTTATTATTATTATCATTATTAGCTCTTAACGTAATTTAAAAGATGCCGCTGCAACAGGACATAATTTCATTAGAATGAACCCCACAAGCAGCAATTTCATTAAATTTATTTTCTTTATTTCTTAATTTTCTTTATAACAACTTAACAAGAAAACATTGAAAAAAATATGAATAGATACAAATAGAAACGACACAGGAGGATAAATTTCACATCTGCAGCTTCTGACAAAATCAAACAACATCAAGTGTTTGAGTGTTTTTCATCCCAATCATGACAATCCACAGAGTCCATTATGGAATATTTCAAGTTTAATAGATCAATTCTGAACACCACAAAGAAAACCTGAGATTTGAAATAGAATAAATCAAAGATTACATCATTCATTGAGAATTAGAAAACATAAAGAGGAATAAATAAATGCTTCTAACCAAGCATCAAAGAATAATTAACATCTTAAATATTTCTCAATAAATTAAATCAGTGTCTGTGGCCCACAGAAACAAAGAGAAAGTGTTATCAGTCACCTTGAGACACTCTCTCTAAAACCTGATAATGAAGTTAGAAATCTCGGGGTAATATTGGAATCAGACCTGAACTTTAACAGCCACATTAAATCTGTAACATCAGCAGATTTTTACCATCTAAAAAACATTGCCAGAATCAAAGGAATTGTGTCTAAACCAGACTTAGGAGACTGATCCATGCGTTTGTCTCCAGCAGGTTAGACTACTGTAACGGCCTGCTCACTGGGCTCTAAACGGGCTGTAAGACAGCTGCAGAACATCCAGAATTCTGCTGCTCGAGCAGGAAATACGACCTTATTAGTCCAGTGCTCAGGTCTCTGCACTGTTTTCCTGTTGCTCAGAGAATAGACTTTAAAAATGTACACGTCTCTTCATGGTCTAGCGCCAAAGTGCATTTCTGACATGTTAGAGCCATATGAACCAACTCGGGCTCTGAGAACCTCAGGGAGGGGTCTCCTGCTGGTGCCCAGAGTCAGGACAAAACAAGGTGAGGCTGCATTTCAGTTTTATGCTCCTAAAATCTGGAACAGTCTTCCAGAAGATGTGAGACAGGCCTCAACTCTGACCATGTTTAAATCCAGGCTGAAAACAGTTCTATTTAGCTGTGCATATGATAACTGAAACTAATTTATCTGCACTCTTTGCTTTTAATTTAATTAATTAATTATTATTTTTTATGTTTTTTGGAATGATTCTATTTGCCTTCTTGTGATTTTATGCAGCTGTAAAGCACTTTGAATTGCCTTGTGTACAAATTGTACTCTACAAATAAACTTGCCTTGCCCTATTTTCCACATTTAATGGAGGAATTTGCATATTTATTATCATATAATATAAAATTAGGTAATTAAAGCTACTCAAATTCCCTTAAGAACAATAACAGACTTTAGAGTAGCAACAATTGTATTGTTTTTACATTCCCAGAAAGTAAAAGAGTACATTATTGAGGAACTTGTGTTTTATTTGAGTAGTTCCATTTTATGCCATTGTACACTTCAACTCTACCACATTTCAGAGATAGAAATTGTACTTTATACCCCACCAAACATGAGAGCTTTAACCGCAAGTGACTTTCAAGACGAATATTTATGATGCGAAAGCCAAAGTACAAAATAAGTCACGTAAAATTGTTACGGAATTACAGAATTAAAACAAAACAAACAACGACAATGAAAATCATCCTGCATCAAAAAAATTCTTTCTATGTAAAAGTTTATAGTACAATAGTTTATACATTATGTTTAATACTCAGGGAACTCCGATCAATGTTCTAATTATGTGAGTGAGATTAAAAAAACTCCCATTAGCCACTTTTGGTGAGATATTAAATCATTGAAAAATGTATTGAAATTAAATGTTTACAAGGTAAAATCACCCTGGAGACGTTATCAACTTATTTACATCTGAGATGGATGTGAGGCAACTGGGAACATTTTCATTTTAGATTAGATTAAATTCAACTTTATTGCTACAGCACAGAGTACAAGTACTGAGACAATGTACATATGTACATATGTAACTAAAGTTGTCAAATAAATGTAGAAAAGTATATTTCCTTCTGAGATGTAACTGAGTAGAAAGGAAACGTACAAGTAGTGTTTATGCACAGCGCTTGAATAATTAACCAAATGCAATTTGAGTCACTCTTTCAGTGAAATAAGGAACCTCTGTTTTACAACCACAAGTAGATTTTGACATATATTTACTATTAAAAACCTAATCTTTACTGTGGTTAATTCTAATCATAACTGGTTGACATCCATAGGCTTTCTGCATCACATGTGAAATAGTATTTATGAAGAAGTCCATCAAATATATTTGAATGATTAATTATGTTGCATTTAATTAAATTTATAGATGTCAATATATCTAAAATTCACTGTAAGTTTATGAAAGAATAAACTAACAACGACCAGCAGAGGAATTGTTTTTTGGATTTAACTGCCACAGATGATCCGCTGTATGCAGATCGATAATCCGTTTCATCCCTCTAGTTTTTTGGCAACAACTATGCTCGTATTTCAAGTACTACATGTGAATAATCCTAAAATATCTTACTGGCATGTAACTATAACCTAAACGCTATATACAAACGAGATTGTATCAAACTAAAAGCAAAAAGTTAGACTCGTCTCAACAAAGACGCTGTTCCGTTTTAAAATGTACTTTATGTTACCAGGGCAACCGAATCTCCAGTTGAAGTCTGTTGTTTTGACCAATCAGATGCAGGGTTTGTTTTGACTGACATCTTATTTGTCCAATAGAATTTATGAAGAGAGAACACAACTTTGTCTTTTCACTGACCGATAAGAAATTTGTAATTTCGACAAAAATGAGAGAAATTGTACACCTGCAGGCCGGCCAGTGTGGCAACCAAATTGGAGCTAAGGTTCGTAACAATTTGGTGTGGAAATGTTCGCTTGAACGCTGTTCCGTTTTAAAATGTACTTTATGTTACCAGGGAAACCGAATCTCCAGTTGAAGTCTGTTGTTTTGACCAATCAGATACAGGGTTTGTTTTGACT
This sequence comes from Odontesthes bonariensis, assembly GCF_027942865.1. Classification (NCBI taxonomy): domain Eukaryota; kingdom Metazoa; phylum Chordata; class Actinopteri; order Atheriniformes; family Atherinopsidae; genus Odontesthes; species Odontesthes bonariensis. The sequence continues at coordinate 6,971,921 of NC_134522.1, forward strand.
GACATCTTATTTGTCCAATAGAATTTATGAAGCAACGGACGTTGGTAAGAATCATACCTTCTCGAGTCAGTCCGTTGTTGGAGCGCTAGAGAGAACACAGCTTTGTCTTTTCACTGACCGATAAGAAATTTGTAATTTCGACAAAAATGAGAGAAATTGTACACCTGCAGGCCGGCCAGTGTGGCAACCAAATTGGAGCTAAGGTTCGTAACAATTTGGTGTGGAAATGTTCGCTTGAACGCTGTTCCGTTTTAAAATGTACTTTATGTTACCAGGGAAACCGAATCTCCGGTTGAAGTCTGTTGTTTTGACCAATCAGATACAGGGTTTGTTTTGACTGACATCTTATTTGTCCAATAGAATTTATGAAGCAACGGACGTTGGTAAGAATCGTACCTTCTCGAGTCAGTCCGTTGTTGGAGCGCTAGAGAGAACATAACTTTGTCTTTTCACTGACTGATAAGAAGTTTGTAATTTCGACAAAAAATGAGAGAAATTGTACACCTGCAGGCCGGCCAGTGTGGCAACCAAATTGGAGCTAAGGTTCGTAACAATTTGGTGTGGAAATGTTCGCTTAATTCAGTGGGACACGGTCTGAAAGTAAAATTTAGTTTGCGCGGGCTGTAATTAAAGTTAGCTTATTTCGCGGCAAAGCTAATGATAGCCGTTGGTTCTGAGTCGCGAGGGTAAATCATGCTAGACAGCCGTTAGCTAACCTAACCGTTGTGCTTTATTCTCTTTTATCCTCATTGTAGTTCTGGGAGGTGATAAGTGACGAACATGGGATCGACCCGTCCGGGACATACCACGGGGACAGCGACCTGCAGCTGGAGCGGATCAACGTGTATTACAACGAGGCAACAGGTTAATTTCGCTTTGCTCAGCGTTTCCAGCTACACTGTTAGATTAGCTAATTTGTGGATGAGCCAAGGTAATTCAATACCTCACGGAAACCTTGCTAATACCTTGACCATCCAGCAGGGCTGCTTAATCTCGATTGTTTTGAATTGAATGGCTTCTTGGTTACTATGGCTTAGTTTCCATGACATAATAGCCCAACAAACCTCCAGCTAGCAACATTATACGGCTTTAGCTTGGAAACATTTTTGAAATCCTGGGGTTGTACTTTTTACATGGACTGGTGAATTAAAATTTGGGGTTATTTTGTAGACTAAGGCGGGGGGAAAAGCAACCGAATTATTACGTTGGGTGTTTTAATTCTACTGACATACATGTTTTAGAAGCAGTTTATATCCCACATTTGAATATTATCCCCATACTGCTGCCTTGGCTTTTCATGTAGACTTTACATTGATGATTTTCTAATTAACTCATAATCTAATGTTAAAACAACTAACCAAGTAGCATTTGAACAAATCTAAAATTGAGGTTGGTAAATATTTCAAAAGGAAAAATGTTTCCTTAACAAAAAAAATCCTACTTTTTTCTTTTTTTAACCAGGTGGCAAGTATGTCCCTCGTGCGGTGCTGGTGGACTTGGAACCAGGCACAATGGACTCTGTGAGGTCTGGCCCATTCGGTCAGGTGTTTAGACCCGACAACTTTGTCTTTGGTGAGTGTTTAATCTCAAACTCTGTAGTCGCAAAGCAGACGGTCACATTCAATATACACACTGCCCGTTGCCAGTGTATTGGATTTGAATGTGAATATCTGATTAAGTTAGAAGGTAGATTGATAAGGGGAGATACTGACACCGCAGCTGTGACAATGTCTTTATTTGCATGTAAAACAGGTCAGAGTGGGGCAGGTAATAACTGGGCTAAAGGCCACTACACTGAGGGAGCTGAGCTGGTGGATTCGGTCCTGGATGTGGTGAGAAAAGAGGCCGAGAGCTGCGACTGCCTTCAGGGCTTCCAGCTCACTCACTCCTTGGGAGGAGGCACGGGGTCTGGTATGGGAACTCTCCTCATCAGCAAGATCCGAGAGGAGTATCCAGACCGCATCATGAACACTTTCAGCGTGGTGCCCTCACCTAAGGTTTGTAAAGTTATACCGGTTAGTTGTTTGGCCCTCCACCTGTCTCCCTCGGACTTTAACACTGTTCCATTCTTCTTCTTTTGTTTTCTCTTATTTCATCTCTTGTTCCAGGTGTCAGACACAGTGGTGGAGCCGTACAACGCCACCCTCTCCGTCCACCAGCTGGTCGAAAACACAGATGAGACCTACTGCATTGACAATGAGGCCCTGTATGACATCTGCTTCCGCACTCTGAAACTCACCACACCCACATACGGTGATCTTAATCACCTCGTCTCTGCCACCATGAGTGGGGTGACCACCTGCCTGCGCTTCCCAGGCCAGCTCAACGCAGATTTGAGGAAACTGGCCGTAAACATGGTGCCCTTCCCCCGGCTGCACTTCTTCATGCCAGGTTTTGCCCCCCTGACCAGCCGCGGCAGTCAGCAGTACAGGTAGAGAAGCAGTAGAAACAACTCCTGTATGGTCATTTATCTTCTTTACAGCTGAAATAAATCCTAACGGAAATATCTCTTTGTAGAGCGCTGTCAGTTCCTGAGCTCACCCAGCAGATGTTTGATTCCAAGAACATGATGGCAGCTTGCGACCCACGCCACGGTCGCTACCTCACGGTCGCAGCCATCTTCAGAGGACGCATGTCCATGAAGGAGGTGGACGAGCAGATGCTGAACGTGCAGAACAAGAACAGCAGCTACTTTGTGGAGTGGATCCCCAACAATGTCAAGACAGCCGTCTGTGACATCCCTCCACGTGGACTCAAGATGGCCGCCACTTTCATCGGCAACAGCACGGCCATTCAAGAGTTGTTCAAACGCATCTCTGAGCAGTTCACCGCCATGTTCCGCCGCAAGGCTTTCCTCCATTGGTGAGTAAAGCGCAGTGAGCAGGAGATTTGTGTAACTGTGATGAGATGTTCTGCAACATCACGTCTGACTTCTGTCACAGGTACACGGGCGAGGGCATGGACGAGATGGAGTTCACCGAGGCCGAGAGCAACATGAATGACCTGGTGTCAGAGTACCAGCAGTACCAGGACGCCACTGCTGAGGAGGAGGGAGAGTTTGAAGAGGAGGGCGAAGAGGACATGGCTTAGACACACAGTACCATCCTTTTCCTTCTATGCAACTGTTAGGACTGGGCATCATAGGTCAAATGTAGACGTTTTTTAAAAACGTGACACAGTAGTTCCATTAAACAGCACAGCAGTTCTTCTCCAGTCCTAACAGAAGTTATAGGATATTGTCTCCTCTGCTTTTAAATGTCTTTTTAATGTTGGCAGTTCTTGCCTCCTGTTCTGAGTATAAATGTTCTACATCTTTTCTGTTTGTCTGTTTAGAGTGTGCAGCGTCAACGCAAAAAACTGGAACTCTACGTTAAAACCAAACAGAACAGTTAAAGGTTCGTTACGACTGTTTTGGGCCTCTTCGTGCTGAATTAAACCATCAGTTTTTATCACAGAAACAATGCTTCAGCCATAGAAATGTCACTTTTTTTTCTGTTTCACTTTAAAAAGTCGCACATTTGTTAGTTTTACCACAACCAGAAGAGGCTGCGTTAAAGCTTTTTAATAAATTGACGCTCACACACGTCTTTCTGTATTCACTCTACTTCTTATACCAAAGCTTAGATTGGACTGTTCCTCTGTTAATGTCCCAGTAGTCCTACTGCATCACACCGGCTGTGTGAACGTTCACCCCCTCCGTTAACTGTTACGTCTTCATTCTGCAGGTTTAAAGCGTGTTTGGGACGAACTTCGGCCAGTTTAATACACTGATTATACAAGTTAGATACGAACTATCCTTTCTCAACTGAATAATTAAAAGTTTAAATGCACTGAAAGTGAAGATTGTTGGAAGCTGGTCACTCCTGATACGGCTTGTTCTCAGTTTAATTTTTGATGAATTTAATAAAGCTTCTTTTACTTGGTGCTACTCTTGTGTATTTATCCTTTTGTCCTCATGTCTGAATTCAGCTTCCAGATACGTTCGTTACATGTTCTCACTCATGGATTACAGCCACCAGGAACTGATTATCAATGCATGAATCGTGAGAAGAAAAATACTGATTTCAGCTCAAATCACCTGAGAAATAAGGAAATCTAACACATCAGTATATATTAAGAGTATGTGGGATGGGAAAATGAACAGATTTGTATTTAAGTTGCAGACTAATGTAATTAATCTACTTTGCTCTCATGTGAATCCTTGCACCTGTTTTTCTTTTTTAACGTTAGATTAATCCAAAGAGGAAAATGGGAGGATGTAGATTTCAACTCTAAATCCATTAAAACTTTTAGAAGAGTCAGTTTAGTTGACTAACTTTTAAATAATTTTAATGGAAACGTCTAAAGTTTGATAACCGAACGGCAGCCTTCACACTATCAGAGCTCAGCGCAGTAATCGCGCTTCTTTGTATGATATTTGAAGTCTGAAGTCCCCTGAGATAATCAGCTGGATTAAGTTATCTTCTTACTCTGATTACGGAGACATTTCAGGCTCCAGCTGCAGGACGGAAACAAGTTAAATGGATTATATGATTTCCCTGCAAACGTTCTTTAAGTGTTTTTCATCAATTAGAGCAAATATTTGAAAACTGAGTTACTGAAACGCATGAAAACGGATCCGACTGTCAGTAAAGTGAAAGCTGAAACCTAGTTTTTATCATATATTAATATCAAATTCTGCCATTGAAAATGGGATCAGTTGCATTTTTTTTCCCGCCAGATGTGTTACTGTGGCTGTATTTCATTTAAAAAAAAATCAACGTTTTTTGGTTTGGGTTAACAACTGAAGGTAAAAACAAAGACGTATATAACGAGAATGCATCCCAAGTCCCCAAAAAGTCCATCTCAGGTCTATATTTTTGGTTGAAATGATCCAAATAGAGCTAAGAACAACTTCCGGTGCAAACAATTCATCATATTAGACAAATAGCAACAATAAACAAGTTATTTACAACTATTTTAGATGGAAAGTCGTGTTTTTAGTGGTAGCTTAAAATGTTGATGACTTGTCTGGTGTTTACTCTGCACGAACCGGTTCTTTTTAGTACGAATTAAAGCTTCAATTATTATCAGTTCTGCAGGTTTGTTTTCTTTTCCACGACTCTAAACTCAACTCAACTCCACTTTGTTTCAGCCACGGCTGTTTTAAGCCCTTTAAAAAAAGTGCTGCACATGAATAACAACACAAAATATAACAATTTAAAAACAATAATAATATTTAAAACAATAACAGAAACAGAGTCTCTTGCTGGGTTAAAAGCCAGGGACACAAGAAGCTAAATAAAACACAGGTTTTATTTTATGAACACGTTTCAGTCCCAGTACACTTCTGTGTTATAAACCCTGAAACCAAAGAAATAAGCCGACCTTTCCTTTAATACTTAATGGCAACACAGCATCTTGTGCATCACATCAACAGAAAACGATCCCTTCACACCGGCAGAGCTGACGAAATGTAACAGTATGCTCACAGAAATTCAGCAACACGAACTCGTAGATCCCGTCCTGCTCTCGGTCCAGCTTCGATCGACACTGCGAACGCCTACATTTTGAGATGGCGCCGGCCTCTTTTGAGTGAGACGGGTTACAAAACACGGCTCCTCGGCCTCGGAGATAAAACGTAAAAGGTCCTCGACAACAAAAAAACTTGTTTAAATTCATATATTCATTAAATGTTTGGCCCGAAGAGAAGTATAAACACAACTTTTATGATAAAACAGGAAACTGAAAGAAGTCTGTAGCTCATTTAAATGTAAAAAATAAGATAATGAAGATGATGGCACTGTTAGGAATTTAAATCAGGAGAGGAAACCACGTGGGGAGCAGAGGTAAGAACAACTGTAACACTCTTACAGCCTCAGGGTTTAGCAGATTAAAGAGAGAGAAACTCTTCCAAAGGAATTAAACTGGACATGAAGAGGAAAACAAATTAAGGCCGCATGGAATCAACAATATAAAAGGAAACGATTTAATATATCTGAACCAGTGAGAGGCACCGAGAGTTACACTCATACACCTTAAATTGGGCTTTTAATCCAAGTTCATCCAGTCAGATTCAGACACATCAGATGTACATGATGGGGTCGTTTTGTTAAAACATAACATTTAAAGTTGAACTCATCAGAAATAAACGAGATGTCCGAGTTCATCTCACGTCTTAGGACATTTTTACTGACATCTTTCACAAGCCGAAGGGGGGAGTTGGAAAAATACAAACGAGTCGAGTGAAAAAGAAAGGGCGCCCTGTTTTAACCCAAAGAAAAAGCTGCTGGATCAGGGGGTTCATGGGGTAAACAATGAAACTGCTGCTCATCTGTGGTTGTATTTACCTCATTTTTACCCGCCCTCTGCGCCACATCACTTCCTGCCGTCCCTAAACGAATAAACAAACTGAATGATGTGAAGTTAACAAAACCATCTGGAAAACTTTAAATCAATCACAGCGGTCTAATAAGGAAGTTTTTCTGTGCCAGCAGAGTTTCAATACGAATTTCTAATATTGAATTTTTACAGCATCAAAATCAGACTCTGAATTTGAAAAACCAACAGTGGAAAAAAACAAAAATCAGTGGAAAAAAAATTCAACTTAAAAAATTTAAATGGAAAAAAATTCAAATTAAAAAAAATCAAATTAAAGTTGAATTTTTTCCACTAAATTTTTTTCCATTGAAATTTTTTTTAGGAGATGTTGAATTTTTTTCCACTGATTTTTGTTTTTATAAATTGATTTTTTTTTTTTACACTGTTGGTTTTTCAAATTCAAAGCCTGATTTTGATGCTGTAAAAATTCAATATTAGAAATTCGTATTCAAACTCCGATGGCACAGAAAAACTTCCTGTCTTAAGCTCGCTCCCTGATACTTCTCACCCCCTATGAGTCACATGTCAGGTTGGGAGGTCAAAAGAAGGCCAAACGCAGGCACTGACA